>NC_136622.1:27368867-27838867 GCF_933228915.1 Telmatherina bonti
TATATATATATATATATATATATATATATATATATATATATGTGTGTATATATACATATATTGATTAAAATAACACTAATAATAATAATAATAATAATAATAATCAAAGGTTAATATATTAGTGAGCTTTATGTTATATCCTACCACTGTCCAGTTGGGTGGTTTGTTGTAACAGAAGTTATGTTTGAGAATTGGTTTCAGAGTTTTCTTTCATCTCTCTGATCCTTGAACCTCAAAATAACCAATAGTGTTTCACATCAGGCATAACATTAGGGCATAAAATTTACATTCATTCTATCAAAACATTTATGCCAAAGCAAATTTAAATTGAGAAGCTTTTTCCAGTATCAGAAATAAAATAGTAAATAAACATCTTTGCTGCTACACTGCTTGTTGCTACACATTTTACTTCTTTTGCAGCTCTTTTTATTTCCTACTCTTTACCTTCTTCATATAGATCATAGACTGCCTTTCTTTAATGTTCACTCCCTTCTTCATCACTCCCTCTCATCTGTGTCCAGTGCACTGAAAGCTATCTCCATGGTAACAGGGTGATGTGATCAAAGGGGGCCGAAGCGGCTTTACCCAGATAAATGCTTGCAGGGTCATTGACTGATCTCATAGCCGCCCCATCATCAGTCTGCCTAGTGACTTATCAGGGCATGAAAAAGGTGTTATCTAAAATTAACCTCCGGTGCACTTTGCCAAATCGCTGTGTTAAATAGTGTTTGTGCTAACTGTTTGAGTCAAGCCTTCTCTTTTGATAATTATTTGAAATGCAGTGCTTTGCATTGAAAAGAAATCACATAGATCTAGAGACACTCCTCCCTTTTCTGATGCATGTTTGAATAAAACTCACTGGATTACAATGACAATGGATAATTGAAAGTGAAGATTTTCTTTATTTCACATGGCTTAATGTTTTTTTCCACTTTAAAAATTTTATAAATTTCTGTAAATTAATTTTTCTGTAAATGTTTTGTTGTAATGTGTTAATTCTGTGAGACTCAGACCTCATCTTTCGAACAAAGATGACCGTGTGTCTGAATCCTGGGTGTGTTTAAACTCTCCACCCAACGGCTGTGGGTTCCCTTTGATGCGTCGCTCGAGCCTGTTTAATTAGGCTGTTGAATATTCATATCATTACACACATAAACCAACGCCCTTTTTCCGGCACTGGATACAATTGCAACACAAGACAGTCTTTCATACTTACACACAGGAAAAAAAACAATAATTATATGTAAAGTTCCTGTGAAACCATCATTCCAGATGTGACTGAAAGGAAGGACAAAGGAAGTGGATCAAAAGAGATATGGGACAAAGTACTGGTTACAAGATGGACTTAGGTCTGTGTATGTGTGTGGAACCTTGGGTGTTGATCAGCAGGATGTTTGAAGTCATTGAGGAAAACAGATGAAGACAAAGTTGTGATATTAAGGTCATTCAGCTATTTTCTGGGTTCCTAAACTGTCTGAGTGAGGAAAGAATTTGCTTCAGCACTGCCTATTTCTCTGTTGCTATTAATAGACAGATGTCTGAACCAGAATTCATTTTGTAAGGGAGCTCGCATTTACTAATACTCTCAACAAAAAATGAATGACTCTATTATTATTATTATTACAACACCCATTTAGATGCATATTGTCTATTCTATTTGCAGTATGAACTCTGATATTTTTTCCAATAAATAACAACCATTAATTCTAGTTATTCTGACTTTTCTTTTATTTCCTTGTTTTTCGGGGGCAGAGGCGATGCATGAGGTTTGTGCAGATAAGTGTACATGTCAGCAATGAGTCACTATGGGTCATCCTTTGTGTATTTATTTTTGGCATGCAGCTGGTCCTTCCTCTTGGAGCTCATGCTTACATTTGTGACATTTGTGTGTGCATGCATGTGTATATCTGTTGTTTTCTCAGCCGCGCCGAGGTTGCCACACACTTGGTTTTCAACCTTAGCCTACATGTCTGTTCTTCAGACACTGCCTCATTGCTGAATTCATGTTCAGTGGCTTTTCTGCTCCCCAAATAAACCACCGTCCACTTTTCTGATAATGTCATGGGTTTGGTTTTCCTCCCCTGATGTTACGTTGTTTTAAAAGGAAATTGTTCATTCTTTGAGGTGGCAAGGAGAGCCGGCAGACAGACAGAATCAGAAAGGCCACGCTCTTCATCCCTGCCACTCCCTGCTCAGTATATATTGTTTGTGTGACTGTGATGAATTATGGATGAGACCATAGATCGCTGAGCTCAGCTCTGCTCCACTGACCCACTTAGAAAACACATGGACACACATTTCAAATCTGATCACATCCTCTTGGGAAATATCAGCATATTTTTCTCTACTAAAGACCAGAACCCTGCCTTATATTCTTATTTGCGTCAGCCAATTGTAATCTTAGAAATCTTTCATTTTCTCACAGTTCGTTACTGCAGCCTTATCTGATGTTACACAGTATCACTGGTAATGTCTTTCCCTACACCAGTCTTTATTATCTGACATTGCATGCCCTCAGTAACATTAATTAACCTAATTTCTTGTCATAACCTTATTGTTCATATTTTTTTAATAACCTCCAAAACTACTTAAATTCAGTCGTCCTTTTTCCTGTCTCCATTTACTTGGCATAGATGTTCTTCATTCCTGTCTGTTCATGGTTTTAGCCACAAGTCATCCATGTGCCTTGATGTGATTGCCTCATCTAACCTGAAATCTGTTGCATAAAAGGAAGAATGTTTGTCTGTAGGATGGTTTATAATGGAAGAATGCAAAAGAAAAGAAAACAAAAACACAAGATAAAAACAAGGGGTTATTGACAGGAAACCTGTCAGGAAATGTGAGGCCAGACTGATCATGCCGCAGGTGACTCACTTTGTTTAGAATAGTCTATGCCATAGCTCCCCCTTGTGGTTGGTTAGCTGTCTCATTCTGGCTAAGATATCCTGGTTTATTTACTGTGGTTGGGTTATTTTTAGATGCATTTCTGTTTTCCATTTTAATGAAAAGGTTAGGATTACTGCCATTATAATTTATTATGTTTGCATCTGCAGAGTAACCAGAATCTGAGAAAGATATTACTCCTGAACATTTAATTCAAATGTTGCCATGAAAGGCAACTTAGTTTAAGATTAAATTAAGAAAACAATATTATGAAAAACAAAATTTTTGAACCTCAGTAGCCTTGATGTTAGACGTGCCAAAGTTTTGTTAGATAATCTCAAATATCTTAGATTTTCATTAGATAATAGTTGTCTGACAGTTGTGAGAACTTCCTATCAGTCAAATTCCATGCTTAATTATCTGACCTCCTGTTATGAAACCTACTGCTTCCCATTGGCCTAATTCATACAGTGGACTGAAACAGTACTCCGAATCCAGACCAACTAATAAGCTTTTTTCAAAGTGGGCAGTGAGGTCGACACAGGGTCACAATGTGAGGCTAGACCAAATAATCTTGCAGGGCTAAAAATCTGGGACTGTTTGTTCTAGATTCTTCGTCTTCCTGCTTATGAGTAGGCTGGCAGCATGTCTGTGCTTACATACAGGCCCATGGTATGCCGAGTATTGTGTGGCATCCAGCAAGATCATCTCTGCATTTTCAGGCATGTACCCGAGCTGTTCCCATATATGCGTGTACACAATGTTTTGCCACTTTGTCTCACACATGAACAGCTTTTCATGTATGTATCAACCCTGTACCTCCACATTCACATATTAATAAAATACAAAATCAAACAAAAAGGCTGGAGGTTTGAAAGACAATTGAATGCTTTTTATCTTGTACAAAAGCAGGTAAAAGTTGGAAATGGATGACTTCTTATTTACGTCAAAATTAAGATTAGCCTTCCAGTGCTTTCTGGAATTTCCCCTCGGGGATGAATAAAGTATCTGATTCCATTTTCATTCTCTGAAATATTTCGCACGACAGGAGCAAAATTGTTTTGCTATATATGCATGTTTCCAGAATCTTCCAACATTTTTAGCATGAGCTGGAAGTCCTACATATGTTTAGTTTTGTGTTTAAGCTTCAAACATGAAGCTGTACATTTGTATTAAACATGCTGTATATTTATTTGTATTTTGACCTTTAGCTGCTGTAATGTGAAGCAAACATGTGAAGAAAAAACAAAATTAAACAAAATTTTAGCTCAAACTTCTGTATCATTCTGATCATATGTATCTACATGGCTGTAGCATGGCTGAAACACTTTGAATCACCCTGTTAATGGATTGTGCTGTACAGATTTGCCTTGCCAATACATGGCTGAAATCACACTTTGAACATTCATACTTTCATTCAACATTCATTCAAACATGGATATGTAATATACAAATATGTAATATTCATTCATTCATCATCCTAACCGCTTGATCCGATGAAGGGTCGCGGGGAAGCTGGAATCCATCCCAGCAGTCTTTGGGTGAAAGTCAGGGTACACCCTGCACAGCTCACCAGTCCATCGCAGGGCCACTTTAAACATAATACATAAAAGAAGTATGAACAACAAAAGCTTTTCTAATAAAGGACTGACCTTATTCATATTTAACTGTTTTCACAAAGGGCATTAAAATATGTTCTTAAATTGTTGTGATTTCCTGATTGTTTTCCTTCCTGCCTGGCTTTTGTACTGTATTGGAGCTGGCCATTATGATATTTTTACATTTACTGCCTTGCTAGTCATAGTGCCCAGTGGTTTATGTAAGATAATTGATTATACTTGAACCATAGACAAGTTAGAGAGGGGGGGTCTTGTTTTTATTGGGAAGGTACTGTTCAAATAGGCCAAAGTCCGAAGTCATGGCTCACTCCTCTTTTAGGCTTGAATTCCCATCAGGCTGTGTAGACAATGGTCTCACTCTTCTGCCTTTTACGTAACTTCTCACACCCCCCCAACCATAGCACAGTGTAATCAATCAGGCTGCCGTTTACATCACGTGGATGGGACTGTGGTGTAAAGATGCAGTGTTGAAATGCTGTGATAAATTCTGCACTATATGTGCATCATTTCAAGGGGAAAAGGACAAACTAATTCCAGAGTTGACCCCTCCCTGAGTTCAAAGTTATGTTTCACTCTCACCATCAAACTTGTTCATATTGTTCTCTCTTTAAACTTCTGTCCACCTACATCAGATAGTTTCTGCTCCATCTCTGAGAGATTTTCCAGAACTTTGAAGCTGAGGAACAGAGACCTGGCTCAAATCCAGCTCTAAGCTCTGTCCTCTGAATGATAAGAGCTCTTTTCTGGCATGTTCCTTACAGCTTCTTTCAGTCACATCAACAGCAGGGGCCACAGTATGAATGCAATATTGTCAGAATCAAACCACCAACTGCATGAGGTGATTTCATGGTCAGGGGCCAGGTATCTCCTTTGCTGACTTGAGTGCAAGGGTGAAACACAGTCAGTGTTGCTTTATCATTAGCTTGTTTAGATACTCCTGTTGTGGTCCAGGTGATGGTGTGAAAAAAGACCTCTAAACTCGGAAGAAGTTGTTTTGCTCCATTTTTATTTTATGTTATATCTTATCTTGCCATGTGCATGGCCAATCCATTTCTGTTTAAAGCCCTTTGTATGATTAATGTTGTCCTTTTTACGAGAAATATCATGTAATCTGTTTCTTGTCTTTTCAGTATTAAAACTGCCTGAAGTTCAGACTTGTGCCATGTTGAGAATGATTTGTTAGTATTAGTAGGTCAGATCTTGTAAGACTGTCATCATTCTTCTGTGGAAATTACCTGGGTGTTTTTCCTATCTGACAAGATGTTATTAGGTCACAATGGTAGTGTTATCCCATCAATCAAAACCATATATTACGTTATTGGTACTTAATGAAGGATTTGTGTCACAAACATGACACTGATATATTTTATGATCTGATGTATTGAAATAGGATTTTCTAAACTATAGTTATACTGCAGCTTCATAAACTCCAGCAGTCAGGTGTATGACATGTAACTGAATAAGCACACTTGTTCTGGACTGGTCACAAAGAACCAGTTTAGCACTTGTCCTTTTAGCACATGCATTAAGTGCAAGATCACAAACAATCACAAACACAAAGGTATGATATCTGGGGGTTTGTGGTTCAAAAGGTTTGAGAAACACTGGTTTAGTAGATTATAAAGAAAAAAACTTAAAGCACTATATCTATGATATTACATTAACTAAAAAAAAAAAAAAGTATTTCATTTAAATGTAAATCTAAGAATAACAAAAAGCGTTTAAAATGGTAGATATAAAGTTTAATGAAGACTTGGGGTACTTTGTTTGTTCATCTATCAAATAACTTTGATAACTTAATAGTGGCTTGCGTTCCTAAATATCACATTTGCATTTGTTAGCATTTAGCTTGGCATTTCATTATTCCTGTGATGTGGTGGCAACCTGTCCAGGATGTAACCCACCTTTCACTCTATGACAGCAGAGATTGCATTCAGCCTCACATGACCCTGGACCGGATGAGCACTTTTCATCACTTTTCAAAAACAATTCAAAGTGCTTTGCATAACAAAAATTAAAAGCAAACTTAAAAAACAAGCTTTTACATACCAAAATATATGACTCACTCAACCTGCCCCCGGAAAAAAAAAAAAATTCCAGTCACTCTCTCACACACTTACACAGGTCATGGTAAATCACACACAAATGTAGAGGTTTATATGATAAGTTCACATACTTTGGGGGTATGTCAGTCTATTTCTATTTGAATATATTTTTGCCAAACCTTAGCTCTTCTTTCTGTTGATGAATTTTAATCACGCTAATGTGGTACTAATGAGGAGGGAAGAAATCCCCCAAAGGCAAACATCTCTCTTTTATTTCTTTTCCCTTATCACTCATCAGGATAGCAGTACCGCCACTGTGCAGATTTGTCATCATGGAGCCTTTGTGCTATGTGGGGTATGTAAGTAATGCCACCAGATTGTATGAGGAAGCTGAGTCACCTTCAGTGCCGGACATGGGAATTTGTTAGGTTGGCCTCATGCATTGTATGAACAAAGTTTAAAATTTTCCATGATATCATGTGTTTCAGACTCATTAGATGGGCCTGATTTGTGTCAGATGGCCGGGATAGGTTCCAGTTTCCCCTCAACCCATTTTGGACTGAGCGGTATAGAATAATTTGTGTTGATGTCTTTTATTAGTTTTATGTCCTTTTTGATTTACATCGACTATGGCAATGCAAATGAAATGTATCTGGAGTGTTTTTATTATTTAATTACCTCCACCAAGGAAGTTATGTTTTCGCCGGCATCTATCTGTTTGTTTGTCTGTTTGTTTGTGTTCAAGATAACTCAAAAAGTTATGAACGGATTTTCATGAAATTTTCAGGAGTTGTTGGAAATGTGAAAAGGAAGAACAGATTTAATTTTTGGTGGCGATCGGCTCTCCGTTTGGATCCAGGATTTTTTTTTTTTTTTTTTTTTTTTTTTTTTTTTTTTTTTTTTTTTAGAACTGTGGTCCTTGGTGGAGGTTTGCGCTCTCAGAGTGCTATAGTAGTTAAAATGGAAAAAATGGAAATAAGCCTTTACTGGACTTAACTGGGAAAGACACACACATGTCCATATAAAGTTTCATATCTGAAACCTTAGTCATGAGCTCAAGAAAATTCTCTGTAGACCCTGCAAAACAGGATTGTGTAGAAAAATTAACATTTCTTAAGCACAAGCGCATCAGCCTTTCAGGTGTTGAAATGAATAGTTTGAAACCACTAACAAGCTTCGACAGGTGCTGGACTGAAAAATAAGAGTTGAAGGCCCCTGTCAAGACCAGTAATAATTTTCTGAAAATTGATTTACTCCTTATCCTGCCAGGTTTAGATTAAACCTTTCTCCTGTGAAGAATTAGAGAAATCTCTTTAAAAAAATAAATAAAAAAAACATGTTAAAGCTTGAATGACACACAAGGTTAAAGTAACAATACACTCCACCAGCTTTATTTTACTGCTCTTTTTAGTTGTATTTTTATTTTTTTTTAGCTCTAATTGCTGCTACAGTGTTTTCACCAACAGAATTTAGTTGTAATTTTTAAAACTACAAGTATTATTAATGAACTGTTATTATATTATTATAAAGTCAATATTTCATATTTATCTTTAATGTGTTGGCATCATTTGGAATTGTGTGTACACTGATAAAAAGGTATTATTTTTAAGAATGGATCTGCAGCATGATAAAATGTGAAAAACTTGAAAATATGAAAATACTTGCTAACGTCTGTAGGCAAATCTGACCTGGGCCTGGCAAAAAGTGTCTAAAACTCCAGTGTGGACTTCCCCTGCTTACTAAACATGTATTAGTATGATAGCTGGCTGGCTGGATGGATGGATCCAATTCTCTCCCAGTTCCATAATTTCTCCTACTGTCTTATTAAAACCTATTCATGTCTGGTTGTTTTTTTTCTATTTGTTTTCTAATTAAAATCAGAATTGTGCATCTGCGTAGATATTGGATATTTCTCCAAACTGCAGGGTGGTAGCTCCCCAGGACTGGACTTATATTCTTTCAACTTATGTAAAAGAAAAACAAAAACTGCTATCTTAAGTATATTTTGGCTTGTTCAGAATACATTAGTTGCCAGCAGAAGCATGTGGCCTTGCAGTGTTCTGTTAAGAGTGTGCAGGCAGCAGAAGGTGATCCATAACAACACGATCACTCAGTCAGAAAACAGATTGGTTGCGACAGTCCAACTGTGTGATAATTGAAGGAAGGAGTGGAATATTTTCCCCCTTTCCTTCTGCCTGAGCTAACCACTGTTTTGGGAGCTGAACTGGCCTAGAAACTCTAACAGAAGAAAAGCTCCCCCTCCCTTCATTAAGTTTTCTCACAACCCCTCTCTCATTTGCTCCCTCTCTCCTTCCGTCTCCCTCTTAGTGACAGCTCCTGGTGGGTCTTTTTTTCCCTGATTGCTCCCTTCTTCCTCTCACATCCTTTGGATCGCTGCCTGTCTTTTCTCCCTCAGAGGATTTTATGCCTGATGGACTTTTTGAACACTTAACTTCACAGTAAACTCTTTCTTCTTTTGCTCCTGCCTACATCCTACCCCACAATTCTCCAGACGATTTACCGCCTCTGCTCTTTCACCCCAATCCCACATCAGATGGGCGCTTTGCTCCAAAGGAGTCCCTTCTCTTTCACTAATCCATGCTGTTGGTGGAAATATGGCTCATCAAAGCATATACAATTATTCAGCGCAGGACACTGCGGAGCATGTGTTTCCTCTGAAGCATGGTCATGGCCATTGAGCAGTATCTGCTCTGTGAACCAGTTGCTTTGTGCTCTGTGGACTATGCAGCTGTATGTAGTTATACACCACTGTTGATTGCTCTGAGGACGCCGTGGATCTTGGATATTCAGTCAAGCTATCAGTAACTTCTGTGCTTCCTTGCTAAGTGGACTATTTGCCCAGTGGACTTTGTGTCAAGTGGATTTGTTTGGAAGAAGTGTGCCAAGTGATGAGGACTCTGTCAGGACTGTACTCCACTCCTTTCCCCTCACTTTTGTCTTGTCCCAAGAGACACACAAACAAATAAAGATCAAAGTAATTTCCTGTCTGAGCTGCACGCATGCGTCTCCTTGCTATGGAGGTCATCCTCAACCTGGTAACTTCTGACACCTCTCCACTTCCTTCCCCCACCAATGTGAGTCTTAACCTGTATGCAGTGTTTTTATTTGTCCTTTGTATTTCAGTGTGATGCTGTGTAGATGTCATAAGAAATGTTTAAAAAAGACATGAAATGCAGAGGTGGAGCCAGATGACCCCCAACGCACGCACATACACACACACTCACACATGTTCTCAAACCTCTTTTACATTAAAACTGTGCATTTCTTAGTTTTGTATCTGAACATTGGAGGTTTTTCTCAAAGCCTATGAATAATTCTGTTGGGAATTTATGAGCAGGAATCAATTATTTGTACATTCTGCATAAACACTGATTTTTTTTTTGTGCAAATGCATGTGTTCATGTGTTTAGTAAACTACCCCTTGTCTCATGTCACATGTTCTTGCATAATTTTCAATATCTGCTGAATGGGGTTCATTGTTGCCTCACTGAATCCCCTTAAAGGAAACAGAAAGCGGATTTTGGGTCTTTTTCAGCTCTTAGTGGGTGGGAACTGAAACCATGAGAAAACGATGAGAGGTAGCAGAAAATAGACTGTGGATTAGAAAGGGTTTTAAATTACCACATGTTGAAGTTTTGAATAGCCAAAGAAGGATAAATAAAAATGAGCAGTGATACATTGAGTGGAGTTGCATACACTGTACCGCATACCTCTGTCATAAGTAATTTGCATCCCCAGTTATACATTTAAGCACAGGCTGACAATTTTAATCAGTTTTTTTATTACCTCAGAATCACTCAGCTGTCATCTCGTTGATAGAACTACTACATTCCTTTTTGATATCCATACAGAAGGGTTAAATAAACTTATCTGGAATATGAGGTTTATTTATTCAACCAAAACAATCAGCTCCAATGCAGAGAAATTTCTTCATACAGAAGAAAATTCTTTTGGTGGTGGATGGTACACCTTGTTTTAAACACCAAAAACAGTTTATTATGTCCACCTTGTAACCTAATTTTCTTCCTTCGTGGATGTTTGCCTCAACTAACCAAGAGTACACACGAGTACACATGGCATGACAAAGCCGTCGTTTACTTTGTCCATTCTTCAGACAATGCTGTATTAGGACTGGTGGGGAGCAGAACACATTTCTCAGGAAAAAAACTCATATTATTTACACAGTACTACCCAAATGTCTTGGTATGTGAGAAACAAAAACTGATCTCACAGGAAACTCACAGCCACTCTACAAGAAAACAAAGCATAGCAACCAGTAAGGTACTGGACCTTCGCCTTCACACCAACAGCAGGAAAATCCTTGACCTGACTGCAGAAATCAGTGATGGGTTAAGATACTTTAGGTGTTTCTATCCAAAACATTCCCAGCACACCTCGGTGCATTCATTACCATGTTTATACTAAATGTTCTATTTAAGACTGTCATGCAAGTTATTACTACAAATAAGAACATCTTTTAACTACAAGCCACAGTCAGCTGTAGGGCTTAGTCTTAAATTCCACTCAGCCTGACCTAGTAAGGGTGTAGATGTCATGAGTGTCTGACAAGAATTTTAGACTTCATCCTTCACTCTGTTCATCTGAGAATATGGGAACTAAATCTGAAATCAACTATTTTGTCAGAGCCACGCTCACACTGAATCAACCTGGAGGGAAATGAAGGAGATCTGATGGTATAGGGGTAAAACAAAGGGAAGTGAAACATATTTAATTTTAACCTTAAATTTGAGGAAGGGTCTTATGACAGTATGAGCCCATTTCCTGCTTTGTGACCTACATGGAAAAGAGCTGAATTTGGGGCATATGTTTGTTGTTTGTGATTGAGAGAGAGAGAGAGAGAGAGAGAGAGAGACTGAGGTGGGGCAGTACAAGATGTTCTAGCTATATGTATCTAATTATGTCTGATGTGTATCTAAAGGCTTCGGTGATGCTTTCTCAGTGTCTGTTTATGTGAAGCATATTTTATAGGTCTGAGTGTTTAGGTTTAGCTGGGCTTTTCCCAGGCTTCCAGAGGATCCAAGGCAAGCAAGTTGCCCTCTCATGGGTCTAACCAGCTTTACTTGGATCAGAGGCTGTTACACAAGCAGGACCCACCAGCAGGCAGATATGTTTATTCACATAGGTGGAATGAGAAATAAGTCCTCTGGGCAGTGGCAAGCTCACCGTAGACCTTTTGTTGTCCCTGTTTGCTGATAAAAGTCTAATCAGAGTGGGAGCAAGCATCCCCCTTTGTCACACTTGGCTTCTCTCATTCGGCAACACAGACTCCACTGAGGCGGTGCTTGTTGCTTCTTGCTTCAGTGACTCTGCACATCAACATGTTTGTATTTGTTAACCCCAAGGAATTAGTTTAATCCTTCAGCTCATAATCTTTAATTACACGCTTGATTAGTTGCAGAAGAACTCGTCCACTTGCAGATGAGACTGATCACAGAGACAGTTCCAGCTTATTTGATAGTTTGTACTCTGCGCCTGCTTCAGTGTAAAGCAAAGGAAGATTATGTAGGGGGGGTAGGTATTATTTGCCATGAGTAATAAAATAACTTTGTCATGCTCATAAATGGTTAGGTCATGACTGTGCGGTGACTAGTCGGGGCAAATATCTAACCTGTTTGTCAAGCTGTGGTAGGGTAAACCCTTGAAAAGCAACCTGACAGACCAGCTGTTTGTGGTTCCTTGGCTTATGTAATTGAATGCCTCTGCTGACAGGGAATTTTTAGATCAATGAAAGGGCTTTTTTTTTCTGTGCCAGCCTGTGTGGGCAATAAGGTCTACTTATCATATCTAAAACTGATATCTGTGCTGCATTACAGTATACTCTAGTTCACAGAGTCCTGCTAACTTGTCCTTTTGTCCTCTTTATCTTTACCTAGAAGAGACGCTTTTCAATATGCTAATCATTGTCATATTGCAAGATCATAGACAAATTGGAAGAGTTCACATCTTCTCCATGTAGTTATACTAGGGGTAAGGTGGAGCTTAATTCATGCTTGCCCTCATAAAACTATTAATACAGTTTTGTTTATAACAAGAAAAGACCAAGTGCAGCTCTGAAGCATCACCTCTTAGTCGTCTCTGTTCTTGCTCTGAAGGGTATTCTTGTTCTCTGATTCATTTGATTGTCTTGGCTGCCAGTTAAGAGGCTTTAATAATGATCAGACTTACTGTAAACATCATTAGTGGGGCAAATTGACTCATGGGGATATTATCTTCCATTTAATACTGTCTTATATTTATCAATGCAGAGCAATAAATCACTTTATTTTTAAACAAACTAACGTAAGTAGATAAATTTGACTCAGTTTCACTCAGTATTTGGAGGAATTGGCCTTAGGATGTGGGTGTGTGTGCTGGTGTGTGTGGCATTAAGAGACTGGTTTTTCTTGCCATCAAAGTACTCTTACTACCCTTACTGCCTGGTAGAAAGCCAGGCAGACTGGACTAGACTTTCAGTCAGTCCTGTGGTCTGAGTTGAAAGGGAACTTGTAACTCTTGAGTAACCCTTTACTCATCCCTGCTTTTTGTTCATCTGCTTCTCCAATTACTTAACACAGTGCTTTCGTGTGTGTTACAATAACCTCAGAGTCTGTTCCTTTTTTGCGATTCAAGTCTGTGCTGATGATATATGACAGACTGTATTGTGTAATTAAGTGTTTGCATGTTGTATAGATAATTTGTCTCTGGACGGTTTTTGTTGTCAGTGCATGATAAGAACATGCAGTTTTTCCTTTACAAATAAAAAGGGAAATATAGATATAAAGAAACTTTATTACAAGAAAGAATCACATTTTCATTTATCACTTTTTAACTAACTAACTTGAACTATAGTACTTTATTTGTTGTTGTTAAATATATATCAGTGTTTCAATCTGTTGGAACTCATTTAAGATGAGATCAGACAGATTCAATGTGCTGATAAAGTGTTGTTGTTGCTTTTTGCTTAAAAAAAAAAAAAAAAAAAAAAAAATCTCGATGACTGTCAGACAGAGAAATAAATCCTTGGCCTGATCTATTTGTACCCCGTGAAGATGATTGGCTGCTGCGTGCTGTGCAGCTGACGAGATGATGTCATCCTTCTGCTCTGAGAGGAGGGGGGGGTTGTGCGAGGGGCGGAGCTTCGCGCGCCGTCATCAGTCAGAGTTTCAGGTGCGCTGTAAACTTTTCACAACAAACCGAGTGAGGTGCAGCGACAGGATAGCTTCAAAGAGTCGGTGCTGCGGTGGCTTGAACTAAATTCACCTTTAACCGGAGTCTCAGGACAAATGAAAACTGACGGAATCCAAACTCTTTGGGGAAAATGCACTGGGAAAAGTTTCTCCGTTTGAAGAATGGAAAGGTGAGGCGTGTTTTTTGTTTGTTTTGTTTTTTAAATCGTAAACCATTTAAAATACTTACTAGGGTAACATGTAGTAGTATTTTAACATTGATTTTAGGTATTGGGTATTTTATGTAGTCTCTCCGGATGTGTGGAAGTTTGTGTTGACTGTGTCAGTCCTAGCTCGCAGCAGGTGATCCTCCGGCTTTTCTTTTTTTTTTTTTTTCTTTTTTTTTTTTTTACCTCCTAAAATGATGCAATGGTGGTGTCTGCTGTCTTGTTTGGCTGCTAAGCCTCTGTTGGGTGCTGTCAAGTTCAGCTTATTTTTGTGTTGGTGCTAAATGACGGGCGCAGTTCTGATTGTCCTCTCCTTGATGTGACAGAAAATATGGATCTCATATAACTTCTGTAAAGATATTAGACTGAATACTGTCTCAGGTACTTTCTGCTATATGCACAATTTTTGTGTTTATGCTTCCTGTCCTACTGGCAAATCTTGCCAGCATCTGGAAAAGCAAAAACGCATAAAAAATATTTTTCTTTTTATTTGTGAAGCTGTTATGAAGACAAATCTAGTATCCTGTATTTTTCTCATTTTCTGCCTTTGACAAAATAAAGTATGGAAACCCTGGATTGATATGTAGGCTATTTTAGTGCTTGTTTGATTTGTGCCAGGAATGATTTCCTCCACTTTCTTTTCATTGTAAAACCCTAAATGACAAACTAAGAAGTTGCATCTTCCTCTTAAGTAGTAGCTAACCACAAGTGACCTTTTCAGCTGACTTAGTTTGACTTCTTGTCTGGCACGTGCTTCAGAAAGAAGCATCTTTTCTTCTTCTTTTTTTTTTTTTTTTTTTTACATGTCAGCAAAAGTATGAAACAATGTGCAATATGCAGCTCACAGCTCTCATCTTCCCTTGTCCTACACCCTGTCCCATCTCATTTTCCTGCTTGTTTCAGATTGACCGGCTGGAGGTGAGCGGGCTGGGCCAAACATCCCTGGCTGTTTCATGTGGGGCAGATGGTTCCTTTCCTGTGGGTGAAGATGGTACCCCAGACCCTCAACGCACTAAGCAGGCCATCACCCAGCTACAGCAGAAAATCCTCAAACTCACAGAGCAGATCAAGATTGAGCAGACAGCAAGGGATGACAATGTGGCGGAGTACCTCAAACTGGCCAACAATGCCGACAAACAGCAAAGCACACGCATCAAACAGGTACTAGCATTATTATTATTAGTTATTCTGTTTTATCTTATCATTTGTGTGTTTGTGTTTTTATGGAAACGTAATGAGGTTGGTAACATTTTGTCACGATTAGTGTTACTGGAGGCTATGAGGGAGTTTGCTAAATAAACTGAAGTGAAATAGATAATTAAAATCCAATGTCTATTTTACTCAGTAATGAAAATCTGTTCTCTGACCGGCAGGTTTTTGAGAAAAAGAATCAGAAGTCTGCACAGACCATCCAACAGCTGCAAAGGAAATTGGAGCACTACCACCGGAAGCTGCGGGAAGTGGAGCACAACGGTATCCCACGGCAACCCAAGGATGTTCTGCGAGACATGCAGCAGGGCCTGAAGGATGTTGGGGCCAAAGTCACAGGCTTCAGTGAAGGCGTCGTGGATAGTGTCAAGGGAGGCCTTTCCAGCTTCTCACAGGCCACCCACTCTGCTGCTGGTGCAGTCGTCTCCAAACCCCGAGAGATTGCTTCGCTTATTCGCAACAAATTCGGCAGCGCTGACAACATCCCCTCACTCAAAGACTCTCTAGACGACTCTGCGGTGGAAGAAGGTGTGACGGGTGCTGGTGGACGTTCTCTTGGCAGTGCCGGCCTCCACCTACAGTCCAGTCCCAAGTATGGAAGTGAAGATGACTGCTCTATTGCTACATCAGGTTCAGCAGGGGCCAACAGCACCACAGGGGCCCCTGGAGGTCCACCAAGTTCCAAGGGCAACACATTGGAGAGAAGCCAGAGTTCCAGCCTAGACATGCTGCTACAGGAAGTGCAGGAGCTGAGGGATGGTCAGGCAAGGCTGGAGGAGAGCCTGGAAGGATTGAAGAGCCACTACCAGAGAGACTACACAGTTGTTATGCAAGCACTGCAGGAAGAGCGCTTCAGGTACAGAGAGAACTTACGAGAATGTGTCAGGTGAACATTCCTGAGACAGTTTACATGTATGACAAAATCTCTGAAAGGAAAGCTCCAGAAATGTCAACATGTAATTAAGGAAGAATTCTATTTTTAGTAACATCGGTGCAGAGATCAGACCTGTTGCAGTGCTGCCAGGTGACATCATCACTGGCAGCCCTATTCTCACCCTCAGCCCACAGTAGATAAAATGTAGACGTTGACCTGCAGTTCATCTAAATCACTGCGTAGAGCTGAGAGTTTGTCTTTAATACTCATCTTCAAAAAACATTGGCATTGTCCCATGTAATTTGTAGGTTTTGTGTCATTTTTGTTGTTTTTTTTCTTCTTCTAAATTATGCATCTCAAACACCATTCACCTCCTCAACTCTGACACACCACTTTTACCTTTCACAGGTGTTCTTATGGTACTGAAATAATCAGAATTACATCAGCTCTTGTCTCAGTCTATTATTCAGACTTTGGCCTGAAAACACACAGTCACAGCCCTTAAAAACATCCTGAAATGAGGGCATAAAGATCAGGAGATATGGAGAAACAGTGGACATTTTTCTTCCTAACATGTCCAGGTCCAGAGCAGTCTGTGCTCAAAGACCAAAATAAATTGCAAAAAAGAAAGAATGGTGAACAGGCTCATTTTTAGCCTCCCCACAGGGGAACCATCATCCAGAAATGACTTGGCCACTAAGTAGCTCCACAGTATCGTAATCCTACTTGCTGTAACCAAAAACTGCTTGCAAAGGTTTGCAATATTTCTATCAAGAGGTTAACAAGTTTAACTGCTAAAACTTTGTGTTCTAATATTGTGTTATAGTTTAGTGAAATGATGTGTTCTCTAAGACCCAGGAGATCACAGATATTAAGGATTGTAATCATTATATGTAGTTGATTTTACCCTCTGTTCATGTTTGATGGGAACAGAGCACACAGCCACGTACAGGTGCTCGCTCATATGTCTATTCTTGCCTGTGTCTTTTATCCAATTGACACCGCCAACCAAAATAAACAGCAGTAGAGATCCCTCGCCTCCTGCTGAGCTCACTTCATTGGTCAGACTCGGACTTCTGACTCCGTGTGATTGGACAGTAGGATCAGCAGATGATTAAGCACATCCTAATCTTGTCAGAGCCAGTCATCAGTCCACCCATGTGCCATGTGGTGGGATGTCTCCTGGGCCTGTTTTCTGTTAATTCCTGCGTGTGTTTCTTTGTCTAAGCTAATTAGGTAACATGCTCTCACGTGTGTTTCTTTACTTGTGTGTTCAGATGTGAACGTCTGGAGGAACAGCTGAACGATTTGACAGAACTTCACCAGAATGAGATCCTCAACCTCAAACAGGAGCTGGCCAGCATGGAGGAGAAGATCGCTTACCAGTCTTACGAGAGAGCAAGAGACATTCAGGTTTGTATTTCAGGATTTTATACACAAGCACAACAATAATAGGAAAAATAAACCACTTCTTACAAAAATACCCATTATTGTTCTTTATGGTCCTCACTTCTGACTGGTAACCAGTGATGATTCACCTGACAAGCATTATCTGAAATAATGGTAAAATTGTATTTGTCATTGAATATTTATAAAACATTCTTCTACTTGAAATGTGTATTTTTTTTAATAAAAGATTTTGTGTTTTTGATCTTTACGTTTTTATATTTCTAAAACATAAAAACCTAAAATATCTTATTTTTAACGGGAGATTTTAGAAAAGATTTTTTTATTCCTTGAAATTATAATTATCAATAACTGCCCTGTATATTACTTGTCAAGACTAGAAAATGCACAGACAAATCTGGTTATACGGGTGTTAAATTAAACAAACTCATTTTAAATAATATCTTTTTTTTAGCAGCATTCTATTTTGTCTCATCAGTTTAATTCAATCCTCTCCTGTTTAGTCCTCCACAGCCATAGCTTCCCCTTTGCTATGATACTGGAAGTGGTTGTATCAGTGGCTTCCTGTCATAAGCATTAGCAAGCTAATGTGGGCTAGTCAGACTAGACGTCATTGTGCCAGGCTCAAATTAAACCGAGGTGGGCACACGCCCTGCAGTAGTTCAAGGCATGATCTCATCGTGGATGTTGACTGTAAAAACAGGAAAATCGGTCCAAGGAATCCTATCGTTCTATCAGCTTTTCTGTTCGTGCAAAATATAAATATTTCCTTGTGAATGCCTCACATTACTGCTGTCTTGCATTGTTCCTGGCAGTCTTGGGTTTTTTGTGTGAAGATAAGTTGTGCCTGACTGCGTTTCCTTCCACTGGCAGCAGAGGATGTTAACAACTCATAACAGTTGATCTAATAAGACTTTCAAGTAAAAGACAACATCTTTTCATTTAAATCTCCCTCATTTAATTTGGTTTAGCTTTATTTTACTTTAAATTTGACAAACAAATATTGAAGTTTTGATGGACACTTAAAGAACATTTGCCATTTGGATTTAGGTTTGTTATTGAGAGCATAGTTTGCTTGTGGTCTGAAGTGTTTCTAATGTTTTGACCAGTCTTTCTACAAATGTCTACAGAGATCAAAACACATATACGCTCTAAAGTATTGTGCAGTTAAGTGATCAAACATGTTATGAGTGTATTTCTGGTCATTATTGGTGTGAACACATATGGCAATGTTGATGACCTTTTTATTTTCTGGCTGTCCTCTACAGGAGGCATTGGAGGCTTGTCAGACAAGGATCTCGAAGATGGAGCTCCAGCAGCAGCAACAGCAGGTCGTCCAGTTGGAGGGGCTGGAAAATGCCACAGCCCGGACCCTCCTGGGAAAACTCATCAATGTGTTGCTGGCCCTTATGGCTGTCCTTCTGGTCTTTGTATCAACTGTGGCCAACTGTGTGGTCCCCCTCATGAAGACGCGCTCACGCTCCCTCTCCACCTTGCTCCTCATCCTCCTGCTGGCCTTTCTGTGGAGAAACTGGGACGCGCTCTCGGGGTACACACACCGTGCTCTGCAGCCCCCAGGATGACCAGAATGACAGCAGCACATGTTGCTTCGGTGATGACTGTTGTTGCAGTCGGACAAGAGGTTTGAAGAATGTGCTTGCATTAGGATGACTGCGTGGCCATGAATGATGTGCACATTCTGACTCTGTGGAAACAAGATAAAGAGGAAAAAAAATGGAATAAAACAAAGGACTCACATTTTGGGATGGAAAAGACTGTTTACATTTTTGAATGAACTGGTGTTTTGTTATCCTTCACTGGATGCAGCATTGTACTGTTTTTATCTTTTAGAATTTAATCAATTATAATGTTATTTCTAATAATATTTTATTTTTAATGTTATTTTATTCAGTACCATGTAGCATTATGCTCCCCTCACTCAACGTAAAGGGGAGATTAGTCAGGAAACTGGGCTGGCGGGTCGTTCCAAAGCTCCAGTCTTATTGTAGAGACATGCAAATGTGAGAATGTGGTTGATTGCCTTTAGGAAGAGAACGCTTACCTTTCTGTGATTGGTAGATTTTAACCAACGGCCGAAAACCTTGGGAGTTGCTCCTTTCTTGCTGTGATGAATTTAAGATGGAACATTATTGAAGAACTGACCATAAATTTTGTGTTTCATGACGACTACAGACATTGTGCTTCCTTAGCATCTGTAATAGCAACGATCCCTTGCTTTTAATTTTTTACTTTTTTAGTAAACCAAGAAAAACAAAAGGTGGACGAAGGGATAATATGAATAAAAGATGAAGACTTAATGAAGGAAAACTACTGTATGAAATGCTGCTCACAATTAAAAGAACAGGTTAAACACAAACATCTTAAGGATCTGCCATATTTGAAACATACAAACAGTGCTGGATATTTTCATTAAGAAAATGATATACGAACCAGTTTTGCTTTTAAGACAATGACTAAGCACTGTTGTCCAAGTAAAATCAGTTTGCCAGGATAGTTGCCCTCCACCCCCTCCCACCATATTTCATGTGATCAGGTCAGGGAAGAGACCATTGGTGCTTATCCAGCTCTGTCTCATTTGGATCAGGAATGATGCTGCTTCATATCTATAGTGCACGTCGTCTCCACTGCCATTCAAATGCTCACTGCCTGTCCGTGATACGCTACTAACACATTCTCCCTGCATATTCTGTCTATGGTTGACCTGTTGTTTCTTCCAGCTGAAGGTGTAATCACTCTGTGCCAAACCTGACTTAAAGCAGGGATGTCTGAGTGAAACCAGTATGGCAAAAAGAAGACATTGCTCAAGTCTAGCTTCTTTTTACAAATTTTAATGAATGTCTCACTAGGACGCCAAGGATGTATCTTGTTGGGAGATGTAACTTGCAAGGGAAGATGATTATTCGTAATCTGAACATTACTTTGATTCCAGGACTTCACTCGTGTGTTTTTTGCATCTTGCTTTGTTGAGTCCAGTCTGTTGGCTTGGCACCAATCCTTGCCCATATGCCTCTGGTTTTCATCTGGTCAAGGACGCTTCAAGACCTTGCACATTGAGTAGTCCACCCTACATTTCATGCCGAGAGGCTGATTTCCTAACAGATAGCTTGATCATTTGAACTGTACAGCTGCACTTTAGCACAGAGCTTGATAGCATATAGGTCAAGCTGAGGCTTGAGAAAGCTTTGATAGAGACTTCAAAGGTCGTCACTGCAGGCGTTTGCCCTTGGGTGAGATAACTCAGGTCAGGATCACTATCATCCTTGTCTAAAGATAAAATCAACAAAAAAAAAAAAAAAAAAAGAGAATAAAGTAGATTTATTTAACTTTGTTTTGCTATGAGGAATATAGACAGGTTGAAAGTGAGCTGACCTTTGACCTTGCATGTCTTCTCATAACACCTATAATGTAGGGTTGTGTGCTAAACCACTTCAGTGCCTTCTGATCTTCTTTTCTAATGTGGAATAAATAAAGTGCATTCCCAACTAAGTCATTGTAGTCCGTTTTACCTTTAAGTCGCCATTTTCGGCACGTGTGTTGACTCTTTCTGGTTGCAAGTCCAGTTGCTGCTTGTTCAACTCGCCTGCAGGTTCGCCAAATGGCCGCTAGATGGCGCTCTTTCACCTGGTATTTTCCTGATGTGTGAGAAGCTGTTGGATAGGACTGGGTTGAAACACAAATATGTCACTTCTTATCAGACAGGAAACAGGTTGGGTGGAAGACCAGTTAATGCTAAAAGTTAGAGTGGCCCACCGGGAGTAATGTGTTTTTATTATTATTATTATTTTTTTTTTTATAAACAAGAAAAATCCAGTCTGTCCTACTTTATTCCACTATTCTCACTTTCACCCCATTGATATGTGATGCTGATGGCTCTGACCCACACTTTGCCTCATCCCTGTAAGGCTTCGTGCATGACTCCTCACGCCCTGCAGGCGCGAAGGGTTATTATGTTGCACTTTATCAGAGTACTTTCCTCCTCTTCCACACTGCCAGATTTGATGCGCATGGCTGTGCGCCAAGGTAAACACGCGTGGCGTACTTATCTGGCCAGCTAAAAGCTCCAAGTAGTGACCGGAGAGAGGAAAGACTGAGACGGTCCCCAGAGGAGTCCACAGTAAATAGGCACAGGCGATTCCACACGATTTAGCATCAACTTTAATTATTGCATGTATTCAGAGATAACACTTCTCGAGCTCACCTGCGAGCTGATTTATGCAGCGTCTGACACACTGCCCGTCGTTCCTCAACCAGCAAATCATTCATTTCTATTCAGAGACGTGAGAGCATATGCACACTCCATCCAGAGTCTAAAAAAAAATGCTAACCATATTCGTGCATTTTTGAGTGGAGGCGCATGTGTTGAGCCTGAATATTTATGACATGCAGGAAAGCTGTGGTGAATGTCAAAGCCCGGAAAGGTGCGCTTACGCGTCCATCTGGTTGCACTTTCACGGTTCTTACCGTGCCGTATGTGCCCAAAACGGAACCTTACGGATCTGCAGAACTAATCCCAGGGCCAAGGGACTGGGCAGCACAGAAGGTGGGACGGTGACCCGCCATTAACCTCAAGATGAGCGGAACCAAAACGCCAGGGTGGAGACTCAGAAGTGGAAGATAACCTCAGACAGTTCAATTGTTTTGCATTTTTTTGCCAATATTAAAACACAGACGGAATTTAGTCACTACTGTGCCTGACTTGATGTTTAATGACTAAAATTTAATAAATAAATAGCAGTAGTAATCAATCACAACCGAGAGAGCTCTCTTGGGACATTTGTCATAACAGGGAGGCAGTGCCATTCGTCAACGCTAATGAGATGACACCCCTGTTCCCATTAAAGTATAGTTTTGCTTACCTTTATAATTTATTATTAGTGTTTTCCTTATTAATGTATTTTGGACTAAACATGACTACAGACAAGTTTTTTCTCCTCCCTTGTGCCTTCATGACAATGCCCAGAAATTACGCACCATAAAATCCACTTTACCTATTAGTCTTCATTTGCGTAATATTGCTTTGAAATAATAAAAATCTCAGCCTGGTTTTGTGTCTCAGCGTGTCTCGTGAGAGAAGCTGCTGAGCAGCACAGCGGGCAGAGGGGGACAGAGGCTGAGGAGACTGAAGAGGAAGCACGACTCGCTTATCGCGTCATTCTGGGTTTAGGCGTTGAGCAGGAAACAGCCTTTCCTCTCGTATTGTCGCAGTAGGAACAAACACACAATTTTGTCTTCCATCAATGCACCCCTCGGCACAGAACACGCGGAAGCCGGTCAGAAGGAAAAATGCCTCCTTCGATGGAGATAGCTGTTCTGCTTCTCGGCGTCCTGGCTCTGGAGGCGCACCGGTGTGCCAGCGCGCTGCACATCCAACAAGCGTTCGCGTCTCCAAATCAGACCAATAACTTCGTAGTGGACCCGGTCTCCAGAAAGGTTTACCTGGCTACAGTTAACACAGTTTACCAGCTGAACGGGACCCTGACCATGGAGGTGGAGAAGAGGACAGGACCGGTGGAGGACAACCTGTTGTGCCATGCGCCACAGCTGCCCCAGGCTCCGTGTGAGCATCCCAAGTTCCTCACTGACAACTACAACAAGCTCCTAAAGCTGGACCGGGAGCAAGAGGTCGTGGTGGTGTGTGGATCAGTTTATCAAGGATTCTGCGAGCTGAGAAAAATGGGGAATATTTCCGAGATAGCCGTGGAGTTCCCACCTCAGGGCGAGAAGACTGTTTTCCCCAGCATGCTCAACATAGCTGCCAATCATCCAAACGCATCAACTGTGGGGCTCATCTTCAAGAGTTACGGGGGACAGACTCGACTTCTAGTTGGGGCAACGTACACAGGGGCTGGAACCCAATATTTCCCCAAGAACCACAGCAAGGAAGACCTGCGTTTTGAAAACACGCCGGAGATCGCCATCCGCTCCTTGAACATCAAGGATTTATCCAGACTTTTCACCTATGACATTAATCCCTCAGAGGATAACGTGTTTAAGATCAAACAAGAAGTTAAAACCAAAAACAAACTCCATTTCGTTCACGCTTTTATCCAGAAGACTTATTCCTACATTGCCTTTAACAATGACGCCAACACGGGCCACAAGGAGAGCCAGCCCAACAGCATCCTCTCCAGGATTTGTCTGGATACAGAGAACCCCCGAAAAGCCACCGGGCCGGAGAGCAGAAAGCTCACCGAGTCCTACATCCAGATGCCTCTACAGTGTGGATTTAACGGGAACATTTACAACCGGATGGTGTCCGTGTACCCCGCGGAAATCCAGGCAGGACATGGAAAAGGTCCAGAGCCTTACCTGTTTGGAGTGTTTTCCAAGGCGGACAGAAAGTCTGCGCTCTGCGCTTTCAAGTTTAGAGAGATTGAGGAGGAGATCCGACAAGGCCGCAGGAACTGTTCCAACTCTCCCAGCAGCGATGTTCAGGTGCTGGACAGTGTCATCCAGGGCTCCGGGGCGTCCTGCATTCAGAAGGAAAACCTGGTGGTGAGTTTGCTTTGATTTTGAGAGTCAAGTTGAACTTAAAATAAATTTTATCAGATCGTTTTCACTCTCTGATTAATATGAGATAAATATAGAAGAAGCCAGAAGTCTTCCTCTCTGTGCTTTTAATCTTCCAGACAGAATTAAGATTGGAAAAACCCCACATCCAACAGCTTCATCATTTTATTACACCATGTTTGCTTTGAGTTGTAAACATTAATGGATTCATGGAAATTATAAGAACTAGAACTTTTTTATTTATATTAAACAAATTCCAAACATGCTGCCAATATTATTTTTTTTATTTGTTTATTTCTGAGACTTGAAGGTCTTTTCAGTTAATCAGGCCAAAACAATGACTCCTGTTTCTCTCTTGGTTTCCATTAATGCCTACAGAAATGATCCCATTTAGCCTAGAGGCTCATGATTGAAAGAGGGGATCTTTGCTGTTGTGGAGTAAAGGTCATTAGAGCTGGAAAGATCCTGCAGACCAGTTCACTTGAAAAGTTATGGGAGAGCTAAGACTCCTCTTACACCCAGCCTGTGCTATGTTTTACTAGATATGAAGATGGGAAGGGGTTAATAGTCTACTATGTTCTTCAGTAAAGCTCCAAAAATGTCTTTTTTAATTGAGTTTGTGCCACAAACTATGACTCAACCACGAATTCGGTACAAAGATAGAGGACAAGCAGTTGCTTTGTTGCAAACATGCAGTCAGATGTTATCGTGTGTTTTCCCATTCACATTCCACACATCAAAATTTGCCCCTAAGGAAACTTTAGCGTTGCATACTAAATTCAGCCCCCTTCGGATGTATGGAAGGCAAAGATAACTTCAATGCAGAGAAATTCCAGCTTTTTATTGTTGTAGTTCTGACTGAGAGAGTTCAGGTCAAAGGATGCTTTCTCTCGATATCTGTGGCGTCAGGTCAGAGTTGCCCGTCTTGCTGGTACTGCCTTGTTGTCTGTGGCCCCAGGGCCATCCCTCTCATGACTAGTTTTCTGGTTTTGGGAGGAGTGGCCCCTATGACCAGAAAATAATTGGCCCTCAGGCCTCTTTAAGACTAATTCTCAGTTCAAAGGGATTTGGTTGTCTTTTTTTTTTTCTTTATATTGATGGCATAACACATAGTTACTGTATCACTGATGGAAAACATCAGTCTCTTTAGTTTTAGCATGTAGTGGCCATGGACACATGATTTTTTTTTTTTTCTTTTTTTGTAGTTGACAGTTTGAAGGCCAGCACTGAGGGAAAGTCAGACGCAATTTATGATAAGACAGACAAAGCTGTGAGCAGAAGGGCCCGTGGGAAACGACTCCACAAATATCCACTGTGCTTAATTCTTCTTCCCTTCTTTTTTTTCCTTCCTATGCGTGCTCTAAAATATTCAGAGAATTCCCAATAGATCCTTGTGCTCATCCAAGCATGGCACTAATGTTTTATCATTGCTCACTAAGGATTTGACAAAAGCAAAGTCTTATGAGTGTTGAAGACCCTTGTAAGCCCTTTTCAAGTATTCACTGACATGTCTAAAAAGTAATTTAGAAGAATGAGCAGCACCCGAGTGATAGCTACCATCGCATTGCACTTGTTTTCGCAGCACTTGAATCACACGGTGCTTCTTTTGTGCTTTGCCCTCTTGTCTTCTAACCTGTGTGGAAGCTGATGAGCGTTAACTTCTGCCATTTTGTCTGTGTTCCAGTTGCAGTCCGAGCAGCTGGACTGTGGTGCAGCCCACCTGCAGCACCCCCTGGCTCTACAAAGGCCCCTGAAGGCCGTTCCTCTTTTTGAATACCCAGGCCTCAGTTCAGTTTCGGTGGACAACGTGCACAACCGCACTGTGGTTTTTCTGGGAACCAGTAATGGACGGCTTCGTAAGGTGAGACAAATAGGAATGTAATGTAGATGAATGCACACAAACTAACACAATGACTTGGGACGAAACTTTCTGAGCTGTTGGAGCCCCAGGCCATAACATTGTTCCTGTACAAAAAGCCCAGCACTGAATGAAGTTATTATTTTTATTGCAATCCAGCCCTGAAGCGTGGAAAAACTAGAACATTAAGAGTTACGTGGCTGCTCTGATGTGGCTGAGTCTGTCAATAAACCAAAAATAGATGTGTGATGAAACACTTAGAGCTGTTTTCGGACAAGCAGGAATGCCCGCTTTCATATTGTAGCTTCTCTGCACTGTCACCACTTAGCCAACCAACCCACCCCCTACTCCTTGTGTGTCATTCATGCATGGCCCCATCCAGGACCTTCAGTAGCCTTAATCATGTGCTTTAACGTGCCTCAGACCTGGTTATTGTCTGAGAGACCAACAGGACTTGTTGACGACGTATGACTCAGCCCCGACATGTGTTTATCCACGACTTCAGCCTCTAAACATCTGCAGACGGTCCAGCTTGTGAAAACCTTTCCTGTCCAATTAACAGCATTCCTTAATTCTTGTCTCAGCCACATTCCTGGTCACCCCTGACTGAGCTGCCTGCGAGCGCAACAAGCTGCTCCTCGGCCGTTTGTGCAAGCTGACTCTGAAAGCACTCGGGCCCTATTGTTTTGCATTAACCTGGTACCTTTTACAACATTAAAACCATGCTGCTGTAGGGGTTTTTAGGGCTGGCTGAAAGAACTTCTTGTCTTCCTCCCTCTGATGAAGGCACTGCATTGGTCCTGGCTGGGTATGTGGTAATTGGTTGTTGGATGGTTTACTGTATACCAGAAACACCACATTGGTTGCTGTGTTGTAAAGCAGCACTGTGTGTGTGACTGCTTGCATGATTGTAGGTTTGACAGTGTTTTTAGGTGTTTGACTTTGTCTGCAGGCCACTTCGAGTGGTGTAACGATTGCATGTGTTTACTCAGATAAATGCGTTCCCTGCAATTTGCAGCTATATGTGTATACGTGTGTGTCAACCTTTTTATATAATAAGCATAGTGTTTTTGCGACCTTGGGCAACAACATCAAGCCTGTAAGTGTCTTTCATTGTTTGTCTGCGCATCTGTGTGCGCGTTAGTGACTGTGAGTGTGTGTGCGTGCCCCGAGGATAGAGCTGTTACAGAGGTTAATGGTGCTGTTAGTGTGTGTAATGTGATTCTGACTGTGAGTTTGGCTCCGACTAAATACAGAAAAGCGGTGGTTGAGATTAAGTTAGACCTCTTTTACTGTCTATGAGAGAGCCCTCAGTCAAGTAATTTGTAATTACATGCATTTTTTTAATGAAGTCTCTCTCCCTCCCCATTACAGCTGACTTCCATTTTCAGGTTCTGGCAGCCTCCGCCTTTATCTCACTCGCTCTCGTCCAGTTTTACTCGCTCCATCTTTCTGTTCATCGCCTCGCTGTCCCTCTCTCTCTCTCCACACAGTTTTTGTTTCATCTCAAATCTAAAAGATCTTTGATTCATTGTGCATTGTGCATACAAACAGACTTTATCTCCTTCTCTGTCTTGCTCTTATGCTGCTGCCCCACCTCCACCCACCTTTATTCTTTTTATTTTACACCCAGGTAGACACACACACACACACACACACAAACACTTGCACACACTCCCATAGAAAAGGAGCGCACAGCAGCTGAGCACTCCTTGGCTGAATAGGGCCTTTCATCTGCATGAAGACAGACAGAGAATGGAGTCAGAGTGACCTGCTCGTACTGCAGGTGTTTTGTTGGCTGACCGGGTAGTGCTTTGTGCCACAGCTCGCCGCAATACTCCTCCTATCTGCTCCTATTCTTCTCCCCCTGTCCAGGTGTGTGGGCTGCTGTTTACTTGCTCCTCATAGTGTCACTCTGCAAATGTGTTTAAGTCACTGGAGTGAGAGGGGGGTGAAGACATAACACAGCTGCTTAATATCGCCACTGTGTGTATGTAGAAAGATTGGTGGGTGGTGTTATGAAAACGACAGTGATATTTGGAGGCTGAGATAATGCCTTTCATCACAGGTTTACAAAGCTTCTGTTTGCTCTAGTTTAACATTAACCAGCTTGTCTAAGTGGGTGGTGATGGTTTTGTCTCATGTGCGTGTGTGTGGATGTGTGCATGCAAAAGCGTGTTTGTGTGTCCAGCAAATAGAGAAGTGACACAATCCATGCTTGTCACCAGATGTCGGTCAGTTTGCCAGTTCCTCAGGATGTTTCCACTGAAGAGACAGACCCAACAAATGCAAGAAATGAGGGCTCTCACTGTCTGCGTGACAGGAAGTCTCACTCAGCACAGTTTGTTTTTCCTACAGGGTTTCTGTGTGTCTGTGTGTGCGTATGTTTGTGCATACGTGAGAACATGTTGCCATTTTATTATCTCGGGCTGTAGGAAGGCCACCGTGTAGATAAATCACAATTTGGCGAGCCCAGATTAGGCACAGTGTTCCAACAAAAGCCTCTTAAAATGTGTCTGAAAGGGTGGAATATGTAAAGACAGGACGGACTCTACTCTCTTGTGTCGCTAAAGTTTCCAAATTTGCTAAATACCTCGTCCAACTACTCCTTATCAATCCTCCTACTGAGTTATTAGGATGGATTTAATAAGCAGGCAGCATTAGTTTGCATTAACAGAATATATACTTTCCCTCAAAAATCCACAGTTACAGTCGACTCTACAGAGTCCCAATGTGGCTGCTGCTCACACACGCTGCAAACAGAAAATATATAAAAGGACCTAGAGTTGCATTTGCAGATGTCGGAAACCTTCCATGCACAAACATTAATATGCACAAAAGATTTGTTTGTTGTGGGTAAAATTCTCAGCAATAATACTGATGTGCAAGTTCCAGGTATGAATCCCTCATGAAAATCCAGATGTACAATTTAAAAGATCAAGCCCAGATTTGCTTATAGAATAGAATAGAATAGAATAGAAAGCTTTATTGTCATTGTACAGAAGTCAGTTCAATAAAAGTACTCGTCTAGAGTCTGATTATCTAAATAAAAATAACAGCAAAGTATCTTTATGAAGACAGAAGAATTACAAAAAGATAAAAATATAACTTTTTAAAGGCCTGAGCGCCGTACGACTTTGTGCACATACACATAGTCACATGGACATACGATTTCACACATGCAGTATTGTGATATCTGATTAGAAATTAACAGTCTTACTACAGTTTGTGAGTGTTTATGGCTGTGATGGCCAAAGGGAAGAAGCTGTTTTCCATCCTGGCTGTGCAGGATATGATTGTCCTGTGTCACCTGTCAGAGGGGAGCAGATCAAACAGGTGGAGGGCTGGGTGGAATGCGTCAGTCAGGATCATCTCAGACAGCATGAGGGGCAATTTCTTCCAAGTGGGGCAGGGGGACAAGTCGATAATTTTACTACTTGTGGTTATCATCTCTTGCAAAGCCTTCCTGTTTGCGGCTCAAGCTCCTGCAAACCAAGCTTGGATTCAGTATGTGGTCATGTCCTTCTATATAAGGTCACCAGCAGCTTTTGTTCCTCTCAGCAGCCTGTTCTTCTCTAGGATCATCAGGAAGTGAAGACACTGCTTGGCTTCATCACTGATGTGGTGTTTATGAGGAAAGCTTTGACATTTGACCACAGAGGAACCTGAACAGTGTCACTCTTTTCACCCGGTCTCCACCTGGATAGGGGGTGGGGGGGTGGCTCATTGGACGTTCAGGTGCAAGATGTTGGCCTGACACCACGCTGTCAGGAACTACTTGCTCAGTCAACACACACACAAAAAAAATCAACTTCTAATCAGTTACTCTCAGTATTGATGATAATTCATTTAGCATTTCTTTGTTGATTTTATCACATTTTTACACATTTATACAAACATTGTCTGCTTTCTTCACAGCTGACCCTTTTGGCAAACATGACCATGGCCAATCAGTGGACACTGAGGCTGCCAGGCAACGAAGCAGTCCACCATATCATGACCTTCGACCCCAAGGACAGCAATTTCCTCTATGTCATGACCTCTCACCACGTAAGAACACAGATGCAGCCAAAGTTTCAGTCATCAGTTGTTTGTTGTTTGCCTGTTACTAATCTGTCACGTCAGTCTGAAGAAAAACCACAAGAACCGCAGTTGGAACACGTTGTGTGCACGTCCTGCAGATTTTTTTCACCATCATTTAGCAGATCGCAGCAACGTTCATGGTGAAGCTCAGACCTTAAGTAGATTTCAGGGCTGCATTTCAAAACCAATTGGTTTGCTCATCAAAGCATGTGGTTGCACCTCCAGCACTTACATCACACAGCACAAACATACCTGGTTGTTAGTCGACTTTGCTGAGATTAAATCACAGAGCTTGATGTCACAGAGGCAACGTGGGATTTTGCAATCTGATAAGCTGAAGCTGTTTTTAGACACCGCTTGGCAAACGGTTCCTCATCTTGTTGAGGAACATAGATCACGACCAGATCGTCGCTGTCAAACTACAATCCTTATGATTTCACATTTCAGTCAATCAAAACGATTTGATGATGTTGGCTTTTAATTAGCTATAACTTTCACATCATCTATACATTTATTATCATTTCTATTAAATACTTTACTGCCAGTTTCAATTCCTTTTCTTGCCTTCAAAATATGACTGAAAAACACCCCCCTTTTTCAACTTGCCATCGTCGTGCGTTCATTGTTGATGGTGTGGAAGCGGAGTGATGTTCCCATTTTTCCATTCTGTTTAAAAAAACAAAAAAAAAGATAAATTGCTCACTGCCCACAGCATCTGTTTGCACTGTGAACAGATGCAGCATTGCTGCAGATGTAGCTACAAAGCGAAATGTCGGCCGTCTCCGGCACTTTGAAGTATCAAGATTGTCTGAGGATGATAGACATCATGCAATTATAATCGGCTTACTTTGCACTGTATTTGCTTATATATGTGTTAGCTATATATTTGGCAACAATTATAGTTATGATTTACATAGAGTAGTAAATCTAGTAGATTGTAAACTTAGTTATTGTACATGAATAAAGGCATATTATGTCACATCAGCTCACAATTAAACTTTACTGCTGTGTAAAAGAGTGTAAAGGTGAAACTTTGTTTGTATTGTTGGAATAGCTACTTGTTTCGTTCTTAAACCGATAAGAGGAAAAAAGTGACGACTATATTCTCATATTCTCAGAGGTCAAGCTGACATCATTAAATTGCTTGTTAAGTCCGCTCAGCGGTCCAACAAACAACAAACCAATTACAAAGATACAAAACAGCAAAAAGTAGCTAATCTTGGCATCTGAGAAGCTGGAACCAGTAGATGTTTGCTAGTTTGGCTTGATAACATACTGGTAGATTAATTAAATGATTGAGTCATTTTCTGTGTTTTTTTTCCAGTTCTTTTAAAGACCTGCATCATCTTACACAAAGAAAAAACGTCGCTTCCATTGCTTTAACATTGTTTAAAATAAAATGCATGTGTTCTGTTGTTCCTGCTGTGGTGCACAGATGCTGAGAGTGAAAGTGGCTGACTGTGAGCAGTGGAAAAGCTGCAGTGACTGCTTGGGAGCAGGTGATGCCCACTGTGGCTGGTGCACCCTGGAGAACAGGTAAGAAGGACCACATCAATTTCAGCTTCTTTTTCTTTAAACAACCCCCCCCACCCCCCACCCAATCGCCTTGTAAGCTGCTCTTCTTGGCTTCTTCTCTGTTTCCAGTTAAACATAATTCAATCATATCATCATATGCTTTGGTGTCACACTCGAGCCACATGGTATTTGACGTAATCAAAGAGCATGGTCATGCTGTAAATTGTGGAAATGTTCACTTCCTATTCTGACTGTTTTTTGAAGCGGAGGCCCATCTGCAGCCGTTTATATACGTGATTTTTGTGACTTAATGGTCATTTTAAAGTAATATGATATAATATAAGATTGATAGCACAATAAAATAATACTTGCTTGTGCCTTTGATACTTTCAGCATTGGATTCTGTGAAACATCTGAAGTTGTTTCCCCGGTTTACACCGTCACTTTCAATTTACAAAACGCTGCCTGGTTGATTGCGTCTTGGCAGGAGCAGAGTGTGTTTTTGGTTTGAAAAACTATTGCTGGATCAGGATCGATTTGCTTCGCATCCGTCCTCAGACTTGGGAGTAACATCATTGTTTAGCGCGTTTCCCCTGGCTTCCCTGGCAGTTTGGGGTGGGAGTGGGAAGCCAGGAGCGCCCAGCGAGGAGTGACTTGGCTGAAGTGTAGCTGTGAGCACATGAGAGTACACTGTGATTAATGTGGCTCTGTCAGGACTGGCTCTCTGGTCTTGTGTTCATTGGCTTTCGGGGAGAAGATGTGTGCTGTCGAGCCGTGTTTGTTTGCCTGCGTGTTGGTGTATGTCAGTTTGGTTGGTTGCTTGGTGATTAAAGCAGATCAGACGAGATAGTGAATTTTGTGACGAGCTACGCTGCAGCTATGGAGGTTCTGGCGTTGCCAGAGGCCCTTCAGAGCTGGATGAGTGGAACTGATGAGTGCTTGTGTGTATGTGGTCAGACCGTCTCACTGTCATCTCCCTGTCTCCTTGCCTTATTTATCTATCTGTCATCTCTTTATCCCAAGTCCTTTTCTCGCTTCACTGCATTTTTTTTTCTCCACATTTGTGAGTCCTCAGCTTCCTTTTCTTTATTTCTTGCCCTCATGTTCTCCAGTAGCTTTGATAATTTGCCTATCCATCTCTCGGCCTGCCGCTCTGTCTCACCAGTTCTCGTCTTCTCCTCCCCCAGTGCCCTTGTCCTCCTCTCGATCCCCCTACAAAGGAGCGTTGATTGTGATGATGGTGGTGGGAGAGAGAGTGCACACTGGCTCTTTTTACAAGGAAATGTCAAAGTGTGTAAGCCTGCGTGCAAGTGTCAGCATGAGTGTGTGTCGCTTGCTGGCTTTCAGAGGCCAGGGAGCTGATGTCATGGGTGTGTGTGTGTGTATATGTGTGTTTGATGCACTGTTTGGCCTGTCCTACTGGCCGCTGGACTGGCGCTGTGGCTTCAGAGCCTGGGGGATCAGGGAGTTGGAAGTGTGGGGGTGGATGGTCCCCTCCATCACCTTACTGTCTGCAACAACAGCAAAACACTGTGGAAAGAGAAAGAAAGGACCACTAGATCTCACAATCTGTGAAGCCGCCACTGTCTCTGTGGGTGCCTGTTTGATTTTATGCATGGTTCTGACGTCTCCCAGCACGTCTGCATGTAGAGCTAGCATGAAAACATGTCTGTTCGCTTGTTTGAGGCTGTATTATTGTCAGAAAGAGAGAGCTAGTTTCTAAACCAGAGATAAAGCTCAGTCCTTGATCACTCTTTTCATGTTGGCGCTGGTTTAATCTGCCACATGTCACAAGAAAGCACTTAAATATCTTTATTTGAATCAAATTATGCGTGGCATGCCGTCTTTGCTATTCATAAATTATCATGCTTATCTGTATGCGCCTATGTCAGTGACTTTGTGTGTGTGTGTGTGCGTGTGTTTGGGTCCGTGTGAGTGTTACAGACGCTCATATGTTCTGCCGCTGTTGAACGGTCTCATAGGATTCCCACCTTATCAGACACGTAAGAGGTGATGAGCTTTCACAAGTCATATTTTAGCTGCAAGCCTTGGCTCCGTTTATTTTAAGGAGCTGTTTGAAAAGCTTTGTAAAGTCAGCCGAGTGGGGGGGAGGAAGAGGAGGAGAGTGTTTTTGTATTTGTGCACCAGCTGAGTTGTTTTTTTTTTTTTTTTAAATTCTGTGTGGATTTCAGTCATAGAGAAAAGTGTGGTGCTTTGAATTAATTTTTTTTCACTGTGCAAAATCTGATCAAACTGTTGTTTGAATTAAGAGGAAAAATCCGAATGCATTTTAAAGAAAGTTGTGGAAATCGGAGAGTGTAGAAAAATTTAATGATCTGAACTGGATGGTTCAGTTCTCATGTTGTTTGTTGATGTCTTTTCCTTTTCTGAGTTAAAATGAAGCTTCCTGGATGCTGATTATGTGGTATTCTGCACTTCAAAGATAAAATCTAGATAATCCAAATACAGTTTTCCGGACTGAAGACACAGAAAGACCACCTCTGTGGTTAGCAAAGTCACGACAATAGTCAGATCCTCCAATCAGATTCTCCGGATGGTCTGAATAATTTCTGTGCAGAGTTTGCACCTGTGTCTGTGTGTTTTTTTTTTTTTTTTAGTTTGTCTGCGGTCCTTCTGTCTTGTTATAGACGTGAAGTGTGAGCAAGCAGTGTGAATCTGTGTGTCCTGAAATTGACTGTTGACATGCAAAGGGTGTATCCAAGCCCTGCACTTTAATATGATTTCAAACCACTATAACTTATTTTGCAGCACTTTGAAAATCATATGGTACCCTCTGCCTCCTCCTGGGTCGGTGCATGGCTGGCTCCGGGGTGGGGCGGTTGGGGTCTGCGCCTGGGGGTGGCTGCCGATGGCCCGGGTCTCGGGGGTACTCCTGGCGTGCCTCTTGCCTTTGTGTGGGAGGGGTCACACTGGCATGATCACCTTTTCCGGAACACGTTCCACTCTGCTTGTTCTGCATGTGACACAGTCACCGAGTCGTCACGCAGTTTTATTCACTAATAGCAACTAGTTTTCTCATTTCTGTTTGTTTCTCATTTATATTTAACTTTTTAGATTCATAGTTTAGTTACTATGATCTAAAGTTGGCTTGTATGTGTATGTATATGTGTTAATACTGGCAAGTGCGTATATGTTTGTACGTATGTATGTGTGTGTATGTGTGTGCATAGAGGTGTGTGTGTATATGTATGTATGTGTTATGTATATGTGTACATATGTATATATATGTGTATATATATATATATGTGTATACATGTGTGTGTATATGTATGTGTATGTATGCGTGTGTATGTGTGTGTATATGTATGTGTGTGTATGTATACATCTGTATGTTGTTTTCTTTCTTTTTGTTTTTGGGTTATTTTTTAGTTTTTGTTTTTTTTTCTCTCCCTTTTCTCTCCCTTTATCTCTTTCACTTTTCTTATGAGGTGTTTTTTCTCCTTTCTCTTTCTGTCTTTCGTCTGTCCTCTCTGGTCCAGCAGTACAAACTCTACAATTCAAACAACAATACAAAATAAATAAAGAAATAAAATAAAAATTCAGAAAGTCAAGGGGATCATTATATCTATAAAGCTTCCCTTGGCAGAGAAAATTTGCTCAGCAGAACACAGCATCCAGACCATCATTCTGCTTGCCTAAATGCTGGACAAGACAAAAAAAAAAAAAAAAGAAAAAGAAAATCATATGGTAAAAGAGGTTCTGATCAGATAAGATCTGTTGATCTCCCTGGCCGAAATGCGATCACCCTGAACTCACCATTTCCACTGTGAAACACAGTGGTAGTCATCATCATGTTGTGGGGATGCTATCTTTCAGTAGGACTGGGAAGCTGGTCGGGGCTCAAAGGGAAGATAGATGCAGCTAAATAAATCCTGGAAGAAAACCAGTAGAAGCTGAAAAAAACTTGAGACTGGTGTGAAGGTTTAACTTCAGGTTAGACAGCAACCCTGAGCGTAGAACCAGGGCTGGAAGGGTTTCGATGGAAATATTGCCATGTGTTGGAATGTCAACGTCCAGAATAACCTCATTTGAGAATCTGTGGCAGGACTTGCAAAGAAGAATGGAGAAAAAAATCTTGGTCTCTAGATGTGCGAAGCTGGTGGAGCCATTTCTGCAACTGTAACTGCAGCAAAGGGTGTTTCTATAAAGTATTGGCTCATGGTGGCTGAAAATAAATTGTTTTATTTGTTAAAAAAAAACTGAAGAGCATGCATCATTTTGTTTCAATTTCATATTTATTCACTTTTTATGTTGGTCTGTAACATGCAATATCCAGTTTGGACACATTTTCCTATTAGAATTAATGGGGAGGTGTGTCCCAATTTTTTACTTCTTGTATACCTTTAGTATTTGCATAAATTAACATCTATAAATAGAGGTATAATTATTGTGTAGAAATAACTATCATATTTGTTATACAATAAATATGTATTATTTCTGTGGTTATTTACACTGTATCATATGTGACAGTTTTTCTCAGTTGCTTTGGTGTATTTCTCACAACAGAATCAATATCTGCACAACAGTTTGGTGTGTTTCTCAAAACAGTACAAACTACAGAACTTGGTGGATAACCAGCAAATGCATGATTTGCTAAAAAATAGGTAGTTTATCCTTCAAAAGCAAGTATTTATGTCAATGAAACTGTCAGAGCCATCACACTGAAAGGTCTCCACTGAGCATGAACATGATACTCAAATGGCTTAACTAAGCTTTTGTTGTGACAGTCTGATCTGTAAGTGTTTTAGAATACAAAAAAAAGTTAGATCTTGGAGACACAACCTGAAAATTCCCACGACAGCTCAACACACCGGATGTGCAGCCATTTGAAAACTACAGTAAAGTTACTGAATACATGACACAAAATGCATGTGATTCTTTGCCATCTTATAGTAATTTACTCAAGGCATTATATAGTCACGCCAATAAACTCAAAGTATCAACCCTGTATCGCAACTATGAACAACTTACTGCGGTACTAGTACATACATTTACTGTGTTGAATGTCTAAACATACTAAATCACTCCTGTACAAATATATCATCATGTCATCTGATATCATCTGTTGTGAGGCAGAGAGGAAAGCATCTATCTAGCTATAGTTTTTTGTATGTAATGACTCAATCAGTGAAATAAATAACTAAGAGTTTTATGATTTGGCTATTCTGCAGTTCTAAATACAATAATTTTTATTTGATATGACCAAAGGAAACTACCCAAAAGTGAAATCACAGAGAATTATATTAATGCAAACCCAGTATGGCAAAAAACATTTGCAATTTGATGGATACAATGAGAAATGCTACTCTGATGTGCAGAAAGGACTTCTTGTTATGCAGTTTGAACTAATAGTTATGAGAATGTTATTTCTGTTGTGAGAAATGCACCAAAGCAGCTGAGAAAACTGTAGTATATGTACATATATATATATATATATATATATATATATATATATATATATATATATATATATATATATATATATCTATATATATATATATATATATATATATATATATATATATATATATTTGCAAATGCAATTAAATGTAAAAGAGTAAACATGATATCACTATATACTATGTGCTTATTATATAATAATATACCATATAACAGATGGCTGGTATGTTTCAGGTGTTAGGCAGGGTGTTCTTCGCACCCTGTAAAATAGACTTTGTTTTGTTTTTTTCTTTTTAATAGTTTTATGTTTGAACTTCTGTTCAAACTCCAAATTCTGTTTGCACGATTTGCACAATTACTTTCACCAAACGGCTGACCAATCAGAACAGGATGTATTATTTATCTATTCATGAGGATTTGTCTTGGAAAGACAGGAAGAAGTGCTACAATGTGGTAAAATAACTTTTACTTGTAAATGAGCATAATATAGGAATCTGAAATAAATCAAATGTGTCTAAAATGCTCCCTGGAGTTTAGGACGACTCACATCAGCATGCTCGCATCACGTTATGATAAACCAGTGGTGTTGGACAGAGTTACATTTTTACTTATGATAGTGGTACAAGAAAAATCTGAATGCAAAAAAGAAGAATAATTTACTGATGCCACTGCCGTGCCAGTCTGTTCATTAGTTGAGATGTTTTATGACACTTGTCATTGACTGAGGTCATTGAGTTAAAGAATTGTCTCAGTACATGTGCTCTCATACTCGTGGGATATATTAGCAGCTGCGCTAAATTCACAGTTGTACTCATGAAAATATTTTTCTAAATGGAGGTTGAACTAAAGGCTGAACAAACAAGCATGTAAATGTGTGTAAGCACATATGTCATATGTCATTTATTCATAGTTCTCAGAATCTAACATGGTTGCCAACTTGTGATGCAGGAAATTAGGAGAATAATTTTACTGTCATCGTAAACTATGGTTCATAGTCATCATTTTTTCCCATTTAACTAATGCTTTAAAAACTGTAAAAACACCAGCACAAAAAGGGTTAATCATCACGCTGTCTATTTATATATCTATTTTAGTGTAACTGCTGAAAGCAGACTTTATTGGCTTGTTTGTCTACGGATTTTTTTTTTTTCCATTGCTTGCAGAGCGTTTTTTTCTATTTTTAGCTCAACAGCTGACCTCACAGCCCCTCTGGGGCTTTAAGTGCCAGAAGGATTAAGAACGTGGATGTTCACTACTCCTCCAACCCAAAATGCTCACACTCACAGACATGCAGGCACATGGGTGGACAATTTGTTTTAAAACAAACTGTGGAAGTGTGAGAGCGACTGGGATGTGGCAAACGTATTGTGGAGCATTCAGTTGTTGCTAAATGGGCTCTGTTTGGTTCCTCCTTACTCTGAGGTCACTTTGTCCTTCCAGTCTGCACTGCAGATGAACTGAGCTTTGTGCCAACAGTGAAGTTCGTTAGTGAAGCAGAAGTCAGGGTGTGAGGCCACCTTGCTTGTTGAATGCCCTTTTACAATCCCTCCATCCTAGACATTCATTATACTCACAGACTGGCACATGTGCATAGTGCATGCTTTGTGTGCGTGCTTGCATACAAGCACACACATTCATGGATGCACTGTTAGTAGTTTTCTTATTCTGATATCTGTAACTGGCCCCTGATCTTGGTGCCCCGTGGGATGGGTTACCATAGCAATGCGTATGTCCTGGAGTCAAGTCGTCTCTTGTGTCGAGCCAGGAAAACCGACAGCTGAGGTCTGAATGTGATATTAGGAAACCCGAAAACCTCATAACTCTGCGGGAAGCAGACCGTGAAACCCAACGGTGAGAACTCGTCAAGTCCTGGAATGAAATGGAAACTGAAAAGTTTGCTCTCTCCTAACAAAATGTGAAATGTTGACCTTAAAGCTTTCCATTACTGAGCTAGTCCAGTGATCTCGATAGCTATTTATAGTCATTGCAAACAATGATTATATATCATCATGATACTCTTTAATGGTGGAAGAAATGTCTAGATTAGATATTCAATCTCGTTTTTCTGGAAATCACAAATGATATCTAAGAAATGTGCTTAACACAGTCTGACTACATTTGACTGAAATATACCCACTCTTCTATCCAGATGTACCGTCCAGAAGGAGTGTGCTCATGGGCTGTTGGCACGATCTTGGATCAGCATGGGTGAAGGCCCCCAGCAGTGTCCGTCCATTACCCTGACACCCCCAGAAATCAGCATCTCTGCAGACATAAAGGTACCTTAAACTCTCTTCATGCCATTGTTGCTATCACATCCTTCTAATAAATCAAACAGACATGACTTTTGATCTTCATAAAGGCATGGCTGCAATGGGGACAAGTGTATTTAAAGCTGATGTCTTGCACACATTTATAACCTGACACCTGTCTCTGTTATTGCACATCTATTATTATAATGCTGCAGATGAAGCCATGCCAGCGCTGTTTGATGCTGGTGATGTTCCTTTACAAGCTCCTACTTTAACATATGTGTGCATTTTAATTAAAGCCGACTTTTAGTTGCTAGATTCATTGGATTGACACAATGAGGTCTTTGCGTTGTGTCACGTCTTGAAACAAGTGAAGTTTTCAAATATGTGCCAATAAGGCAGGTTCTGAACACATACAACCGCTTGAGAACCATTACGCAGCCAGGTGGCGGACTGCTTTTGAGATGGGCAGTGTGTTAACAGGGATTTACTGCCTACAGATGTCTGTAAGTACTTTCTGTAATTAAAATTGAGGTGTAATATGTAGAAGTCTGAAGTGGAAGAATTACACAATATAACTGGTCAAACATAGTAAACTATAAACTCCTTATCTTTTAGTTGCTGTTTCCTTATAACATAAATTCTTTCTGAGTTTGTTTTTGACACCATGCTAACTAAATTCATTTGATTTTTATGCGTGCTGCAGATCACAGTGGCAAATGCTGACCGTTAAACACGCTGAAAGTTACATGTTGAATGTTTAGTCCAACTTTTTAATGCCTGAAAACAAAGTGTATATTTTCTGGTACACCTGAAAGCAAGACCAGTCGTATGCTTTTTTTTTTTTTTTAGTTACAGTCTGCTATGTTCATCTGTCTTTGTAGGTGATTGTCTGTACTGTTGGGTTTTGTGACGTCAACAGTCTGATGAGATCAATCTTGGCAGGCTATTATATCCTGGTTTAAACGGACCTGTACGATACTTGAGAGTTGTGACATGCAAACTGTTGCTTCTCCGTTAGTCCATTCCAGTCACTACATCATGTAACGGACAGATAACAATGACATAATTAGATCACTGATCTCTGACACTTGGAATATAGTTGACCTTTAATTATGGATTATAATTTGATGGAAGTCAGAGTTGACAGTTCATTAATTGGCTCATTAATTGTGGACATTTTGCTTGTTATGATGGTCGGTCTTCAGTGGGCTGTAATTGCTTCACCAGCTGCCTGATCTGCAACAGGAAGCCCAGCTCAAGGTTGTCTCCCCAAACAGGAAGCAGGAGGCAGGAAGTCAGGGCCTTAGCCAGGAAATGATCAATTCTGCCAAACAATGGAGCAGATTTTTAAGACATGTCAGCACATGCCGCTGTACACCTCAGCTCCCGCCTGCTGAGACAGACAGACAGGATATGTCGTGCTGATTTTCCTCGCTCCTCAACGATCCCCGGCAGCCTCCCCCTTAATTTTTTCTCACATTGAAATAATTTAGCTGAAATTCAGACATGTCAGTAAGGTGTTATGTTTTTCATTTTTGTCTATCATACTTCATGACATACCCAGATTAGATGCGAAACTAACACTCTGCCATCTGTTTCTTCATTACACAGTATTTTCTCTATTTTCTGCCTGAACTCTTGAGCATCTTGAAGTAATGCCAACATCATGCGCCTGCTGTTGTAAACTGAGCATACCTCTGAAAATATATCTGTAGGCATGGAAATTAAAAGATCTTTTTCATTTGGATTAAACTGAGCGGCTATTTATATGTTTGCTTCTGTGTCTGTTCATGCAAAAGGATGTTGGCATCCTGATAAATGGCAGTGTTCCTGATCTGATTGGCTCCCGGGTGGAATGCGAGTACAGACCAGGGGTTTCTACCACTGCCACGCTACACCTAGACTACGGTCCTGCTCAAATCCAGACCTGCCCTCTTCTCCCTCGAGAAAAGTACCAATCAATACTCCCTGGAACAGGTGAGACACACAGACAGTTCGACATTTGTCAGCCATATTTTTGTCCAAAAACAAATACAGTTATTGCATAGGATTCATTTTTTTTACTGGAACAAATGTAATTTCCTCTTTCATCTCTTGCAGTGCAGGGGTGCATTTCTGTCTAGTTTGTCTTATGACTGTAATATCATCACCAAATGACACTGGCATGCCGTGTTGTGCTGACACCTTCGTTTCCGCAGATCACCTCACTGTTTCTGTGGCGATAAAAGTGAATGGCACATCTGTAGTATCTGGCAGCTTCATTATCTACGACTGCGAGAGGACGGGCGCAATACACCCCAAAACATCGTAAGTCTCACATTTGCTGTTATTGCGGTTTATCTTAGAGTTAGTGATGCTTGGCCAGCTAAGTGTATAATTGAATAATTCCTCACATCCTGACTCAGTCAGTTTGAATACAGCCGTGGAAGACATGTTAACTCAAACATTGAAGCTGGATGAAGGACAGATAGTTATAAAGTACATGTAATGTCAAGATTTTCACATAAAGACAATAAACAAATTAAGACTAAACTGTAGAAATCTTTGGCAGTGGTTCTCACACTTCTCAGGTTAATAAAAAGCTGCTTCTGTTGTCATGTTTAAGATTAGTAGTTTGCATTTTCACTAGAGCAAGCTCTTCTGAGAGCAAGTTGAGTTTGAGTTACTGAGATAAAGGAAGTGAGACTGTCGAGTGGTTCGCAAAAAGACCTTAACACTTCAGACTGAAGCAGACCACTAAATCGAATGTCGATTTATTAAAAAATAATGATTAGATAATAATACGTGTAACTGGGTCACTTTACCAGTAAAGGATGCTTTAACTTTTAATGCACAAGGGACAGTTTGCTGAAAAAGCATTTCTTCTTTCATATACATTAGACTAAAAACATAAAACAACAAACCAAAAAATAAAATACTCTGTATTGGTATTAATATTTTGTTACTGCATGTGAGAACTTGTACTACATTGCTTCTCACTGACCTTTATCCATGCTCACTAGGTTTATAATGACTCCTTAAAATAAGCCTCTCTAAATTAGACTAAATACCAACAAACTCCTCTTGTAACATTCGCTAAGAACTTTCCAAAATATCACCCTTTACCATTTAAGGTGTTTTATATTTGAACACACAGCTGGGCAGTACAAGAAAAGCAAAGCAAAGCTTCTCTCCTGCGTTTGTCTCCTCCATGTCCCCAGTCCCCTTTTCAAATGCTTTCCCTGCTTTGTATTTAGGTCTCCACGGGTAAACACAGCCAACATGTCCTCTTGGAGGGCTTATTGTGTGTTTGGCTTGCTCAAGGTTTCTCAGTACAGGATCAAATGTAGGATTAATATGCTGTAAACGCAAAGCCAAAGGAAATTAGATACGTATATCTGGCTGATCATGCTGAAGTTTGTTTTTGTGAAGGACAGAGACTTGTAATGGTCTGGTCACAAAAGGGTTTTCTCATACCTGGAGGCCATCCAGCTGGCTTCCTCCTGCATGTTGGACCACGTCGGAGGAACCACTTTATCTGATGGGCAAGCCATAAGCTTAGAGCGCCATCAGTGTGCGTGTGTGTTTCACCAAACCACTAAGATCAAAAAGCTTTTTGGTTTCTCCCCTTTGTTCACTTTTTGAAAGCAGTCTCGAGGTGTGAATGGAGCAGTTGCAGGTACATGCGTGCAAGACTGCACCCAATATGAGTGCGTGGCCTTGGCGCTTGGCGAGGTCCAGGAGTGTGAAATTAGATGGCGGTTTGGAGAAGGTGATAATGAGCAAAGTGCCATTCGCACAGGATGAGCATTGCACGGCAATGTGTGTGACTTTATCTTATCTTAATCATGGCATGCTGTTTTAATAATAGTAAGTCTTGTGATCCACTTATCCTCAATGAAACAAGATAATAGAGTCTTTGTTTTTCTCCTCATAAGAGCCGTCTGTCTGGTTTATCTTGTTATTAGATATGGATGTCTGAACCTCTGTATCAATGATCAAAGTCACACAATTAATTTTTTTTTTCTTAATCAAATGGTCTATCCTCTTTCCCAAACTGTTATTACAATTAAATATTAAAAGAAAACATTTTCCTTCTCAGACATTTGGCTAACATGTTGCATCATCATGAGTCATAATAAACGACACACTGCTCCAGATTCCGATACACCAGATATAAACTCTAGTTAAAGCAATAAAAACTCTTTTTTTCTAGATGGGATTTCCACATTTTGTTACCAATTTTCAGAAGATATTAAATAAGTCAAGAAGGTTTACGACTCTGACATGTTAAATGATTTATTAGGACGATATTCCATTCACTCTCACACAAGAAACCATTGGCACCACAGCAGAGGACCTGTTTTTACAGTAGTGCCCCTTTGGAGGATTTATCCTACTTTGCCAAACACACATGCGTGTTCAGAATGTGTTGGTGTGTACATGCAGATGTTTGCACAAAGTCTTGTGAGCACATTTAAATAAAGGGAAAAATGTCCTGTTTTACTCAGAATAATGAAACGTTAAAAGAATGTGTTCGAAAAGCTGTTATCAAAGAAAACTTCATTAACCTGTTTTCTTTCACCGTACCACATACTACCAGCCAGCTTCATCCAATCAGATCACTGAAACACAACTAACCAAACTATCATTTAAACTCTTGCTAAAGGGTGAGGAGTAAAGTTGATATTTTCATCCTGAAAATAGAGATTTCATTTGTGGTTCTTTGCTGCGTTTCAGCACAGAAAGTCTCCAGTTCTAAATTAATTCAGGCAATGGAAAGATCTATACAAATACCTTTAGGATCCTACATTATTGACCGTTGTCACACTTCAAGCCTGCTCGTAATGTTGGACACTAAATGTTCAGACACATGTGTAGCTCAGATAGAAACCTATGGTTGTTACAGGATACCTGTTGGTGTGTATCATTACCTCCGCCAAAGAGGTTTTGTTTTTACCGGCATTTATCTGTTTGTTTATTAGTCTGTTTGTTTGTGTTCAAGATAACTCAAAAAGTTATGGATGGATTTTCATGAAATTTTTAGGAGTTGTTGAAAATGTAAAAAGGAAGAACTGATTTAATTTTTGGTGGCGATCGGATCTCCGTTTGGATCCAGGATTTTTTTTTTTAGAACTGTGTCCTTGAGCAGAGGTTTGCGCTCTGCGAGTGCTTTTCTAGTTTTTTACTGTAGTGGTAATTTACCTGACCAATCAACAAAGAGGACAAAAAAAAACCTCACGTTCTTAAATGGTTTTGCATTTCTTCACATGTAAAACACAATGAATGAGTGATAGTTTTGAATTCTGGCACAGTAGCTTTCTGAGTTATTGTGACCTGATGTCAGAGATTATTCTATTTTGAATGTTTCAGATACCATGGCTCAAACCAGCAATTAAAATTCTGAGTATTTTGGCTGAATCAGTTCTGAAGGAATCATTATTTACTAGTCTTGGGTCACAGTATCTCACTGTCAGCCTTTATTTGCATTATGACATTATTTGTGTGCTAAATCAGACTGTATCTGTTTTTTTTTTTTAAAAAGTGTGTTACTGTGTAAGTGTGTAGTGTGTGTGAGAGTGTTTAGACAGTTCTGCTTCGATACATTCGAAGTGGTCGCTGTGCTAAGTGTTAATGACAACCAGATGAGAGCATTCCAGTGTCTGACGCTTAACCTGCCCTCTCATTCCGTAGAAGACCAACTCTTTTTGTGTGTTTTATGAGCTTTTTATCTCAAGTTTTCCACATCTCTTTTCTTTCATATCCCTTCTTCCTCATCTGTCTCTGACTGTTAACGTCTGCCTCCCTGTCCTTTCTCTGTTGCTCCCCCCGAAACTGATCCTTTCTCCTCAACGTATTTCTCTCTGACAGAGATGTGATTGAGGATGTGTGTTTAACCGCTGTGTCCACTGAGAGGCCCTGAGACTGCGAGCCTGATTGTGTATTTAGTGTGTGTGTGTATGCGAATGGTCATTATGACTAAGGGTGGGCAGTTTCACAGGGTATTTGCTGTCAGAGTTTGGTCAAGCGGAGAGCGTGTGTGTAGGCCGACAATCTATGTATGTGTGTGAGAACGTGTGTGTGGGTGGTAAGGTTTAGGTGTTTTGGTAGGACAGAAAGGGAGTCAAGAAAAACAGCGAAGCTGCAGCTGATAAGAGCCTTTAGGGGTCCGTCTGTTTCTAATCTCAACACGTTTCAATTACATGTCTGCATCCTCTTACACCCACCTCACTCCGTCTAATCTGGAGACCCCCTCAGAGTGCTGCTATCACTGGAGGCACTATCATTCCTCGTGTGGGACATCTGCCTCTTCCCAGAGGCAATGCGATGATGCACATCCCATTCACACAATTATAAAGTACTGCTCTATTAAGGCAGCTTATCTGGAGGACATATTTTTCAGTCCATATGTCCAAATGCTGCCGTGTGTCATCTCCGCTACACATCTGGCCTATGTGAAGGCTGTGCCTGTCTAACCTGTACACGTTGGCACTGCTCCAGTGATTATGAAGCATAAGAAGGTAACAACCTGCTGATGGACCCTCTTTCTGCAATACCTCTATGCGGGCATCAGAAAACTCATGTCTGATCTCACAGAGATACAAACACAAAAGACAGCATGCATACTCACGCATCATCATTTAGCAGTGTGAGCTCTTGCAGAGAGTTTGATCTCAGCAGATTTGGCCCAGTTTGACCTCTTCTGCCGGCTGCGCTGGAACTGTGGAGTGAATGTATCTGCCACTGTGACTAATCATTACTTCCTTTTATTAAAGCTTAACTTTGATGCCTTTAATTCGGTTCGGCTTCTCCGTTTGTTTTACGCTCCGGATGAGTCAGAATTGGCCACGTACCCAACTTTTGCATGGGAACGATCACAGGGAAATAATATAGGGGGTGAAAACATGCCAGATTTGGCTATATTTGAGCCATGTTTTCTCAGTTCTTACCACGAATGTGTGTCTTTATCTTTATCAGATGCGTGAGCTGCCTGAGCACCAGGTGGAAGTGTTACTGGGACCAAGAGAACCACCTGTGTGTCTCCAGTAAAGATGATTCAAAGCACAATCTGCTCGAGGTGAGAAATTCTCCTTCTACTCCGTCAACCAGACAGACGCCTGGAGGAGCTCATAATACTAATGTGCTACTAGTCAAAGCACGAGACAAAATCCAGACTCTGCTGTCGAAAAAGAGCTCTGTAATGATCAGAGTCCAGACTGGTTGTGCAAGATCAACCACGTGGTGATTCACTTTGAGGTTATGGTGTGAGTGTCTCAACTACAGCATGGAGAAATGTTGAAACCAGCTATAAAATCTCTGGAGGTTCTGGTTTTACAGACTCATAAGAGGGTAATGTGCCATTTTAAAGCTCCCGCTGCCGACTCTAAAGTTTCACTCGTTGGCTGGTTTGTGTAATAGAGTGAAAGATTAGATTCATTGTGCTCATATATTTTTTTAAGGTAAAATTTAAAGGCTGCTTTAATAGTATATATATCCTTTGATTTTGAGTAGGTGTCTGCACAGATGGATTATGTTAGAAAGATGTTCAGCAACGTAAAATCCTGTAAGCCTGAGAAGCACTGAAAAGAAAACATATCAACGGTTGTAAAAGAGAAAAATTTATTCATAACCAATGGAGCCTCATTGAAAACAGTTACTACCATGATTTGGATATTTTCCTAACAGAATCAAGACTAAGCCAGACATTGCATTATTTGTGTCTTCTTTGGAGGTTTATTGCATGTCAGATCTCATGGCCTGTTTGGCCCAGCAGTTTATTCCCCCTCAGGGTTTGATTCCACTCACATCACTGGTCTGAGCTGCATGTGCCTCCAAGTTCTCTGATCACTGGCTGGTCAACTGATTTTGTTCTAGTCCTGAAGCATTTTATTGCCATGACTGTTTAATGTTTGGCTTTATATCACAAGACCCCATTTTAAGCAGCTGAAGTAATAAAGGCGTCGTTGCGTCTTTGAAGCAGATGCAGTAAATCTCGGTCAGGCTTGTTATTTCAGATCTCAAGATACAATAAAGAGAGCATTTAAACGTTTGTGCTTTTATAAGCTGTTCTTCAAATTTGAGGTTATTTTTTTATCTTAAAAAAAATGTACAAAGTAGGTCATGAGGACATTTTAAAGATGGCTGTTCCTGCTCTGCTGAGCCCATCGCGGTGTCCGGTGGGTCTGTTTTTCTAATCCCTCATCATCTCTCTATTTGAAGCTATTGTTGTTTCCCTCAGACCGAGACTTCACCCTCTCATTTCCTTCTCCTCGAGATAAACAGGACAGGTATTTTGGTTTGCGGATGTGTGCGGGGGGATCCATTGTTGTCTTTAACGCCTATATGTCACTTCCTGTTCCCAACACCCCACCACTCACCACAGAACGCAGCTTCCTGTCCCAGTCTGGTTCCTTCAGAGGTTCCTCCATCACCGTCAGGAATGGCCCAAGACTTCACCTTATCCATGAGCAACATCCAGGAGGTATGACAGACTGCCTCCAGCTATGGAGCAGGACTTGGACTTTGTCCAAAGAGCCTGTTGTGAAAATGATTGGAATAAAACAGAAGCATATGGCGCGTTTGCTTCAAGCTGAGCTAAAAGCAGATGGATATTTGTGTGCTGTGATTTGGGTCAATGAAAGAGTAAAACCTGAGTTTGGGTGTTCTCCGTGTTAAGAGACAGTGATGAGGATGAAGAATGAGTGCATGCCTTTATGCTTATGTTGCTCCCTGCTCAGCTGTTTGGACACACCGTATCTCTGCTGCTGTGGCATGCTGAGCTGTGTCTTTGTCAGCACAGTGGACAATATGCGCTCGGTCTGAGGCAGCACAGGTGGCAGGAGCTTTATTTCGCTCATTTTTAATTCAGCCCGTCTTCCCAGATCAATTTTTTTTAACCCCCCGTTCTCATAGTTAATCCACACTGAACGAGCCAGAAGCTGATTGTGCTCCGCTGATAAAGACACAACTGGGATCTGCTAAAAAATTCCAGTGCTGACGAGTTGCCAGGCGTGGTCAGTCACACGCCTAACCCTGGCTGCCCTCTCAAGCAGTCTCCTGGTGTGTTGCTATGGTGACAGACATTTAGTCACACACACACACACACACACACACACACACACACAGACTTCCTCGGGATAGCCTGGATGTCATTGGCCATTCATACTACTCCTTATTATGAAAGTATCTACAGACTAACATTGTCTGAGTAATGTCTTCATTTCGTCCACTAGTCACCAGAGCAGGAAATGTGCTGTCAATCAAACTCCACCCCTTCAACACACATCCCCGCAGCATAGACTCTATTGGATGTTTTTGTGAGTGTGTGTGTGCAAATTTTTTCTTTTGTTCTCATGCTTTTACTAAAATGTTTATTACCGATGATTAAACAGACTTACAAAAACACTTGATGAAAAAAAATGAGCAGAATCTGGCTGTCAGGTCTTTATTAGCTCACAGTGAACAAGAACTACAAGTTCCACAAGAAACAAGAACCAATTACCAGCAAATTCAAGCATCTCAGTGTCAGAAAGGCCGGTGAAATCGCAGAGTCCTGGTGAGGCCGATCAAAGTAGACCGTTTTAGGCTGACTGGACTCACAGACAAATGACTTCTTCCACTTTAAGCACTTATCCTTTAGTGTTCTTACCTATCTGAGATTCTCAATGGTCTAAACGTCGCATATCTTGGCTTAGTAGAACTCTAGGCACTCATTTTCTGAAGAATAAATTCACACTCATTATTCTGACTCCCAGATGATTTGCAGAGGTGTGGGACTCCAGATGTTTATGAATATGAATTTCGAGCGTCTTTTCCTGGCAGGCGCAATTATTGTGGGTTATTTCAGCTTCCTGGTGTTCTGTTGGAATAGACAATTGTTACCAGACATGTTTGACTGAGCATTTCTTTGCTGTAGTATACTCCCATTTTTTAAGGATTATGTACTAAATGTGTGATTATCTCCCCTTAATAACAGTATAACATAATCTCTTTTTTGTTATTATTGTATAAATAAGTAATGTTCTTTAAAATAAGTGTTTTGTGACACAGAAGGAGGATCTGGAGTGTGACTTTGGAACAGAGCAGCTTTATCAGGCCACATGGTTGAACAACTCAACTGTCAAGTGCAGCGGTGTGACGGTAAGTACGGATGATGACCTACCAGAAATATCTACTGAGTCAATTTGTCACATCTACTGCACATTTACTGCCTCAATGTGCTCATTATTGCTAGTTTTCAACCTTTATTTGTAAGTTGTTTTTTATGCAATTATTTTAAACCCCTGTTTGCGAGTTGACTGAAAACCTATTATTACCTAAAGTAACAGTAAGTGGAGACAGAATTACATGATGCAGGCACATTGAGACTATAGAGATGCTCAGCACAGGCTGTTTACTTATCCCGCCTACTTCTTTGTTCATTCAGCTGTCCACTAATCAGAGGAGTCAGGTTTTCCACCTCAACCTAAGGAGAAGTGGATACTTCAGCAGTCACAGCGAGGGCATATTCATTGACAGTCCTCAGCCCTTTAGAGGTAAGATGTAAACCCTATAATTAAGGCGACCTGTTTTTCTATATTTGGAGTGTAATTAAAGCAGAAGAAAAAAATAAAAGTAATGTTAATCTGATGCTGTTACTCCAGATGTTTTCTGATGAGATTGTGGATTTGACTGAAGGTGTAGAGAAAAAAAATCCCTTAAAGAGAAAGAAAGAAAGTGTTAGTCTGCCTTTCTCTTGTAATGATAGCAGTTTGTGTATTACAACACGTAATTTGCCAACAAACAGTAATTTACAATAATGTTATATTCTGGTGATGCCTAATTACACATAATAATTACAGAACACAGGGAACTACAATTTAAAGTGTTTTCACTGCCTCTTCCATGCTATGTCCAAATCTATTGTTGCAAATACAATTTGAGCTCCATGACAACAGAGAGATGATGAGTGGTGGTGTGTGTTGTTGAACTTGGCATATTGTCTGTAGAGCAGGCGCAAGCCAAGTCTTTGCCTGTCCCACTCCCAGATGTGTTGTTCACAGTGCATGTGTCTACCATGTGAACAACAGTTCTGGGCTGCTGCCAGACACTGTTTAACAGACAGGACGGTTGCTTCACAACATGCACCGTCATCAAATTTTCAAATGACACACACTTTATCACATGGATACAGATCCACACACACTAATATGCACACAATCACTTGCACAGATGCACATGCAGTAATACAAATGGGACTTCTCACTGGGAGGCACTTTGGAATGCGAACATAATCATCTGTTTTCCCTGGCTTTGTTCTCATCCACTCCACCACCTCTGTTTTCTTCCTGGTTTATTTTTATAGCCATGAATATATCATCCTCCAAATGCTCACACTGTTTATTTAGAGCATGCAGCCCATATGGTTCACGTAAGCTGTAGAGGATAATATGTTAAAGTGTGCACCTTAACTTGATCAGCCTCTGCATATGTGGTTCACTACTGAACGTAAATATGTAAATACTTTACATGTAAAAGGTATTGAAGTAAATTGACATGCATGAAGAAGTAAAAGTGTTTAAATATCATCAGCATCATTCAGGTTACATATTAATGTAAAGGAAGGGTTTTGATGTTCTGACTGACACTTTCTAACATATAATATATGGTAAAAATATTTTTTTTTTTTTAAAAAGTTGGTAAAAATAAGTTGTGTTTTGGAGGTTAGAGGTCTTGATGGAAGGAAGTAAATGTGTGGCTGTAAAGTTAAACAAGGATGTGTAAATCTGATGTGTTAAATCTTGTTTCCTTGCCTGTTCAGGGACTTTTTGTTGCTGTTTTACATATTTCTTGGCTCAAGTTAGGTATAAGAAACCTTCTTTGACCCTTAGAGTCCTAAATATAGTGACATATATGCTGGATTTTACACTACTTGTCAAATTTCAGAAGTGTTCACTTTAATATGACATCAAAATTATTCAAATACTGCATGACTAAATGCAGAGATTTAGTCATGTTTTTTTAAAAAAGAATCCAATTCCAAGCAATCTAGGCTTAGGGTTAAAAGTTTTAAAGTTTAGAAAAATGTAATGGCTTTTATTGAAAACACACTATAATGTTTCCATTGCCTTTTTCTAAATTCACAAAGACATTGGACACACAAACTAGACTTCTTACTGAAATATAGTGGAGTATTGCTGACTTCCATGCAAAATTACAGCATTCATATTCATAGTTGTCTGTTTTGTGACTGTTTCCTGTTTTTCTGTGAGACCAGGTTGGAAATATATCAGAGTGCAAGACATATTTGTGGTAGACGCTTTTAAAAGTCTTACATTTAACAACATTTATATGTTGTCAAATAAAAAGTGGCAGGAAAAACATAACATTAAATGGAGATAATTAAAGTACAACTGCGCCATATTTTTGTTGGCATTAATGTATTTATTTTCTTTTCATCATTCGTCTCTCTTTCCTACCTGCCCCCCCTCCCTCTAGTGGAGGTGTACAACTGTGGAGTGGGTAGTTCGGACTGTTCCCAGTGCTGGGGCCGTGAGGATCAGGGACATCTGTGCGGCTGGTGTGAAAACAGCTGCAGGCCAAGAGATGACTGCCAGCCTATTAGGGCTGAGTGTCCTGCTCCTGAGATCTACCAGGTAAGATGATCAAGGAAGCGCAGGAGCTCACATTGATCCTCCCACACAATCACCTCCTTTTTTTTCCCAATCCAGACTTGATTTGTCAGAAGTGGAATCATGAGGTCTCTGACATTATGCGGTACCCCCATGACCTGTCTGTCTGGTGTCAGCTCCCGGGGAATTTGTTGAATTTGATCTTATTAAAGCAGTTCACTCTGTATTAACACTACAGCTCTCGTGGGACGGAGTTGAGCGTATCGGCAATCACATTTGCGAGCATGGGAACACCTTCCGCCTTGTGTAAATTTATATATTAAAATTATAATTATAAATTATAAATTATGTATATTTTGGACAGTGTGGCTCCGCTAAAAGCTAGGCGGGCAAAGCCTAAATCTGAGCCTTGGTTAAATGAGTCCACTCGCGCTGTGAGACGTGAGTGCAGGAGAGCTGAGCGCAGGTGGAAAAAGGATAAGTTGCAAATTTCTTTTCAAATGTTAAAGGCCAGTCTGCACAGATATCAGAAATGTGTAAAATTAGCCAAGTCAAAATATTTTTCTGATATGGTTACTGCTAACAGGCACAACCCACGTGCTCTCTTTAATTTGGTGAATGCTTCTGTTAATGTCCCCCAATCTGACAGCCTTGAAGCCTCACATAAAGTGTGTGAGAACTTTTTGAACTTTTTTGTGAATAAGGTTGTAACCACAAGGGCTCTTATTTCCCCTCAATCTGTCTGTCTGTCTGACTCTGTCACATGCACTGCCTTATTCTCTCAGTTGGAGCCTGTGACTCTCTCTATTTTGGAGAAGGTTGTTAGTGGAATGAAGCCTGCGGGCTCACCTGATGATTCCATTCCTCCGCGCCTCTTTAAAGAGGTGTTTCCAACCATAGCACCCTTTGTGAATGGAAGCTTGGTAAAAGGAGTGGTGCCAAAATGCTTTAAGCACGCTGTTGTTCAGCCATTAATAAAAAAGTCTGGCCTTGATAACAATGATCCTTCAAACTTTCGTCCAATTTCTAAGCTTCCATTCCTGTCCAAAATACTAGAGAAAATTGTATTTTGTCAATTGAAGGCCTTTCTGGATGCACATGAGATCCCTGAAGTTTTTCAGTCTGGTTTTAAAAATTTGCACAGCACAGAGTCTGCTCTACTTAAAGTCTTTAATGACATTTTGATGTATACTGACTCTGGTCATACTGTTGCACTGGTTTTGTTAGATCTGACCGCTGCGTTCGACACAGTGGATCATGAAATCCTACTGTGCCGACTTGAGAACACAGTGGGCATTCACGGGGCTGCCTTGGAGTGGTTCCGTTCCTACTTAGCAGATAGGAGTTTTTGTGTGAGATTGGGTGACTTTGCTTCATCCTCGGCCCCCTTGAATTGTGGCGTGCCGCAAGGATCAATCCTTGGTCCGCTCCTTTTTTCATTGTATCTGTTGCCGCTGGGGTCTATTCTCCGAAGGCTTGGTGTTTCTTTTCATCTTTATGCTGATGATAGCCAAATTTACATTCCCCTCAAACGTCAAGAAAGCTTCAGTGCCACTGAACTCTTAAAGTGCACTGATGAAATTAAAATTTGGATGTCAATAAATTTTTTGCATTTTAATGATAAAAAAAACAGAGGTTCTTCTTCTTGGACCTAGCAGTGTTGGTGATGCTGTCTCAGTTAACCTTGGATCCTTGTCACAGTTTGTTAAGCCTACTGTCTGCAATCTTGGTGTGAAAATGGATCAGGAACTTAAATTGGACAAACAAATTAGTGCTGTGGTGAAAGCAAGTTTTTTCCACCTGAGACAGCTTGCAAAAATAAGGTCCTCACTCTCAAGACATGATTTTGAAATTTTGATCCATGCTTTTGTAACTACACGGCTTGACTATTGTAACGCCCTGTACTGTGGGATCAGTCAGTCCTCTCTCGCACGGCTGCAGCTGGTGCAGAACGCTGCAGCGCGTCTTTTAACTGGATCTCGAAAGTCTGACCATGTTTTACCAATTTTGTCTTCCCTTCACTGGCTCCCTGTCCGTTACAGAATTGATTTTAAGATTCTTTTATTTGTTTTTAAATGCCTGAACGGTCTGGCCCCTCGCTACCTGTCAGACCTGCTGGTGAGGTATTCCCCTACACGCTCTCTGAGGTCCACAGATCAACTTCTGCTTGTGGTTCCTAAGACGAAGCGTAAACTGAGAGGTGACCGAGCTTTTTCTGTTATTGGTCCCAAGTTGTGGAATAAGCTGCCCCTGTACATTAGACAGGCTGAATCGCTTCTTGTTTTTAAGTCTTGTCTGAAGACTCATTTTTTCTCTTTGGCGTTTGACTAATTTAAAGGGTTGTTTTACTATTAACAATGTGCTGATGCCCCATTATGATGTAAATATGTATGTTTTATTGTTTCTTCTGTACAGCACTTTGGTCAAATTTGTTGTTTTTAACGGTGCTTTATAAATAAACTGGATTGGATTGGATTGTGTAAGGATATCTGTGGGCTGGGGTCTGTGAGCTAGAGCCTTTTATGTAGGAAACCACAAAAGCCAAAAGAGGGGAAAAAAGCAGCCATGAGGGATTTTATATTTTTTAACCACAACAGCAGCAAAACCGCTGGTAAAAGAAATGAAGGGGTGTTTATCCAACACAGGATCTGACTGCGGTCATGTCATCGTGATTACTGACAGAGCCTTATGGAGCTCATTTGCATAATCATTGTGGTTTATTTGTCTAACTGTAATGGGGGTGCGTTTGGAGTCATCCTCCAAGTCTTTTTTCTGAAGCTTATATCAGCATAGCCATGGTAGGCGGTCATGGGAAGCACGGCTCACATGAGACCCAGTCGGCCTGAACTTCCTGTAGATAAAACCTGGTCGGCCCAGGAGAATAAGCAAGCAGAACAAAGCAGGCAGCCACACATGCACTCACACACACACACACACATACATAAGCCCGCAATCTGTCACACAAAAAGGCCATATTGAAGCATTCACGATTATCCGTCATTCTTTGTAGCTGTCAGCATACTGTGACTAACAGGATGCTATGTGAGAGTCTAACTCATGTGGACTTCTTACGTGAGCAAAGTTAGCTGGACAGAGATGCCGTTTGTGTGGGTAGACCATTGTTGCTGTACTCTCTCTCACTCTCTCTCTCATACACACACATAAACCCACTACTGACTCTCACAGGAGGGTGGGTTGTAGAGAGAGCATAGTGGGGTTGTGGTTCAGTGGGGTGTGTGATGCAATGCTTTGGCAGCCGTGTTTTCCCAGAGAATCCACAGGGGTTAGAGCCCAAGTACCCCGGCTTACTGAGAAAAAAAAAAATCCACTTTCCTTAAACATTCAGCCATACTCATACTGCCGCAGCCTTTTCTTTTACAGTCCAAGCGACAGAGCGCTGCTAAGATAATGAAACACGTTTGTCTTCACTCTCCCGAGTCATTTGCAATTTCTATCATGAGATACTAATGTCAAAATATCAATATTAAAATGAAGGATTTCATTATTCACTAAACTTTGCCACCTATCTCCTAATTGTGAAAAATGCTCTCTGTTTAATGCATTGGCAGCAGACAAAGGAGACATTTATTATCTCCAGAGGCTCTTTGTTCTCATGTTATGTGTAGGCTAGTCCGCTGCAGTGAAAGAAAACATACTTCAGCATCCAAAACAGGAACTGCCAAACACAGTTTATCCACAACATGAAAGAGAAAAAGAACAGAGGGACCTGGCTGAGACCCGAATGGGCTGGGAGAGAGGACGGAGAGTGTGTTGGACGGAAAATGCGTGGAAAAGGGTAGTGAGGAGATTTTTTTTTTCCTGTTTTTGTCTTCACATCCTCATTGATTAGTGTGATGCAGAGGAGCTGGACTGACAAGACGAAGATGAAAGCTTTCACTGCAAAACAGTCTATTTAGAAAAGAAATAATGTATAATTTTGATAGTTAATCTGGAGCAGGTTAAACACATGTACACTGCATTTACAGCGTGTTTGAATGAGGAGTAGTTTATCCCTCATATGTGTTTAATAGCTCCAGTGTTCCATAAGGAGGTTTTTGCAGAGACACACTCGCACTCTGCAATCTCCCTGGAGGCCTGGCAGAGTTTGTGCTGTAAACCAAGACTTGCAGAGGTGTAAATGAACAGCATGCAAGCTTATGGTAATGTCATTGCCCAATGGCACGACAGAGACACACTAAAGTGGGAGCTATAAGACGCATTTTGATACTAAATAACTGCTTTTCCGGAGTATGCTGAATAAGGAGTGTGGTGTGCATATGGGCTACATTTAGGGTTAAGGAAATGCAAAAGACTGGTGTAACAAAAGAATCCTGTCCTGTAAATCCGCCTGAAAATGAGTTTCCAACTGTTTGTTTTCACACGGTATCACAAGGCATACATTCCTTCCTTCTCCCAACTGTCTCTCCTTTCAGCTGAGAAATAAATAGTTTATTTATCTGTGCTGCCACTCTTAGGCCTTTCAAATTATCTGAATGCAGTGTCAAATCTTGTCCTCTCACCTAGACCAAACAGAGTTGCTGTTTTCATTCTTCATCTCCGTTTCTGATAGAGCTGGAGCCGGACTAATAACGCAGAGGGGTCGCTGTGACCTCGACTCAGCCTAGGGGTTATTCCGAGAGGCACGCTTGCTGGGGAAGCTATGCTACAGTGGCAAGGCGATGGTAGATTTCTAGTGTCTTGGCTTTGGAGATCCTATCTCTAAAGCCGTTTTCATGGGGATTGAAGAGGTGACGGTCCTCCTCTTTCTCTCTGTTGCTTCCACAAGAGAAGTTAAGGGACCAAAGACAAGGGCTGAAATGATCCATGAGAGCATGCCTCTGAACATATGCAGAAATAGGACTTAGGAATTTGACAGAGCTGACACAGGAAAACAGATGAAAGGGAGAGGCACTGTGCATTAATTCCCCTGTTGAGGCTTTGCTCTCTCACCACCATCATCAGCATTCACTCTCCTCTCGACACTCGGTTCTCTAAATTGCCTCCCCACTCATCCACCTTTCTGCCGTGCTCTCCACCTCGCCTCTCCAGCCCTCACTTTCTCACTCTGTCTGTCTCTTGTGGGATGTGAAGGGAGCTCTTAGGCTGCTCTTGATTTGCATGTGCTATAGAGGATTAGAGGCTGTGGAGTCTCAGACTGGCACAGTTAAGAGTCTGCTTTGTGTGTCCATATACCTAAACCATGTGTCTATTTAATTAGATCTTCATCTCTGTGTGTCACACTCCATGTAAAAATCAGATACAACACGTCTATTCCTGTAATTTTCTGTTGTGTTAATTACAACCCATCATTAGTTGAGTGTTTTAAGGTGGTAATCGACTTATGAGCTCTAATTTATTGTGCATGTTAGAGCATTGTCACAGGGATTTTTTTTTTCTCTGCTCATCACTTGGCTCTGTCTTTGTCAGATCTCTCCCCTGAGGGGTCCTGTTGAAGGAGGCACACTGCTGACAGTACAGGGCAGGAACCTGGGCCCAAGAGCTTCTGCAGTGATGGTCTTTGTAGATGACGTGCCATGTGAGCTCCTTCCTGAGCTCTACACTGTCTCTGTAAAGTAAGTAATATAAAATCCAACTACGTAAAGATTCACAGATTCACAGTCTATGTCAGTTATTCCCTGGGTGTTTGCTGGAGGACAGCAGCAATCGTAAAAAATGTTTATTATTTTGACTCCCAGCAACTGGCGTTCTTTGAGTTTTATTATCTGCTCTGTCAAAATGGTGGGGCAGCATAAATAAGTCCTCGCCCATTATGTCAGCTATATTTATATTTAAAGCTCTGTTAAATTATGCAGTAATCTTGCAGCTAGGACTTGTGATAATAGGTGCCAATTACATGTTGTCATGGTAACCTTACATACTTTCAGGCAGGTGAGTGTTCAGGTGCATGGGAAGCAAAAATAGACACTGTCAAAGAGAAAAGTAAAGGAAAAATATGTCACACTTACTGAAACAAGCAGTCACTCGTCTCCCTGACACCAACATGTTGTGTGCCTAAACCCACAAATCAGACAGTACCGTCAGAGTTGTCTATTTTTGAGGAAAACAGAGTGCAAACTTTAATGCAACAGGAATGACATTTCAGTAGGAAAAGGACAAAAGAAAAAATATCTTAAAAACTTAAACCATTAAGTTCCTCTGATATACATGTTGCAGTAACTTTAAAGGAGAACTGAACTTCACGACATCACATCCTGGATCTTTGTTGTAAACATGAAAGCTATGCAGTTTTATTTGCTTGTTTGTTTGTTTGTTTGTTTGGTAACACTTTACAATAATGGTACAAATCATATACTTCAGTAATATGTAACTCATGATGAACTAATGAATTAATTTATGAAGACTATATCATGAATTAATGTTGCTCATCATGAACTAATGATGATTTGAATGTTGATTCATGTGATTACTTTACCCCTAATTGATCATCAATTGATGAACATCAGTTCACTGCTAATTCATCAGTATGTCAACAAATTTTTCAGTTTAGACAGAAATATATGATTTAATTCCCTCTTACTTTTTTCATTTTTATTGAAAGCAAGACAAACTCAAAGAAGTTCACTTGGGTAACATGGATATGTAAAAGCGCTTGGAGGGATTATTAGAGTTTTAATATCACTGTATTAATGCAGTAACTTTAATGAAGATAAGACACTGGTTTATTAAGGAAATGCTTTATATCAAATACATAGCTGCTTTCGTAACAACAAAACAAAACAAAAAAACCTCCAATAAAACCTTTATTAATAGTCACTCAAAGTGCTTTTACAACCATGTTCACCAAAATGAACTTCTTTGAATGTGTCTTGCATAAATAAAAATAAAAATAAAATCAGTAGCAGGGAATTAAATAAGTTTCTATTTAAACTGGCAAATATGTCATCATATTGATGAATTAACAGTGAACTAATGTTCTTTAATTGATTATCAATTAAGGATCAAGTTAACATGATGAGCAGCAGGAATTCATGATAAATTCTTCATTAATAAATACATGAGTTCATCATGAGTTACACATTACTAAAGTATATGATTTGTACCATTATTGTAACGTGTTACCTGTTTATTTTGTTTGTTTGTCAAGGGGTCTGTGTGCTAAACAGCTAAATAGAAACATTTTGGACTGAGAACTAATAAGAGGACTGAGAACCTTTGGACTGAGAAAAGTCTCTTGGTGTGGAGTGAGCGGCGAGTGGAGCAGACCTCTTGAATGTCGGCCACAATTTCTAAGCATTTTCTTTGGCATTTTATTCTTTTGACATGCATGTGAAACTGAAGGGATAAATCTGATTAAGGAGCTCAGGACGCCGCTCATCTTTCATTTGACTTTAAATGGGAACATAATTTACAAAACGAACATAATGTGCTTTCATGAAGAGAATGTGAAACTAACAACCGTAAACTCATTAAAGTTCTCTGAAGAAACAAATCAAACAGAAAGTCTTGGTAATTTTCCTCTTAAATTTTGAAGTACAGTAGTTTCTGTATCTTTTACATAGAGACTGTGTTGTAAGGCATCACTGACAGGGACCTGGGTTAAAAGAAACCAATTGTTCACACTGACAAGCACATCATATGGTGACTTATATCACCGTATAACGTACAGTGACGAAATGTGGGACTACATCATACAGTGGGACACAGATTTCAGACTCATCACAGCCAACACGTCTAGCTACAACACTGCAACATTTATCTCTTATAATTATCTGTCTACATAGCAGACGGTGAAGCACCACCAGTAGGAGTTCAGAGTTTAGGCACACCAAGATGTATAGTCAGTGTAGTTGGTAACGGTAGCTAGCTAACTAACAAGCCAATCAAATTTGATTGTATTTACCATATAAATATAAAATATGGTCAGGTGATCTATAATTGTAAAACTGGGGGAGTGATGGCCTCGTGGATAGGTCCCAGCCACCAAAACATGGCAACCCACTGCTCTAATGAATCCAGAAATGGGTCAAATGGAGAGACTAATTTCCTAATTGCAATATATAAAGGAAATTCTACATTATTAATATATGTATTGATACCAAATAACATAATGTTCTTGTTCCAATAGTGGATTTGCAGTATTTGCGTAATTTGCACCATATTATGTATGTGTACATTGATTCCTAAGCCAGTTAAAGCCGGTGGAATTTTATAAGTTATCTCCACACTGTTAGTGCTTTAGGGAAGTGTGGGAGAGATGAAGCACTTTTTTCCAGAAGATTCTTCCCAGGTATTTTGCATAGAAATCAGTTTAGGTCATTTAAGGTTACCAAGACAGTCAGCGGTTCTCATTCATCGAGTTGAAAACAACCTATTCATGCATTCCCAATAAGAATATAGTTAGTGAAAGGAAAATGCCTCTCTTATTACATTTCGTATCTTTCTTTAAAAAAGACCAAACCACAGTCCGTTACAAATCAAGATTCAGGATGAGTGAATATGAATCTGCTACTGAGTACGCTGTGTGTAACTGAAAGAAAGTAGTTCCTGTGATTAAGTGAATCGTTTTTGTTTGTCTAGGAGTTGCTAAACTTCCGCTCACCATAACATCTGCATTAAACAGGGATCAGGATTCCAGCCTGTGGATTCTGTTGTTTAGTCTTTCATGCAGTCATGAGACTAATTTTTACAAATATTATTATGCAGTACCCCTCTCTTTTCTAAATGAGTGTTGCTATCCCCCCTTAGCTCAGGGACTATCTCACTATCACCATGGAGACAGCAGGGCCCGACTTTAACACTGCCATTACAGAACTCAGTGAAAGTCAGTAACTCTACAATTACATCCAAACTTCTATTCAGTATCTGTAATGTTCCTTGAATGGAACTGTTTATCTGGTCTTGCTCCACTGAAGCCAATCATTGTTTTAAAACCAGTTCCAGGGTGACCTCCGGGTCTCACCTGCCACTCCAGCAGCCTGACACATTCCCCCCAAACCACACATGTCAGAAGCAGCGAATCATGTTGCACTCTAGGGTTGATCTCATTTCATACCGTCATTCCTCATTGGTTCCTGAGGCTGACTGTTATGATAGCGGCGCACATCTTCACTGCTGGAAGTGAGTCTGACAAATCATAACACGTCAATTCATCTGACACTGTCAGCACATTTGACTGGCAGTCACATGAGGCAGCACACCTACACGCATCATCACCAGGACATCCAGTCCCCTGTTAGATCTGATCTTATCTCAAACCTGTGATTTTTACATTAATTCAGACCTAAATTAGAGAAGAAAATTTACTTCTATTAATCTAAGTCTGCAGGAGTTTTTCTAAATGTTTCTTTTTTTTTTTTTTAATTTCTGTCAAAGTTTAATATAAATGCAACACACACAAATTAGCATACACACACCTGCACATGTGACCTCATTTACCAGGGCTGTTAAGACAGGTGCCTCCTTCTGTGCTGAAAGGTGAAAGTTCACATCTGTGTGCCAAAAGGACAATGTGCAGCAATGGAGAGCCTCGGCTCCACGCAGTTGGTGTTGACATGTTAATTGATGGCACAGTCAGCCTGGGTGCACCTCATTTACCAGAGTGCTTCTCTGAATATTTGGCTCAAATCCTTCATGTTGCCCTCACTATCATTTTCATATGAACTTTGAGTGGCCCTCGCTCTGTCCATTTAGTAGACAGCGGTTGCATCCAGACGCATGATTGTTGATGATTCTCATCAACCACTCGAGGAAAATGATAAGGGGCATTCTGGTTTCTGCAAAAGTAATTTTTCCACTGAAACCCTATAATATCTCTGCTGTGAAGCAGCACTGGAATGTGGAGCAGGGGTCAGTCTGGGCTCTGTTTGCTCCTACTGGGAGTCAGCTTGTCCTTCGACTGGGATAATGTTGAATCAACTTTACAGCTCATACATTTGCGCAACAAGATATCTGCAGGTCTTGCTGAGTCTTGCAAACTTTTTTTTAAAAATGTTTTTGTATCTGATTGCAGATAGTTGGAAGACATCATGGTTCTTAGATGTGGGAGGATTACAACATGAACTCTACATGTAGGAGGCTCTATAGTCCTTTTAATGGCTGTGTTTTAGTCATCAGTCCTAAATAAAGGACTGTCCTGCTCCTCCAACACCACTAACAACATTACATGGAGCCTTGTAGTCTTATGACAGGCACAAATCCAATTTAAAAGAATCTTTAAAAGATATTTGAATCAATTTAATTGGTATTTATTTGATTTTGTCATCAGGAGTTACAGTTATGTATTTAGGCTGCAATGCAGTGAGTGAATAGTGAGTCTAAAGGAGGATTTTTATGATTAATCTAGTAGCTTTTCTAGTGGTTTCTGCAAACAAAATGAATTTACAATATTTTTGTTATGCACCACTGTTAAGAGAAAAAAATACATATGAAGATTTCTTTTTGGATAAATGAGAACTTCTCAAAGAAACATGCTAAGCTATGGAACAGCCTTGACTTGGTGGGAGGAGTGGTGACTCTCCGAATGGAAAGCTGATGGTCCAGTCCACAGCTCAGCCACATGTCATGGTGTCTGAGTAAGACACAGAACAGCTATATTGATTCTAATATGTTCCTTGGTGCGTGATTGCTGTTGCATTCTGTGTGTAACTTTTCCCTTAAATTTGATATATGATGTTTTTTCATTCGGCATTGTTGATACATTGATAAATATGACCATGGCACAGCTACAACATGACATTCTCTGTTATAATTTGTTGAATGCAGCAGAACCCAGCCACACCCAGCATGCATTAAAATCCTGCTGGCTGTGTCCATCACAGCCTCCATCTGCAGTTAAGACTTTCTTCCTCAGCACGCATGAAGAAAAGCAAAGATTTTTTGTTTGTCTTTTGTGCAGAGAGTAATCCAAACCTCTATGTTTTAATAGACTCCATACAGGGATGTGCTGTTTTGATAAGACTGAGCCTGAAGCGGTCCTGAATGTTTAGGCAAATTCAGACTCTGCTGTCTCGTATTTCCCTCAGGCTTGGATCTAATAATCATCTTTCATTTTGCTTGTCCTTCCTTCAGTTCCACTTTAAATTGAGAAATGTGAACTGAGGTATTTTTTTTCTTTAGGAGTGCCCTCGTGCTAAGTAAGTGACAGAAGTTTAATTTAAGGGGTAATGACAGTCTTTACCTGATGCTCTTGTTATTAATGAGCAGTAATATAGACACCGTTATCAACAGATGGAGACTATTTTCCAACAGTAACTCAGGCAAATGAGCAAATTTTGTACTTTAATTGGATTCATTAAATGCTGCAGTGGTTCGGGCTTAGATTCAGTGAATACAGAGGGCATTTCAGTTTGAGCTGGATAAGGCCTCGTATTTAAGAATGCTCAAATAGAGCTTTCTCTCTGGTCTTATTCACGACAGCTTGACCCATATTTGTCCAGCCCAGCCTCATCTTTACCGTGCATCTTGCCAAGTCCTCCTACATGAAGCACAGCCTCTCCTCTTATGCAAATTCCCCACGATTCTTCTGTCAATCATCTGATTTCTAGCTGAGAATTTCGAACCACTGTAGCAGCAGGCACCTGGCTAAATAAACTGCCAAGCTGGAGGGGGATTGTGTCAGGCGATAAAGGTTGTATCCCACCCCCAGTACATTTATCCCACTGAGGTCCCAGAGCAGAAGGTCCCTGTGCCTCTGTACACCACCGTGTCATTAATATGAGACGTCCCTGTAGAGTGTGTGCTGGTGGCACAGGGTTTAATCACAGCCAGGAGGCGAGAGAGCAAGCCTCAGCAGCCCGTTAATCTCCTCTGTGGTTACACACATCTGGTCAGAGGAGCTTTGAACTTTACATCTGCTAATATCTGATATCTCAAGGCTTTATTTGATTCCATATGTAAATGCAACAGAGACTGATGAATTAGTTCATAACTACCATTCCCCGAGATTAATTATGTGTCTTTGTGTAGCCGTCATGATCAGATTTCCCTCACCTGCAATTTGAGTTTAGTAAAATCTTTTTTAAATTGGTTTATTAAATCTGGATTATGCTGTGTATTTTTTTTATTTATTTTTTTTTATGAGCGTTATCCACATTGTACTTTTATTAACTGGTCTCTCGTTGTGGTGTTTTCGTCCCCAGGCTCGTGTGTCGCACTGGGAAGTCTGCAAATGACAGGATGGGTATTGTTCGTGTGGATGTGGATCAGAGTGGGACGGGCACGTCAAGGGAGAGCTTCTCATACTTAGTGAGTATTCTCCAGCCCCCGACCCTCCTGCTGTTTTTTTTTTTTTCTTTCTGTTCTCTATGTCTCTTCCTCCACATTTTCTTCTATGCTCTTTTTCCTTGTTCCCTACTGGGAAAGCCTTCCCAAGTGTGTCAGCTGAGTGTTAACAGATGCGTTTTATGATTCAGAGGAATTCTAGTGTGTGGGAATCTTCAAACGTCCATCTGAGCTGCAGCAAAGCGCCATTGTCATTTGTCTCTCTCTGCCAGCAAAAACAAATATGCTGATTGTTGGAATGTCCCATTGCTCTGAATCTATCACTGGTCGAGGCGAGCTAGCCAGCATTGTGTTAATTAACCTCGACCCACGCACTCTCTCATTGGAATAAGACTATTCAAACCATGGAAATACCCATCTAAGTCCTTTGTCTCTCTTTGTTCATAGACAGAGTGTTTCATAATTCAGTGCTGGAACCGTCTATCATTTTTGCAGCTTTAAAGGGCAGCTCTGTCCATGAGTCACCCCACAGAGAACTAACTCTGATCTTGAAACCTGTCTTGATACATAAAGATTAAGAAAACCTAAAACAACAAACATTAAGGCTAGGCTGCTGTGGGAACTCCTTCTTGGCTTCCTTGTGTATCTCAAAGATGCTCAGTGTGAGTGGGGTTTGAGGGGAAGACGTGGGAGAAAGGAAAAACAGCTTTGGAGACAGGATATGTGTCTCTACTGCATCTCCTTCCTCAAAATCTTTTGACGGAAACATCTGCCTCCTTACACCCACTCTAACACCAGCATACAATAGGTCTGCCCCATCCCTCCGCGCTGAGGAAGTGAATCCTGTCAGTGAGGATAAGAGGCTTCCCTGGAGGCAAGGTTCATGTTGGGGATAAAAAGTTTGGAAAGAGGAATGCTGATGCTGGTAGCTGGAGAGCCGGACGGCGATATTCATCTTTTGCCCAAGGACCCCTTGTGCGCGTGTGTGCATGAGTGTGTGTGTGCATGTGTATGTTTGATTGGGTACATGCAGGTCTTCATGTGAACATCATTCTTACCCGCAATGCAGAACTGCATCACTGTCTTTTTAACTTGGGCCCAAAGGCCTGTTGGCTTTAGCAGCACTACATAATGCAGTGATGGCTGTCTTCTGAGTTTTCTTCATAGTCAGCAGCTGCCTCAGCTAATCTTTGAAAACTCTCCATTTGAACCTCTGTGGTTGAGAAGATATTTAACATAGTGTCAAGAAAAGTATCATCGAGCACAAACAGCTGGAGCAACCTTGTCTTTTCCAAGGTCACAAACTGTGATCAGATGTCACAGATGTTTTTGCTTGTCATATGCTGATTGCCTTTCCTACATGCAGGTCCCAAAGCTGCTGTCCATGGAGCCAGAGAAGGGCTCTCGAGCTGGTGGAACCAGAGTGATCATCAGGGGGGAACATCTGGACATTGGCTCCCAGGTTACCGTCAAGGTTAACGACACTCTGGAATGCAACATCACAGAGTAAGAACAACTTATTCTCAACACCACGTAGCAGCAACTTTTTTATATAGATATATATATATATTTTTTGACTTGACCCAGATTTGCCTCAAGTGGCAAGTTTTCATGACTTTGAAGGCTTCCCATTAAAATGACAAAGAATTTGAACTTTTCATTTGCTTCCCTAATATTAATGCCATTCTTTTTAACTACTGGATGGCAAATCCAATGAAGTTATAATTAAATATTCAGGCTGTATTGCTTTGCAATGTCTGCACAACTTGCTAACACTATAAAATTCAGCACTTGTACTTGTTGCCATAGTGCATGCCAAAATGGCTCCCTGCCTTCTGTAAAAGTCTGCTAAGCCTCAATAAACACATCTTTAACTCTAACACTTGTAGGACTAAACAGCTATAAACTTACCAAAGTGAACTGTTACAATGTTGACTTCTGTTTTTATTTTTTCTTTTCAGGAAAACAGATCAAATGATTGAATGCATCATGCCCCCAGCCTTGCAGATATACAGTGAGTCAGTGGATGTGTGTGTAGAGTTTGAGGGAAATCCTTGTCAGGACAAAGACCTTGTTACCACATACACCTATGAAAATAACCCCACGATCAGCTCCATCCATCCAAAGAAGAGTTTCCTCAGGTGGGTACATTAGCATAAACACCAGAATAACTAAAAAGAATTTTATTTTTTTTCTCCACTTCTATGAGATTCCTTTCCTATGTGTGTTTCACAGTGGTGGCCGGATCATCACTGTAAAAGGTCAAGGCTTCGATCTGGTGCAGAGCGTCACCATGCAAGTGCTTGGAGTCGGAGAAACAGTAAGTTTTTATCAAAATGATCCCCTTTTACTTTAGTGGGGATTATTAAGTGGCTTGAAATGTATAAAATGTACTTTTACACAACTGTGTTTGGTCTGTTTGCAGCACTGTGCAGTGCTCTCTCCTTCCACCATCACTTGTCCATCCCCAATATCCACCCAGTCCCAGGAGACCTTTGTGCAGTTCTCTCTGAATGGAGTTCTTTACACCGGGGACAGCCCTTCCTCCTCTGATAACAAGCCGGAAGAAGAGGAGGATGAACCTCATAAAGCCCATTTCCTGTTGGAATACGTAGAGGACCCTCAGTTCTTCACTGCCAACAAAGAGAAGCTGATTAAACACCATTCAGGAGAGCCCCTTACGCTCATCATCAATGTGAGTGACATGACTGAGACAGGACAGTCGTAGCTAATAAGACAAGTTTAAAGTTTATTGATCCACTTATAGCAAACTCAGTGTTGTTTTTCTTCCTATACATTTTTGCACTTCTGCTTTGGTGACTTCATGCATATTTAACTTATCATACACAGCATAAACTCGACAGTAGTTTGCAATATTGCCAAGTTTGTATCAAAATTACATTTCTACTCTCATCCCTTTTAAATTACTCGAACTTGTCGGGATGCACTCCTAGAAAAAACTAATAGTCACGTCATAACCAGGTGCCTAATCATGGAATACCAATGCTGTTTTCAGCTGTGGTCACAGCTTAAATCACAGTTAAATCTATTTTAACATTTACAAAAGCTGGTGATTGAACAATTTGTCTAAAATTTAAAATATCCACTAAAGGCTGTAGATGGACATAGTCTCTTGGGTCGACAAAATGAATCCAGTGTAAAAGTCATCAGGTGGATACATATGGTTACAAAAACATGGCTGTTATTGTTAAAGTCTTTGAGAAAATTGCTAATTGATGTTGCAGCCACTTTGTTATTGATAAGCTGATATCTGTTAGATGTTATGTGTATCGTCTCTGTGGGTAGTAATCGCATTGTATCACATGTAAATCAGGAGATTTAGGACATTATGAATAAGTGAACAATAATATCAACTCAATACAACAGGATAAACTCAGGAAACTGAATGATCATCTTTTCCAGCTAATTACTTAAGCTAAAGACTTTCTCCGTATTTTACATGTTTTATTTTGCTAATGTAGATGAGGACTGAAGCATCCTAACAGTCTGTATCCAAACTGGCAGCTCTGTGCTTAGCTGTGCGCTTTGTACTAAAAGATAATGTTACCACGCTTATATGGAAAAAGTACATTATAATATTTTTACCTAACACATTAGACAGCCAGATGTTACATTGTTAGGTTGTTACTAAGATTTCATTATAAATTCATTAGACTAAAGAAAAAGAAATAAAGCCATTTTACACTGTTTGAACAGCTTCCTATAACCTGCTAACATCTGGCTCCTGAGTGCCAATGGGAAAGTATTTAATCAGCCTTTAGTCTGTCATCATGTTACTTTTTAGTAACACGCAGTCATTTGACGAGGCTCCAGTTTGGCTCGAGATCAGTGGGAACACAAGACCAGTGTATTTTTCACTGAGGATGCCATGGTCAGGCTAAAAACATAATACAAATGGGCTCAGTTTACATTTTACTAAGCAAACATCCAATTATAATGTGTGACATGGAGGCTCTGAAACAGACAAAAAGAAAAATAATCATTTTTAAAAAAGAGAAAAGATCCTCATGGCACCTAAAGAATATCCATTCCTCTATGCAGCATAGATACACGCCTGTCCACAGGAAATTAGAGGTATACTGGACCAGTAAGTTTTAGCTCACAGAGCACTGATGACCAGTATACTGTTGCAACCAAATAGAAAAGCTTTAATCAGTGTTTTCTACCAGTTTACCCATGTTTAGGAAACTAGTTTAGGTAATCTCACAGTTCTGTCAGATTACCTGGGCAGGAGTTTCAAACAAGCATCGATGCTCATTGTTTTCTGCTGCCGAAAACTAACTGGCATCAAACAGTTTAGTCATATTCTTTAGTCATATTCACATAAGGTGCATAAAACACATCAAAGGCTTAAACATGTTGATATCTGTTGGGGGTGTAAGTGGGGGAGGTGCAGCTCAGTGGGAGGTCCAGTGCTCCTGTGTTCTGGCTGATGTAAGCACCTGTCCACATGAATTCATCATCCCGAAAGGGCTGCCGGCTGTGACACCGTGCGACACGCATATGCAAGCAGCGCGGACGGGGAAGTTTGCGCATGATGCCACTTCCTCTTTGTGTGTTTTTTGTGTGAGCTGGAAGAAGGCCCCTGCAGGAATTGTTGCCTCAGTCTGTCTTGATGGGCGAATCAAATGTTTTTTCCTGTTTTCTTTTAGGAAGGTAGATTCCACTTGTGGTGGACCAGAAGAGGGAGGGGGTTCTGTTTGTTTGTTTAATAGGGAGCTTGTTCTGTCAGCCTGACCCTATATTCAGGATGATCGCTGGAATGTGGGTGGATTTTCTTTGCTTTTGTCCTAATTTTGCCTTTAGAATATTTTGCTTTATTTCATTCTTTTTTGTCTGACTCAGTTATGTGTGAACATATTATTCTGGTACGACAAAATATACTTATTTTTAGATATATACTCAAACATATTTGCATCATAGTTTAATGCTCTTTATGTTTGTGTGTGTTGTGAGGAAGCACTTGTTGACAAAAACCCAAGAGACTACATCCTGCAGTGGGGCCCCCCCTGGGTGTAATCACAGCAAGGAAACACTGGGGATAAACACACACACGCCTCCTCATTTGGCCTTTTAATATTGAAGGAAAACTGTAGTTTCAGACAAATAGAGACATATTTTTGTAGGTGTTGCCATTATTCCATTAGTCACATTAATACTGGACTTAGCAGATGCACCTTTAGTGTCTGCAGTTGTACACCAAACTGCAGTTCGCATGAATCATTTAGAAAATTAATGTTTTATTTTTGTGCCAGTACAATTACAAACTTGCACTTCCTTTAACAAACTGATTATTTTAAAGCTCATCTTTTGACTGAAATTCGTCTTACATTGACAGAGATTTTAACATTGAACTCTTAAACATGTTGAAGTTGCATTGTATTCAAAAGAATGTGGGCTGAAAGTGCACACTTGGCTTTTATTTGATGGCATTCACATTCAAATTGGCGGAGACGTTTAGTAATTACAGCTCGCTGCCTCGTAGAACCCTCTTTTCAGAGGCTCAAATGTAATTGGGCAATTGACTCAAAAGCTCTTTCATGCGCAGGTATTATGTCCTTCATAATTTTTCTTCATTCAAAACATGAAGGCCAGTGAGAACCCCCCCAGGAGGAAGACATATCATTATCCAAGTCTAATATAAAAAGAATACTTCAAATAAAGACATATCACTTCATGCAAACTATTCATAAATTCCAGATCATATATATTAATCACAACGTTTTGGTATCTTCTTGTCATTTATAAAGGCTGACATATAATATAGAGACATTTGCAATGGATTAGTAAAGATGTTAAGACCTTAAAAATGTCCCTTTAGCATAACAGTGAGTGTCTTTAAAATATAGGAGCTTAGAAGGCTTTCCAAGTAATGCTTTAACTTTTTACAAATTAAATATTCCAGTCATTTTATTTAGATCTTCTACATAGTTTGAAGATTTGGAATAGACACATGAAGACAAGATTGAATAGCAGAGGTTAAGACATGGACATTTTTATCGTAATGCATAATATCAAACGTGCTCAAAAGAAAATTCTCAATAATGCAACTAAAAATAACAAATCTGACTGTCAAACAATTTTCCTCTGCTTTCCACGGTGATAGTTTGTAAAGCAGGTGTTCTGGCACTGACAGTGAGGATGATGATACTAGAATAAGGGATGTTTTTTGCAGACTATACTAACTCCCTGTACAACAACCGAAGACACAGCGCAACTGTTTTAACAGGCTATGACTCCACATGACTTGAAGTCACGGATAAAGCGTAAAATCAGAGGGATGTTGCTTTAATTAATATAGTTCTGAGTGGTGAGACGTCGGGGTTGAATAGAAGTAGGACACAGTCAGGATTATTGCGACAGACTAAAGGCCATGAGAATGTTATTTTGGGCCCAGGCAGGAATGGCTGTCAGTGGATTTGTTTAGAGAAACTTTCCTGTCCCTGCAAGAGAGGCGGTGGGGATGCTTGCTGCTTTAAGCTGAACACTTGCCCAAACTGGATGAGTCTTCAGCCGCCTTTCTCTGTGTGACAGCTGCATGCCACGCCAGCCATAGCTTGTTTTTTCTTGGTGAGCATTAGTAAACAATTGTGTCTGCACATATGCATGGGTTCAAGCTTTATATGAACGCTATCTCCGCTTGTTCAAAGTATATCCCTCTGGCGCCTTACCACTGACCAGCTGACGGCTGTTTTTATCCATTTCTGGCGCAGAAAGTGCCGAGCGATCTGGAGTTGGAGCCAGAGGAATACTCTGTGATGATTGGCTCCTATCCCTGTAACATCAGCTTCCATAATGACCAGCTGTTCCACTGCGCCATCAATGGGTTGCTGAGATCCAGCGAAAGTGAGCTGCCTGTCACCGTAAGTATAAAAACATGTAAAACACCATGGTATCTTACAAATAAACACCCATCCTCATCTTGAAAATATTGCTTGATAGACCCTGATAGTTCAAGCTTATCAGCCATCTGTCACTCAGCATTCCAGCCAAATATTTAGTCAGAATCAGGACCATCTGTGATGTTCACTGAAACAGATTTGATCTGCACAAGCCCAAGCACTGTAAGTGAGTTGTCTGTGCCATTTTCCATGCATTATGAATGGTTTACAATTTCTGAGCATGCCATGAATCAGGAGCTGATTGGGATGGTGAGCTGTCAGTCAGTGACATTGTGAAACAACACAGCAGTAACACACTGTATATATATATATATATATATATATATATATATATATATATATATATATATTAATTACTCTTCATGTCTTTTATCCTTTATCGCTTCATCTATCATTGCAAACGCGATCTGTTCACACTGGTACTCAAATATTCTGAGTCATTAATGATCTCACTCCTCACTTGTGTCTTTCCTTTGCTTCCAAGTTCCCATGTGAAGACACAGTCCAGCCCTGTGCAATCCTGATAAAAATCACTCTCCTTCTTCTGCCCCATCTCTCCTTCCCATCTGTTGTTGTTATCCTCTCTGGTCTGTTTTTGATGGGGCTTTATTAAGGGGAAAAAAACCTCATCTATATTTTAATATGAGCCAAACTCAGAATAGTGTGTTGAGAATAGCTAGGAAACATCCCTTCAGCTGAGATGTACTATTAGAGCTGCAAAGTAGAAATGAAGCTGTTTTATTTCTGTTTTCCCTTGCTCGAGTACCTGTGGCATGCTCTGGCTCCCACCCACCTCATCTGTCTCTCAGGATGTCTCAGAATAACACGGGCAATTAGCAGAGACGTATAGGCAGGGCAGGGGTCAGATAAGATGTCATAACACTAATGGGTGGGCTGCCTACACACGAGCAGTGAGGATGATTTGTGTGCTCATTTGACAGGGGCATAAATAAGCGGCACGTGTATATTTTCATTTGTGTCTGCATATTAGAATAAAAGGCACATACGTTGGGCTCAGAAAAAGCTTGTGGCCGTTTATGTTTCTTCTCTGACTTTCGGTGGCAGATCTATTTTTACACGCTCGTGTTGTGCTTGGCTCTGAAGTGCTGCAAAAGTGGATGTTAGGAAATAGCGTTTTGTACCCCAAGCGAAACAGGAATATGGAACAATGGCATTTTCCCCTCCATTACACTTGGTCAGACTATTGCAGTCTCTGGAAGAAAGTCTTGTCTTACTGGGAAGTGTAAATAAATGCCTGAACTAGAAAGAGAAAGATAGGGATGCAAAGAGCGGGGAGCCCAGTGAGCTAGTTTTCCCTTCAGAGTAGAACCAGTGTAAGAAGGATTTGGTCTGAGGATTGGAGGCTTTTTATCTAACTGTCTCTTTATGAAGTATGTTGGGGAAGGAGAGGGGAAGATGTGAGCGGAGGCCACAGAGACCCTGCTGACTAATCAGAAGGCAGAAGTGAAAGTTCTTTTCTTGTCACATCTGGGTTGGCTTGAACTGGGTGACTCCTGCAGCTTTCTGCAGCAAGAGACCATTTTTCAAAACCCACAGCGTGCAATCTTTTCATGCACGTGTGCACCTGTGGCCATGACAAAATGGATGGGCTTGTATGCGTGTACAGGCATCTGTGGCCTATTAAGTAATATTAAACTGTAAACAAGAAGGTATTAAATTTACCTATGACACTGTGTTCCAAATTACTGTGCATGTGCTGGTTTTGTTCTTTTCTCCTAAATAATCAATACAAATGACATTGAAAACAGTTTTTTTTACCTGTCAAAAATGATGTAATAATCTGAATTTACACAAAATATAGTGGTCCAGATTATCGAGCATAACAGTTTTAAAACATTGAACATAATAAAGAACTAAAAATGTTCACCTGTGATTTTTTTTTTTTTTTTTTTTTTTTTTTTTTTTTTTATCATTTTCGTTTTAAGGATGGGCCACAGGTTTTCAGCAGGGTTGAGTTACTGTATCTTAACTCTCATGTGACCAACACATCTCAGGATGATGATGGCCACATTCTTAGATGCAGCATGCATGCATTATATTTACTGCACAAGGCACCGTTCTTGCTTTAAACCTTGTCAGCAAGCAGTCAGTCAGAAGCTGCATGTGATTTGCAGTGGTCATGTTGACACCCTGGTCAGCCTGAAGGGGCCTACTGTCTTACTTTCCATTCATCCAGCCCAAAACATCATCACACGACCACCTTGCTGATGTCGCAGCCATCCACCAACCATCTAGAACTCCATCCGTCTTTAACATTGCATTCATCAGTGAATAAAACTGTTTGAGAATTTGTCTTCATGCATTTCTGAATCCACGTTTCTCTTTGTGAGCATTGATTAAGGGTGGCCTGAATACTGCTTTACGCACAACTGCAATCCGCTGAAGTATTCTGCATCAAGAGGTTCTTGGGATTTCAAACACACCAGCAGCTTCAAATACCTACTTGCTTAGTTGCTTAGTGGCTTTTTAATAGCTGCTCTCTAATACGTGTCATTTGCATAATGGAGACTTTCCTTGATATACCTTTATCTGAACAAACTCATTTTCTCTCTGAATTATGCACAAAACTCTAAGAAAGAATGATGATCTTAAGTTTTCAGCTTCAGTGTTTTCTTTCTTTTCGTACAACATTGCACTATTTCACACTTTTCATTCACAGAAAGATCCTTCCTGTTTTCCATACTCGCCCAAACCCCCGGAAACGGTGACTTGCTTAATAATGTGGAACAACCTCTTTTAGCAGTTTACCTTGAGCTGAGCTCACTGTGGAAGCTAATTATCAAACCTGTCTGACATTGTTAACAATGATCTAAACAGAGAGGAGCAACACAAGCTAAATCTTCCCCAGAAAACCGAAACCCTAAATGTTTAATCAGCTAAAATCCTGCACACAGCACAGGGTGTGTTTTTTATTTTCCTGTCAAGCATATATCAAGTCGCAGTCTTTAATATATGCATTAAATGTGGCTGAAACAGGTAAGAAAAAAATGGGTAAGTGTATAAACACGTAATCCCCATAAGAGTCTGAAAATGTGAGCTTGTCACATATGGTCATCTTCTCCAAGCGCAGCAGGCCTTTTTCACTCAAAGCAACTCCTCCTTGAAACTCCACATTTACAAGAGGTTTTAGCAACATCTGAGAGATGGGTTACTTAAATAGGGGGGGGGGGGGGGGGGTGTTCTTCTGTGAGTGTTTCTTTTTTTTTTTGCTTGTTTTTTTGTACGTTTTTTTTTTTTTTCACAGAACTGTTAATTATATTAAGCAAGTGTTGCCTTAGAGGAAAAATATGGTTTGAAAATTAGTATAATAGATGTCCCTTTCTGTTAATTCTTTTTCCGTCTTTCAAATTCCCTTTACTGGCTGCGTGGGATGATTTAGGATTTTAAAGGAAAAGAATCGTATCAGATCATCGTTTGACATAAATCTGCTTCAGTAGTTGCACATCCTGAAAAGTCTGTTCCTGTTCATTTCATGATGCTTATTGCTAATATATTTGCTGCTATAAATATCAGTCTGACCTTAAGTCCATCCAAAGTAGCAGCACTGCTTTGCGTTTGACATTTCTGTGCAGCTTTGGGGCTGGCTTGTGATGAGGTCTAAACAGCTGCTTACAGTTGTGGTAGTTTCTGGAAGCTCTGGATTAGTGAGCTGAGGATGGCAATTTTGTTGTGTGATTTAGGCAGAGTTTGGAAATTGCCAGCTTCTCTGCTAAAAATGTAAGTAATATAAAAGTTTTGACATCAGGTTTCCTGTTGACTTCTTTATAGATGTAAACTTTTTAAACTTTTTTCCTCAGGTTTCACATCAAGTATTTTAATGTCAGGATTTTGAACTCCGATCAACAACATTTCTTATTTCCTTGCCGGACCCAGGATGTTTTACAGATAAATTATTTGTGTTTAATAAGATTTTTTTTATCAGTAAGTGTATTTCAATGACTGTTTTTATTAAGTAACTTTAGTAACTTTTGTTTTTTTTTTGTCATTAACTTTAATCCTTTTTATGTTTATTACATTCAGCCGATTTTATTGCTTTGAATGTGGTAATGTAAGGACCTCATTAAAAGATACACAAGATAATCATAAATTGTAGATTTATTCAATAACCTTTGTGGCTGATTTTACTTTCAGAAAAAATGTTTTCTTTACTTTTAATCATTTATTTATTTATTTATTTATTTATTTATTTATTTATTTATTACTGATTTATTATAAAAGAAGAAATTGTCAGCTAAAAAAACCTTCAATTATCTGTAAGAGTACCACTGAAGAATACACAGAGCAGAACAAAAGAGGAGGCAGATTCTGAAGTAACATGACCCAGTTTCATGTGACGTGTCTCTTTTCTTTCTAGGTGCAAGTGGGGAACTTTCATCGCATTATCGCCAAAGTGCAGCTCGGCGGCAGCGAGCTGGCCATCGTGGTATCCATCGTGGTGTGCTGTGTGCTGCTACTGCTGTGCACAGTGGGTAGGTTGTGTACACACACACTTACCGGCTGATGATGGATGTGTGCCTGCTATAGCAATGGGTGCTCCAGATGTGGAACAGATCAAAGGAATTTGGGGGTCATAGTTTCCTCCACTTGCTTCATCCCTCTTCAATATCCAGTGTACAAAGACCCCAGTGTTCCTCTCTCTGTCTGCGCTGTGTCTGTGTGTGTGTGCGATAGCCTGTAATCTGAGTAAGTGTGTCTGTGGGGCAGGTGTGTGGGTGAAAATTGGTGCTAGTGTGTATTTTCACACCATTTCCCATTTTGGATCTATTCTCAGCTATTCACAAAACCCCTGTTTCTCTTGCCAGACTTTACACATAAGGTGTGTCTTATGAATTGTATTTGCACATTAAAGAAATAGAGCAAATTTTTCATTTTCATGTTTTTATATCCAGCAAATGTTTTCTAAAAAAAATAAAGAAAGAAAAGTTGACTTGAATTTTTATAATCTGTGTAATAAAATCAATATTTTTCAGATCTGTCGCAGCCATTTATTCTGTTGGAAATTGTCAGAGTGTGATGAGAACGCATTTTCTCACATCTTTTCTGTCCGTTGCAGCTCTTGTCGTGTACTGCACAAAGAGCCGAAGGGCAGAACGCTACTGGCAGAAAACGCTCCTTCAAATGGAGGAAATGGAGTCCCAGATCAGGGAGGAGATCCGTAAAGGTGCGTTTAGAATAACATCATGCAGAGTCTTCCAACACAAATCACCCCCCCTCCACATTAACTGTCATGTAAAAAAAAAAGGCTTGGTAAGCTAATTGCCTGCTTGTGTATATTTATGTTTTCATGTGCATGCAACACACGGATTTGTTTTGGAAGTTTGTTAATCTTAAGTGGGTGGGAGATACAACAGTTGACAGATTTGTGCCTAGTAAGCATGACTCATAAAACACAGTGTCTGACAAATGATCAGTCACACACGGAGACACACTGAGTGGCCGGCTCATCCTCCCTGAGTCTATAGGCCTGCAGTGTGTGTGCTCGTGTGTTTGTATGTATAGGCCGGTGTTTGCATGTTCGCGTGTGTGTCTAGAGCATTAGAGAAGAGCCAAGTGAAGGCCACTCCACGTCTGAGCACCCAGATTTATGGTGTAGAGATGGGGGGACAGATAGAGAAAGAGAAATGGAGGGAGGAAGCGATAGGAGCGGGAATGAGGGCCGTGAGCCTGAGGAGAAGCAGAAGCGTGGGAGGGAGAGGAGGAGGAGGAGAGGCGAGGTTATTTAGTCAGAGGACACAGATAGATTTGTGGCCGAGTTCAGGGTGAGTGTGCACAAAGTGAGGGATACTTCTGCTGAGACGGAAGAAGTGCTAAAAGCGGTGGAAGGGGGAGTAAAAGATGATGGGAAATTGACATTTCCCAGAGTGGAAGGTATTCATGTGAAAACTGAAGCGGAAGGATGGTTTTCTGTTTGGACCCGGTGCGTCTAATCTGCAGCTGATGGTATGAATTCGTTGGTGGTTTAGATGATGCTTTAGTGAGCAGAAGGGATAAATAACCTAGAGGAGTAATGAATCATGTTTTAAATCCCTCGGGTCTGGTATTCTCTTCCCTCTGCAAAAAAAAATAAAAAAATAGTCTGAAAAAACTGCCATTGTAACCTAAATACGTCTCTCCTTCTGTGACAAGAAGCACTTTTTCATAAAAAGATCTCCAGCTTCTCATTAGAAGAGAACATTATCCTCTGCTGGTACATAGAGGGGCTGCAATATTAGCATGCAGATTGAAGTCAGTGCCCAGAATGATACTGTTTCTGCATGTAAACCTCAGCCTGCACACATGTTTTGGATAAAATCCTCAGACTAGATCTGGCTGCTCTGATTGATATTTGGTAAATATTTGCCTGCATGCCATGATAGACTGCACAGTCTGGCAGAGAAATCGGGAAAAAGATCACAGGATTAGACTTGGGTATGTTTACTATTCGGCAAAAAAAAAAAAAAAAAAAAAAGACACAATATCTAGTAAATGAATTGATGCAGCACTGAAATCATCCAGATTGCTCCAGCTGCGTGAGAAAAGTTGACAGTCAAAGAATTAAACAGATTTCTTACTTATTTTACTTCGCAACAAATGAAGCTTGATAGTCCAGAAGAAGTCAGTCTCGTCGGTCAAGCTCTTTCTCTTCTCCTTTCAGGCTTTGCAGAGCTGCAAACGGACATGACAGATCTGACCAAGGAGCTGAACCGCAGCCAAGGCATCCCCTTTTTGGAGTACAAACAGTTTGTCACTCGCACATTCTTCCCCAAGGTGAGAAACCCTGTTTCACCCTGTTATCTGATTTCACCTGGCAGACTGACAATACTATTTTTCTCACCGGGACATTAATGTTCATATCCCTCCATGTCCCCTTCTGCATTTCCCACTGCTCGTATTATGCAGGATAATAATTCACCTTGGAACTTTTAAACACACTGTAAACGTCTTGCCAAGCGGTGCTCAGTTTGGCACCCTGTAGGCGAGTTAATGTGTTCTCTATAGGTAAGCATTTTTCCAATGTGCAATCCACGCTGACGGTAGACTGTGGGTATAGCTGTGGGTGGGTGTTTTTCCACCAATACAGACAGGCACAGCTCAGGGGGCTTTGTCTTGCAACCACAGGCATGGTCTCAAGGAGACAGAACAATGACGGGCACCGAGACAAGGAAAGTTTCCCCTGTTCTCTGTGAAAACACTCCTTACTCAGCTCATACACCCACTCTGTTGTGCAAGTATAGAGTCTTGCGCAATGGCAGCCATAAGGGTCATAGTGGACCATTGACGGTGTTTTTTTTTTGTTTTTTTTTTGTTGAATTAAGTGTGGAGGTGCTGCAAGGAGGGAAACATAAATGTATCCGTCGCCGCTGCGGGAACGTCCCTCCAAAGTTTTCCGCTAAGACAGCAAACACTCATGCGCTTGCATGCCCTTGTTTTTCCACATGAGCTTCTGGTTGTCTGAGATTACACACACGAAACAGCGTTAGACACAGTCGGAATATGTGCCAAATGTAGCTGTCCCGAAACGATAGACAGTGTTGAAAGGCTCCCTTTTAACTCTGGTTAACTTTGCCTCAAAGCCATTCCTGATCATGACGTCTAGTGTCACGGTGTCATGGTTCCTTTTCATGACCACTCAAGCCCTATTCAAGGCCTCTTCACGAATTTCTCTGCTTTAGTTCTGCATTGCACACTGCACACCAGCAAATGCAAGCCAGTTCTTTTTGTTTCCCCACTCAGCCTCCTCTGCTTGTGTTTATGGCTACAGCTGACTTTGTTTTTACGATTTTCTGGGTGTGTTTTTGCCTGTTTCAGATGTGTTCAGATTACGAAAGGAGCCTTGTCCGGCCCGCCGACGAGAATGATTCCTTCGGACCACGAGCGCTGCCAGAGACCCACCCACTGCTACAGGACTGGCAGGTGAAATGTTAAGCCATGAGCGTTCTTAGGTTTTCCTCTCCCTTGATGTGGGCAGTTTTCTTCCTTGTTTCTCAACTGGGTCAAAAATGAAGCTTATTAAGGTTTCATGGTGGGGTTAGCGTAGATGAGCGGTAAACAGAAACATATTGTGCATTGGAGCGCTTGCTATTATGTGTATGTGGAGCGTATCTGTTTGAGCTCACATGTTCTTGAGTGTGCAAATGGAAGTGGTGATGCGTGTCATTTAATAGTTTCTAGTGAGTGAGAGTTTAAAATCCGGCTTGTCAAACAACATGCTTCCTCAGTAAGTTTGATGGCAGGTTGTGGCCGCTCTCCTCTCTGGGTCTTGGACGGTGTGCTTTTCATAGAAATCCATCTGTGTGCTTGTACACATAAATGTGAACGTGTGCTCAAAGTGGAAGCACGTGCATGTGTGTGCACAACTTCTAACGAGAGAAAGTAAAGATTGCAGCGCTACTTTTGGGTCGGCAGCCAGGGGAGCCTGTCTAACAGTGATGAAGTGCCTTGGATCTACATTGTCTTCGCAGGAAGTGTTTTCCAGGTCACAGCGAATAAATCTCACAGGCGGGCATTTATCTTAATGGACACCCTTGTTCTCCTTCTGTCAGGCTGCAAACTACACCATATGGCTGCAGTCCAGAGGGAAGACTTCATCACACCACTGTTCAGTCACACCCTTAGATAGGTCACACTCATTAAGACGACTCGGCATATTTAGCGACAATCGCGCACAGTAAGGAACTGGAGTGGGAGATACAGATAGTGTGCAAAAATGAACAAATAAATAAATAAATAAAAATCTGAGAGGGAGGTGCCTGTAAAGATGAAGGGAGAGGGTGTAATAGAAAGATGAGGTGTACACCAGATGGATCACTCGGGAGGTAGGATGGTGAAATAGATTAGGGAGGGCGCAGCAGGTGTGCAATCCAGTTAGAGTGAAATCATGCAGAGAAGTCACTGTTTCATCTGCCCTCTGTCCTCCTCTGTCACCAGGCCACCAACACAACAAAGCCAAACATAGAAGAGGGCATCACACTGTTCTCCACCCTCCTCAATAACAAGCACTTCCTGATCACGTTCGTCCACGCCTTGGAGCAGCAGAAGGACTTTGCTGTGCGAGACAGGTAACTGCATCATTTGCTGCCATTCAGTTGCAACGTGCACAGAGGAAACGTTGCAAAGTTATTTGCAAAATTGCTAAATTGCAAACACTTTGTGTTTGGTGGTAACAGTGTTGTAGGTTGTCAAGTATTTTTAAGGCGGCTTAAATCGACAACGAAGGGACTGGGTGTCATTAATAAATGGTCAGACAAAAGAGCTGAAAAATGAGGTAAAAAGTGAATAACTTTCAGAGGATAATGTCAGGAAAGACTTTCTGTACCTTTCCGTCTTGGATCTGACCTGAAGCATCTTCTTACTAAACACACTCTGTTGTTTTTTCACTGTGCTGTGAAAATGGTGTGAAGAATCATCCGTTCTGTTTAGCAGCTTTTGCAGTTCAACTCCAGGAGATCCAGGATTCTCCCCACATAGATCCAGTCCTTTTGGACAGTTTGCTCAGTTTCTTTAACTCTCTAACTGTGATACTGCTGCTTAAACAGAAGAATGCAAAGCAGACTTTCCTCAGACTTATAGAAGATTCATTTCTTCTGTCTTCTTCCTGCAAATGGCAAATCTACACTCATCTTTTTTTGTTCCGTTTTGCCATTTTGGTACCCTAAAGAAAATGATGATGGATTTTGATCATTAGTTGCCCTCACTGGTGAAGGCACATGGTTGAGACTACGGACCAGTTTTATTCTGTTGAGTGCTACAAGCGAAGAACTACAACTGGCTCAGCCTTTGTTTTCAGACATTGTAAAGTGATCACTTTCTGTGGTTCAGCCTCCACTGACCCACCTTTAAAAGACACCTGCTCTGACACTTGTGTTTGTCTGGGGAATTAGGGAAGCTGTGTGCTAGACGAAGCCATTCTGAGACACATCTTGTTTCCCAAACCTAAAAGTAGCTTGTTAATGCAACCGTTTTGTGATGTTATAAAAACTTTGTTTGGAATATTAAGCTATGGGGAATTTCTTTCAGTTTTTCCCAGACAGGGGAATATTGACAGCTGCTAAAGTTAAAGGATAAAAAGCCAAATAACTAGAAGACACAGGTTAATTATTCCTAAAACTGCAGATGATCTTATTTCTGCACAGTTTTTCATAAAGTATTAAGTTTTCTTACTTACAATATTACTGGTTTGGTTTATTCTTACCATTCCAGATTACAGCAGACAGATAAAAAGTTCCTAGATTTTCACTCATTTAGCTAAAAGTGATAAACAGGAGGATAGCAACAATTTTACAAGAAACAGTACACATGTAAACATGTAGCAGCTAATTCTCAATATAAGCCCTTCAAGAGGTTAAAGAGACTAAAATAAGGCAAAATATGAGTAAATATTGGATTTACTTCAGCCAAATATTCCGAGACACCCAAACTGAAAGGCAAATGTTCTTCTCTATTTTTCATAGATCTTGTTATAGATCTATTCAAGTTAATTATAAAATACTTTATTTAAAATAACCTGTAGTAACCTACAGACAGTTAAAACACCTGAGCTCCCAAAGAAGAAGTCAAATAAATATATAAATGAACTTTTTTTTTCTGAGCACAGCAGCAGTATTTATTGTTCTACTTTGAGTCTATATTTTCCCAGGCTGGCGGCTCTGCAGAGTGCTTGCGGGAGTTTTGTAAATACTCCCCCATTTTTTTTAGCGTATCTGTTTTGGTCCTGGTGTTCTAAACCTAGCAATAGTCATTGTGCATCAGAGAGAAATTCCAGGGGTCAGACCACTTCCCTTTTCCTGCACAACACCAGCACTTTCTGAGTGAGGTAGTCTCTTCCAGCTGGATTAAGGGGACTTTGTTAAGGAAATCCCCTGCACCTCTGGACACTGACTCAGACACTCCCTGCATTAGATCAGACCTTTATTTGGCTCTACAGTCACAGGTGCAGTAGGAGGGACTAAACCATGTTTTGGTTTTAGGGCTTGTAAATCTCTACTGACCACACACTGATGCAGCGTTTGTGTACAAGCATGATTTTGCTCTTTTTTACCCCCCCCTTTGCTAACCTGTTACCTCACCCCTCAGATGCAGCCTGGCATCCTTGCTCACCATCGCCCTCCATGGTAAACTTGAGTATTACACGAGCATCATGAAAGACCTGCTGGTGGATCTGATCGACGCTTCAGCCTCCAAGAATCCCAAACTGATGCTGCGCCGCACGGAGTCGGTTGTGGAGAAGATGCTTACCAACTGGATGTCCATCTGCATGTACAGCTACCTCAAGGTGAGGAAGCAGAAGATGGCTTAGGGTTGATATGTTTAAGAAAAAAAATAAAAACACTGTCTCGATTTTTGACTCCATTTCAAAACTCCACTGTTTCATTTTCCAGGAAACAGTGGGTGAGCCCTTCTTCCTGCTGCTTTGTGCAATCAAGCAGCAAATCAACAAGGGCTCGATAGATGCCATCACTGGGAAGGCTCGCTACACCCTCAATGAGGAGTGGCTGCTCCGTGAGAATATCGAGGCCAAGCCACAGGTCAGATACCCTTACACACTGGCATCTTACCTTTCTCACATCCAGTCAACCAGAAACTTGCATGCCCAATTGGAATGACTGAACGAAGGTTTGTGAAATTTAAAACGCCGCCATTTTTGCTAAGTGTTTCATACTTTGTTTCTGCAGAACATCAACGTGTCGTTCCAGGGTTGCGGCATGGACTCGCTGTCCGTCAGGGTCATGAATACTGACACAATCTGCCAGGTTAAGGAAAAAATCATAGAAGCCTTTTATAAAAACCTGCCTTTCTCCCAGTGGCCTCGAGCAGAGGATGTGGACCTAGGTAAGAGCACATTTTCTCTGATTATTTTCATCCTCTTCCCTCTCCGACCCTCCAAGATATAGTAATCTCCTTTGCAAAAGGTCAATTCTTCTCATGAAGCCTAACTAACCTGAGGCTGCAATATAATAAATGACAGAATGCATTGAGGAGAGTGTACAGTCATAATCACAAAGAGTTATTGCTTTCAGAGGCTGTGGGGCCTGCAGAGCTGATTTGATTAATGGTCTAGGAATATTTCCACAGGTCATGACACAGAGTTAGAGCATGGCTGCCGTTTGTCTCGCCTATTCCTTCCTAAATTTAAAATGAAATCGTCTAACACCTCTACCTGCTTTCTTCTCTCTCTTTCAGAGTGGTTTGACTCTGGAAGCAACAGTAAGCTTCTGCAAGACCTGGACAACTCCTCAGTGATAGAGGATGGTCGAAAGAAACTCAACACAGTCTTCCATTACCAGGTGTGTGTGTGTGTGTGTAGATGTGTGTAGATGTGTGTAATCACTGGGAGGGGTGATATCATTATTATATGAGCCTTGGCCGAGGTGCTGAAGGTGAGAACTCAGTGCAGCTGTGTTGCTGGCAGCTTGTGGGTCTGTTTTAGGCGTTGTTTGCTGCTCTTTTACAGCAGCTGTAGCGTATTAAAGTTAGTTCTTGTTTTTGTATCTGTTACAGATTAATTCAATATTATGTCGTTTTTTATAATTATGTGTTTATTAATTAAGTTAAATCATTTGGAAAACTTTTGCTTGTAGGATTTTAGAGGCTTAGTTTTTCAGTGTGTCTAGAGGTCAAAGTGATTTCTGTCAAATAAAAGTTCAAACTTAAAGGTCAGTCAAACAGGCTGACTGATATGAAGGGGGGTGAGGGTGGTAATCGTTTGTTCTGTTGCATTAAGGATGCATGAAAGCACATTTTTTAATTTGTAATCCCAGAATCTTAAAGTTAGAGCACCTACACCCAACTTGTTTCCCACTATTAGGTTCATTGTCAAATTCAGCACCCTGAAGGATTCAACTTTAAAAGTCATTCTTTCATTGTGATCCTTATTTCACTATAATTGGCTTCTAGTGAGCTGCCATGTCATAGAATCATTCTCTGACTCGTTAAATCACATATTCCCTCGGGAGGATTTTCCTGTGCAACAGATAGAGGTGGAAACAAACTCAGTACGTACTCTATAATCAGTCTGCACAGTGAAGGTCACAGACTGAAATGAAATAATGATATGCACACATCGTTGAGAGGAGGGAGCTTGTATTGTATTAACTGCTTAGGCTTACTGTAAGTCATTAGATAAATAAAAGAAAAAGTTTGAATTTATGCAAATTAATGAGTTTGACAGTAAATGGGTTTTTTTTGTTTTTTTTTGTGTTTGAATAAAAAGTAAATGTGACTTTTTAAATACCAAATTGTTTTTCATAAGTTAGTAAATTATTGCAGAAAATGTGTCCAGAGACTTCAAATATGGAAATATCACCAGTAGACCAAGTACTACGAACACAACAGTATAAAAAGATGCATTATTGTCTAAATATAAGTACTTGGTGTGCTTAGTGCATACTACTTACACTAAATCTAGTATAATTTTTTTAACCATGCATTTATATGAAACCATTTATGAAAGTTACAGTTGTTACTTTTTTAAATAATATCACATGTCTGGGCATAAAATCGAAACAGTTTAATTACTTATTAATCATGATTTAATAGCTATATATATATATATATATATATACATATACATATATATGTATATATATATATATACATATACATATATATGTATATATATATATATATATATACATATACATATATATGTATATATATATATACATATACATATATATGTATATATATATATACATATACATATATATGTATATATATATATGTAGTATTTGCAGTATTTGAGTTGATTTTTCATTCGCTTTAGTTTGGAAAGTTACATATATTACTTTGTTATCTATAAATTTATATTATTTTTCATATTACATATTTGTACAACCCTGCCCCTCGCCTGAAGACTGCTAGGATAGGCTCCAGCTCCCCCGCGACCCTTACTTGGATTAAGCAGGTTCAGAAAATGAATGAATGAATGAATATTTGTATATTACATATGCAAATTCCACAAAAACCTTTGTTACATTCATTGTTTTTCCCAGCAAAGTTAACAATCTCTGCATCTGGCAACTTTATAGAAAAGAAAATAACTTCAGAATGAACACATTGGCCATGAGCAATGTCTTTGTGTGCATATTTGCTTATGTCTATGTTGATTTGTGCCTGAGTAAACAAATGTGCAGTGACTCTCAACCTTTGACCCGTTACCTGTACTTGTTAAGTGCTCTGTGGAGTTTTTGCTGAGGCGTGGGGACAGAGCTGTGAAAGCAACGAGCTGCAGCATGTACCAACAGTCTGGGTTCACTGGCGAGGCTGTTCAATCCATTTCACTGGGGGTTGACTTTAATGAGCCCAGTCAGGCCTCAACAAACTTGCCACCACTCTTGATGCACGCAAGACCAACACATACGCACATACACAAACACTTGCACCATGGAGCACCACATTCCCCTTGAGGGCATGCTTAATGATGCTGTTGTGGTGCACCCCAGCTCACCCCTAACCCTGTGACCTCTGGCCTCTCTTGTCTCTCTCCCCTCACTTCTCCTTCTTCTCCCCTTTCACAGATCCCTGAAGGAGCGTCACTGGCCATGAGCATGAAAGACAAAAAAGAGAACACCTTGGGGAGAGGTACGTCCCCTTTAAATACACCCACTCCATGTCACTTTGTCACAAACACTCACCCACATTTGGATAAGTGCACACCCCCCACTCAATCACAAGAAAACAGTAAATGCTTAGCTGATTATGAGAACATGAGCCTCTCATGTAAACATGCATGAAATCATCACCCTTCCATCTTTAAAAGACACAGACGACATCTAAAGACGCTCTCGCCTAATAAATCACAACGCCTTCTCTGGTGCTGATGGCGCCGCCAGAGCCTCTTTCCTCCGATGCTGTAGATTCCATTAGCGTGTGTCAGCTTGTGGAAAAAATGTGACGAAACTTGGCCCCATGTCCAGCGTCAGCGCAGGTTTTGCCTGTTGACAAATGCGTTTACATTCAGCCTCTAATGGGCTCGTGCATTTGTCACCGAGGGTCCACCTCATATAATCAGCAGCGGACCAGGGTTTAGTTCGGCTCAGGCTCTGTCCATCAAAGCCTTTTCTCCCATTCATACTCGGCCAAAGACAGGCTCCTGCGCGCCAAACCTGGCTCCTGCTTCAAAGTGTCAAGGGGGATGTTATGAGTCTGTAGTGCTCCCAGGCTAATACGAAACACTGTCCTGACTGCCTGTGATCAGCGCTGAGGGTCTGGACTGGGGCCCGTTAAGCAGGAGCATCTTTGCCAGTGTGGGCTGTAATGAGAACACACTCACTCTAAGGGTGTGTGTGTGTGTTTGTGTGTGTGTGTGTGTGTGTGTATATGCACAAATGCCTGTCTTTGTTTTAGCCGTTGTGCGCGCAGTAATTTGCTATATTTGTCTGCGAGCCAGTATTCAAGCTTTGTTTGAACATGAATCTACATTTGTCCTTGTGCTCATATCTGTTCATGCATTTGTATGAGTATGTTTGTGTTTAGATCTATATATAAACCAGCTAGCTTTAATGTTTTTATTCCCAGCGTTGGCCAAGCATTACCATCTCATTACAGCAGCTCCACAACCAGTCAGAGACTCTGTGTCTGTCTCCCCTAATCTCTCTCTTTTCTCTCTTCTCGCACTCGTAATCTTTCTCTTTCATTCTCTCAGACAGCTGCCCTCCCCTTCAGGCCCACAGTCCACCCTAATCACTTTCTCCTCTTGCACTCTATCTCCCTTGCTCTCCTGTCAATCTTTTTTTTTTCTCATTCGTATCTGTCACACTCCTCTGTGCTTCCTCCTCCTGTCTCCTCGAATTCGCTGATGTCTCCACCTCACTGATTGTTTTGGTTTTGTGGGTTTTTTTTGTCTCCCTTTTAGTCAAAGATTTGGATACAGAGAAGTATGTTCACTTGGTGAGTATCTCCTTATAAGTAATCAAAATTGTTCTATACACGATGTCTGAGTTTATTAATAGAGCTCTTCCTATATTCTATTGTTAGTCAGCCCGGAGCGAGTCTGACGACAGAGAATTGGGGTGAGGTGGGGTGGGGTGGGGGGGGGGGGGGGGGGGGGGGGGGGGTGAGAGGAAAGCTGCTGAGGAGACATGACAGCGCTAATGCAGCTTAAGGTCTTTCATAAACGTCAGCTAAGATATGGGCCCTTTGACTTTACAATAATGAGTTCCTGGGAATACAATTTGCCGGGTGAATAGTTAGTTTTAGCAGACAGTTTTGGAGCAGAGGAGGTGGAATTTGCTTCTTTCTTTTCCTCGTCCTCTGTTGAGGCCTGTAGGAGCAAGTCAGAGTCATGATCCAGTTCACAGCAACTGCAAAGAACAAATTTCCCAACTCCCATCACTTCCTTAATTCTGTTTATTATCCTGCACTTCAAAATACCCTGACGTGAAGTCTGGATCATGTGTCTAATGCAAGAAGCAGAAAGTTCCCCTACGACAGCTCATGCAGTGAACACAGGAGTGCATTCACTTAGCTACTCATGCTGTGGTTCATTGCTTCAACCTGTGTGTCTGAAATTTGACCCTTGGTTTTTTCAGGTCCTACCTCATGATGAGTTAATAGAGACCAAAAAGTCACACAGGCACAGCCACCGCAAGAAAGTCCTGCCTGAAATCTATCTGACGCGCCTGCTGTCCACAAAGGTGAGCTGAAAACAAGAGGCCGATCGTGTTGCTCACGCTGCCATAAGAAGTCAAAACACGTCACTGTTCATTGCCGTGTTTTCATGGTTTGTAACACCCTCAGGGACCCCGTGTGTCTGAATACTGTGCATACTCTGTTACTCCGCAGGGAACTCTTCAGAAGTTTCTAGATGACCTCTTTCAGGCCATCCTCAGCATCCCTCCGGACCGCCCACCTCTAGCTGTCAAATACTTTTTTGACTTCCTCGAGGAGCAGGCTGACAAACGGGGCATCACAGACCCAGACACCCTGCACATCTGGAAAACCAATAGGTATGCAACTAAATGCTGTTTTTTTAAGTCCCCTTTGGTCTGCCTCACTGTGCAAATGTCTTTTTAAAGCTTATCTCTGCCTGTCTCTGCAGTTTACCACTGCGTTTCTGGGTGAACATCCTGAAGAACCCTCAGTTTGTGTTTGACATTGATAAGACGGATCACATGGATGCCTGTCTATCTGTCATCGCTCAGGCCTTCATCGATGCCTGCTCCATTTCTGACCTGCAGCTAGGCAAGGTAGGTTCATCGCTCTCGCTCTCTCTCTTTCACTCTCAGCTGTTTCCTGAGTTGCTATTAGCAGTTTCGCCATTTCACCAGGAACAGCAACATCAACAAAAACAGAACTTCTCACCTATCAACCAAGCTGCTTTCAAGACAGTTTAAGATATGGGGTTGTTCACACTCAACATATTTATCTTTATGAAAACAAACCCTGGTGTTATTGATACGTTTGCGCGGATTGTTTGAAGAAATGTGAATGCTCTCTTCCAATCTATACAAATGGATCAGCATCCAATGAGAAAATGGGCCTCAATTAGTTTCCAAGTGAACTCTGGTGAGGTTCGATTGCAATATATAGAAACAACATATGAAAATACAGTAAGTGCTTCTTGATTTCAACCTCACCTTGTTCTTCTAAACATATTCTGTGTGATATACTTTTGTAGAACAATCCAAATCAGTCTTGTCCTTTCTGTAGTTGTGTGTGCCTCTTCAACCTCTGGGTGTTACTTTGACTCCTTCATGCATTCCAAAAGTTCTTTGTCAAATCTCCACTGATAAAGAGGCTGTCACAGCGAGCCCAGCGGAACCCAGGGAACACACTCACCCTGACATTCACCATATCCACATACCGTCTGTGTAATATTTGTTAGTTAACATTAGTAAAAAAAAAAAAAAACACAGTGCAAAGGAAACTGGTACTAATTTTAGCTTAGATCCAGATCAGGAAACTGAACTCACTGGCTGCCAAAGACAGTTCCAAGTCTCATTCGCTGATTTAGTTTGGGTGAAAACATGTATTTTAGCCTGATTAAATCATTGAGGATATCATGGGTGTGGATTTCTTTGTTTTTTGGAGATGTGTTGGTTTTTGCAGCATCATAACTGCAGCATCAGACCTCTTATTGAGCAGGTTTAGTCAATAGAAATAAGGGGTGGGTGAGTAAACCCTCCTTATTACTCCACCTATTTTGTTTTAATATATATATATATATATATATATTTTATTTTATTTTTATTTTTATTTTTTTTGCTTTTTTACCCTCAGCCAAACAGAATGATTCATTCACAGATGAATGAATCATTCTGTTTGATTCATTCATATATCTCTTGTTTCTCTGAGACAAACATTGTCAGTGTCAATTTAATTCCTTCAATCACAACGTTGTTGGTCTTAGTTTCCAGCACTGTAAAACCTGTTGTCAGTGAAGATGAAAGCATGCACTCGTCTCAAAGTCATCAGCTGTACTGATCAAATTCACAAGTGAGTTTGCAAATTAGAACAAACATGATTAAAATAACCAGGACCACCTGATCCTGGATCAACCTGTCAGTCTTCAGAGTACTGTAACATGCACATAAAAAGCCACCAAATCCATAATAAGCCTTTGGCCACTGTAAGATCTTTGTTTTAAGGAATTCATGGACAGTAGTTTAGGATGGGCTTTCAAGTTAGTGTGTCTGAAATGTGATGCAGAAATATAAAACACTCACCTTGTGAGGGATGGAGTCACTCTTCCCTGCTGCTTTCTTCATCTCCACATTTTAAAACCTTTTATTTATTGTTCTGCACCCGTCAATCACATTTATGTATCAGTCTGCTGTATGTATTTAGCCTTCAGACACTCCCCCTCTCGCACACACAGGCATGCACACACACCTCGAGTCCCCCTGTGAATCCTCATCCCTAAGCCTTCAGACTGTCAGCTCCATCTACCTCTCCTCATGTTATTTCAGCCCGTTTGGCTGGTCCAAGGTCACGAGCACCAGGGATCTCTTTTTGTGTTGCGCATAGGTTTGTGTGTATCTATAGTGTGTGTACATTTTTCTGTCTTCCTATCTGCTTTTCTATGTGTGTGTGCTAGCATGTCAGTGTCCCCACTGCTCACAAATCTGTCTCATCCTTCAGACACTGTGACCCTGAGCACGCTCTGCTTCCTGTCTCTTTCTGACTGGCTTCCTCCCTGGAGGGAGCTGAGAACTCATCATATAATGCCCCTTTTCACCGAGAAACGCTCTGATTTATATACTTCACTTCAGTGCCAAAATAAAATCCAGTGTGCTCATAGCAGCGATATTCCCATGCACACGCAGGAAAATGCATGTCCATGGGTGCAAAGACACATAAAACCTTCAGAGATGAGATGGAGTGTGTCTGCAGCATCCTCATTATCAAGTCGCATCTGGCTGTGCCTGCATTGTGGAGTCTCCTGGATCAAGGATGTGGCTGTGCACGGGTCAAGGAGAGAGGCATGGCTCTCCTCTCCATTTTGAGTGTTTATGGTCGCTTATTTGTGCTTGTGTATGTGCATGTGGGATGATGGCCACAGGAAAATATGGTGAAGGGGAAGGGTATGAAATCTGGATTAGTAAGAGCTCAGCAGGGGGCAACAGGAGGTAGGAAGCTAAGCGTTGCTCGTGGTATCCACAGAAACAGTGTTATCTGGCAAGATGCAGAGTATTTAGGGCCACCAGGTCACAGGAGGGGTGGGTTACCAGGCAGATGGGGGAACAGCAGGAAGTAACCTTGCGGACAGGAAGGGAGAGGGTTCCCCATCATGAAGAGCAACTGTGGCTGTAGCCTCTTAGTTCCTCAGCACATTTAATACGCACAAAAGGTGACACAAATAACTCATGACACATGACAAATATTAAGGTGCGTTGTAAGCACCTCTACCACTGCTGAAAGCTGTAGCTGCCAGTCTCTTTTATGCCCTCTGTTTCCCTGTCCCACTTTCCCTCTGTCCTTTTCTCTCTCCCCACACACACACACACACACTTACACCACACAAAGCCCACAACAGTAGTCACTACTAAAACTGGAATATGCCCACAGCCTTTTAGCCCCGCTGCTTTTCTTCCTGCTTGAATAAGCACCAGTGTGAGAGGCCGAAGTGACTGCGGGGAGAGTTGTTTAGACTGGAATGTTCTCTGGCACTGACTGTCCAAGACTCCTGCAGTGGAGAGGAAACTGTTCCCTCCCTCCATTGTCTTACTTTTTGCTGATTTTGATTGAGTCATTGATAAATTATGTCCAGTTTAGTTTAACAGCTACTTATAGGAGCGCCGGAGACGACTAAAGAGCTTCTTTTTTTGCAAGAGAAATGAGTGATTAGAGACTTATAGCACAGACTAGCCTGAAATTGTGATATGTACAAAAACTGTAGACCAGAAAATCGATAGGGTTAAGATTAGGGTTAGATGCAACGCAGAATAATAATTCTCATCATTTGTATGCTGAGAGTGTTATGTTATTATTTATAGAGAGTTAAGTTGAAGTTTCTCAGAATTTCTATTGGGGAGGCTACAGAGAGTAGCGTGTAGTGATTAGACTCATCAGTGTGAAGTGTCTTCGTCAAGTAAAGGCCAAAAAAAAAAAGACACGATATTCTCCGAGTTAAGATGTTGATGGTGGTCGGATAAAGCCAGCATGAGGTTGATGGAAAATGTCAGTTTTGTGTCTGAGGTCATTCAGGAGTTGATTGCATGAAGGTGGGTTGCCCAGTAGTGCGTCTGAGAGACAGAGTGACTGGATCGTGGTGATATTTAAAGCTCAGCAAGCAGAAAATGATGGCCTTGAGGACCTCGGAGAAGAAAGCTCATTGGTCAAGTACAGTGATGTTGAAACTGTTTCAGACTTAAAATAAAACTCCACCCATAGCTTCCTTTGCGGGGTATAAATATGTAAGCAGAATTTTCTTGTCACATCTGAAGGTGAATGAAGGTTGGGACTTTTATTTAATGCCGTACAGCTTAATCTTCAGCATGCATCAAGCTTTGGAGGCAGATCATGTGTTTTGTAGATATAATCTGAGGGTGACAAATTAAAGGGAAAAGCTAGAGTCTTTGGCCACACTGAGCCTACAATGATGCAATCAGGAGCATTTTGCTAGTACAGTTTGGGTCCACTTATTCCCTCAGAGGAAAGGATCACTGTAAATCAGTGCAAAATGTTCTTGGTGATCATGTCTCTCCTATAATGCAATTATTCTGTTCAGCCAGAAGGAGAAAACTTCCATAATGCAATATAAAAGCCTACCATTTCTGTGTAACACTGACAGGAAGGAAGTTCAAAGTAGCATTGAACTACAGTCCAAGTACCTAGAGCCCTTAAGCGAGGAGATCTTTGTTTTCATTCATGCTCTTTTTCATTGTGTCAAGTCTCCAAAGCTTAACCATGCGGCTCAATTAAGCTGAAATGTTTGTGTTTTTTCAGGACTCCCCTACCAACAAACTTTTGTATGCCAAGGAGATCCCAGAGTATAAGAAGAGAGTCCAGTGCTACTACCAGCAGATCCAGGAAATGGCCCCTCTGAGCGAGCAGGAGATGAATGCTCACCTGGCTGAGGAGTCAAGAGTAAGTCAAGAGTGGAAAAGAGTCTCGTGTGTTTCTCATCTGGCTCTGCCAAGGCCTGTAATTACATTCTTCAGTCTAATGTTGGAATTTGATCTTATCTAACATTTCGATGTCTTTCCTGCAGAAGTACAGAAATGAATTTAACACCAACTTGGCCTTGACAGAAATCTACAAATACGCCAAGAGATACAGAAACCAGGTGAGATATTACACTGCCGTTCTCTGTGTTTTGTGATTTAAGCTGTAGATTAGACACGTCTGAATGTTCAGACTGGCCCGTTTTGGCAGCCTCAACACCTCAGTCAAGCCCACTTGGTGTGTAAGGTTTCGCAGATGGCTATTGGAGCGTGACGTATCAGCGTGGCATATCACAGCACTGCTGACAGATGAAACGCACAGTAAACAAACTTGCAACCTGTCACTAAATGGCCTTGTTAAATATGTGCTGGAAATAGTTGTGTTTTTTTTTCTTTTGTTAAAGAAAAACAGGTTTTCAAAGGCTTTAAAATCAGAAACAATCAGATGTGGGCCATCATCCAAGCAGCAGCCACTATACCGTGTTGTTCAGACATCTCTTTCCAGCCCACAGATGCCTTTCAGTTTAAGCAAACAGCGTGCTGTTTACCTTCTCCTCATCCAACACCCCTATCTGCTTAATGACACTGTTAAGTTGCTGCTTCAAATCTCCTGTTTTGCTTTGAACTAGCCCTCTTCAAGCTCCTCCTGTCCACCCCCGTGCTTCCTCACTACTGTGACTATTCTCTAGAGAGGCTTAGTCAGTGGTGACTGTGCCTTAATGGAGCACCCTCACGATAATACTGTTTAGCTGCTTTCCTCTGTCATGCTACTGTACTGACGGGGGCCAGGGGCTTAGACTCTGATTCACACAGCTCTGTGAATGGCCCCTGATTGCCTATTCTCTCACCCCAGCTCAGTTCGCTCTGCCTGGTAGCACATTGCTTCTAAGAGCCCATAAATCCCACTGACACTGTGACAACTATTGGGCATGAAAAACAGAGCAGATGTGGGTTTTGTAAATATGTGAAGAGCAAAAGCTTTTGTAGTGTTGGAGGCATGCGTGAAGGCAAGAGAGGAGGCTGAAGCACTTCACTCGTTCCTTCTGCTGCTTTCCCTTTCTGTCTTTCGACTTTGTATGTCCAGGCAGGTGGCTTATATCCTCCCTCCCTCTCTAGATAGATAGATGGATGCATGAATGCTTGACAGCTGCTGAAAGTCATCTTTGCTGTGTTTTTTTCTTCTCTATCTCCCCTGGTCAGGTGGTGAACGCTCTGGAGGCTAACCCCACAGCACGTCGCACTCAGCTGCACCACAAATTCGAACAGGTCATTGCTCTTGTTGAGGACAACATCTATGAGTGCTGCAGTGAAGCTTGAAGCTGCCCATCTCTTCTGCTCGCCATCTCTTTCTCCTAAGCTGCCGGCTGCCTTCCTCCCCTCCTACGCGGCTACTTGGGAATGTCGCTAAGGGGTTCTTGTTCACGAGTGTCTTTCTTGCAGACTGTTACTAGGGAGAATACTGGCAGAGCAAAGGATTTAAACCTGCCTCTCAAGCATCATGTCAAATCTTTCCCCAAGACACGAACACAATTCCAGTCTGGCTCAGCTACGCTTTACAAGGAAGTTGTAGGAGCTCAGAGTTTTTCCTGGATGTCTTCACAGTTACTGGGACCTGCAGTAAGCCCTGGAGGCAGTTTTAACGCACTGAACCCTTTTTTGAAGGGAACGAGCCAATGATGCACTGTATTGTAATATAATGTCTATAGCAATATTTATAGATGTGTTATAATGCTTTCAAGTGTCCTGTTCATCAGGATTAATAGGACTTTTCCCATTTCCTAAAGCCTGCAGTGTTCTCAGGTGGGGTTGGTAAAGAAGGGCGGCTGACTCCCATTGGTGCTTTGAACAAAATGTCCCAATGTGCTTTGTAGGTTGACGACAAAGACTGATAAAGAAAGTAGAGGAGAATATAGACAAATACTCCAAATTATTAGATCAGATGTTTAATGTAGTTCACTGGGAAGAACTGCATCAATATAGAAGTGTTAATCAGTGTGCTTGTGAATGAATGATTATCATGTTGGATCCTTTCTGATCAATTTAAAGAGGGAAATTTGCATTTAAGGATTAAAAAAAAAGCTCAATATAATCTGAGAGACTGTAATTGTGATGCCAAATGATTTGTTTGTGAAATAAATGACAGTATTTAGGATTTTAAAGTGTCTACTAATGATATTTATTGTTCTAACTGTTAAAGTGCTTTGTTCCTAAATGCATTACAGCATTTGACAACCATTAGGGTCTGGCCATCCTCTCAAAAACCCACAAACTGGCATCTGGAACTTCTCGGAAACCCTTGTAAATATTTTTATTGAAAAAAAAAAAAAAAAGTAATGGAAAAGTCGTGCATTCGGCTTTGTTTTTATTGCAGAGCACAAAACAACTTCCACAAATTCTAGCTCTTGCACAACAAACAAAAGACTTCATACTTCCTTAATTCACACAAACATTCTGGTATCTGTTCAGATACATAAACATCTACCAACTACAAACACATACATATACACACATATATACACTCAACCAGCCTCTTGCAGGAGGCACCATCTTTCTACAAGCGGCTCCTTTTAGTTCCACTTGCTTACACTCACATTTCAGACAGAAGGGAAGCTTACGACCTCAGCTTTGTCACCACACAGACCAGACAAGAGGAAAAATCTGATGCACTGAATACTCATCTGACATATCTAAAGAAATGCCTCACTAAGAAAAAAAACTAAAGCGCCTGATTTGGGGAGATTTAGCTGCAACACTTACTTAAACAAGAGTTGATGAGGATGAAATCAGGCAATGATCAGAAGGTGTGTGTTTTTTTTTGGGAGTGAGGAGCTTGGAAGGTGTTCAGTTGGACCGTCACCAAGATGACAACCTTATGATGCTGGGTTAAAAATCTGTGAGACCAGCTGAACACTTTCCATGATTAAATGGACTGGAAATACACACGCTGGGTCTTGATTAAGTCGGTCCCACTGAAGTTGCTGCAGTGCCAACTGCAATGAGGACAATTGGAGAGGTAAGTCAAGAGGATTGGCCAATAGAACGTATTGCGGCTTGGCGGTGATGGGTCCCTGGGTGAGTGGGGACAGATGGAGTAGACAGAAAGGGAGTGAGGGGTCAAGCAGGGGCCACCTGGCTGGAGGAGACGGATGAAGTCTGGGTTTTGGAGACAGCACCAGCCGCCTCATCGTCTCCAAATGGGTTCTTTCCACAGCACACCGTGGTGATCATGCAGTTTCTAAACTGGACGCCATAAAGAAGAACCCATGATAGAACCAATGAAGCACTTGGATTATACAAGTACTGCCGTTTTAAAACAAAAACATAAGACTTAATCAAAAATTTACCTCAGTAAAAGTTTTCAGTGTCATTTAAGCTAACGTGAAAAGTTAAGCGATGAAATCAGAAGTTGCCGATTTACCTTTAACCAGGCTTTTTTTACAGTCATAAATTCTTATTTTCACCATGTTAAATGAGACAAACAGCGGTTGCATGAGAATATCAAAGTAAACACAATAATAGTGGCCACTAAATGGGCCCTAGAGTTTTCATTAAATGTAAATGAGTGCAACTTTGCAATGTTGTACTTAGCAACCACGCTAGTTTAAATAACTTAGTTGCGTTACATTAAACCTCCATTGATGCTCTCATCAGTGATACTCAATTGAAAGCCGAGCCAGGGTATTTTTTTGACATACCTGTCTGTTGAGCAGAATGTAGATGACTGGGTTGTACAGAGCGGCACTCTTGGCGAAGAAAGCCGGAGCTGACATGAACACCGGTCCAAACTCAATTCCCTGATTGGCGAAGATGTACCAAGCTACTGTAGCATAGGGCACCCAGCACACCAGGAAGGCGATAACCATGACAATAACCATGCGTGTCACTTCTTTTTCTGCTCTCTGGGTAGTTTCAGACTCCTGCTGCTGGGCTGCAGCCTAAACACAGACAAAAGCAGTTTATACAATAGGTCTACATCTACCCATCAGATTTAATGGGTAAGTGTGTCCAAATTTTTGACTTGAAGTGTTCACAAAGTCTACAAAAGACTCAATTGTGCATTTATTTAATAATATCTGCTCAGGTTAATATGGAAAGAATTTTTTTAAAAAATCTGTCTCTTTCATAAATGTTCTAATCTTTCATATTATGTCTCCAAGCTGCTGCAAGGATTTAAATCTGTTACGCAGTAACTTTGAGATGGTGGAAGTTGTGAACATAACTGCCTTTTGTGTTGTTGTAGAAAATAGTTGCTAGTTTGCACAGCTAGTTACAGATAAACATGATCCTTTATGTATAGTACTCTACTGCTTATGGACATTTGGTAGTCAGACAAGTTTAAAACCAGAACAATCAAAGAAGCAAAAGAAGATTGAAAATAATGAAAAACTTGTCTGAGGAGTCACACAGCTGTGACTGAACACAGCAACGTAAATATCTTCATTTCAATAGTCAGCAAAAATTGTTTCAATTAACAGAAGGAGAAAAAAACTGATTTATAGTTTGTTTGGTTAACTTACACTGATCCTGTAACTGTTTTGATAAATAGCAGTGACCAAAAAAAGCAAATAATTGTGACATAAGAGTTATTAACTTTCTGCATGCTTCTTCCTTCTAATATGATTTACTTGCCTAATCTCAAAATTACAATTATTTGACCATTAAAAACAAAGAATTGACCAAGATTTGTCAGATTTAAAGGTACAGTGCGTGAGAATTACTTCCATCTAGTGGTAAAAGTGGACATGAAAATGACCTTCAAAGGACGGCTGTGACTGGACGGTGACCATCAGTGGCTAAAACTATTCCAGATGTAAATATGTTTTCTTCTGTGGTTGGATGCAGCAGTGTCAGGTACAGCGATGACTGCATGCGTTTTTGTCTTCTTTTATGTACCATTAGAGGTTTTTTCTTATTCCAAACTGTGTTTCAGAACCTTTCAAACAAATCTGGTACCACAGTTTTAAAGTGTTTTCATTTCACACGCATAGCTGTTTGTCCATTTAGAAACACCATAGTAAAATGTTGGTACAAATATGGCAGCTGCCATGTATGTGGACGTACAGCAAGAAGATATAAATGGCTGATTCTGGCTGAATAAAACATATAGTTATTCTAGAAAAGATATTAAATACCAATAAAAACACAGTTTTAAAAATATACAAACAAATGTTCTGTCATTGGTCTTTGATTTTGTTAAACCCTGCACCTTTAAAATAGAAAGTTTGCCTATTTTTGTAAACAGGTTCATTACTGGTGACCTCTATAAACATTACTTTCTTTCCCCAAACATATGGGGCTTATAAATAATCTAATACAATTTAGTTTAACTTCTCATCACAAAGATTTAACATTGTCTTACTAAGGTGTGACTTCAGTCAGGTTATCTGTGTATCTTAAAACTTGTCCAGCTCACAGCAGTATCTGCTGCTTCTGTATGCAAATAAATGCAAATCAGTAACTGTAGTCCAGTTAGTGAGACTTAAGGGAAATATCTGGACCTGTTACTGCTAAATGCATCTCTCTACTCATCCACTAATCATTTATTATTTCTTTGAGTTTGAGCTCGACAGCTTTCTTGCTTAAAAAGCACTTAGGGAAGCAAAACCATAAAGTGTAAAAGAGCAGCGGAGACTATAAATATGAATCATTAAAGTTCTGAGAAGGAGATAGTCAGATTATTATTCACATCAACTATTATTCACTTTTTTTTTTTTTTGTTTTATGCTTTCGCATTTTTTTACCGCAATAATCTTGACTTTATACACATTTTTGATATTGTAAAAGCTAATATATTCTTGATGTTGTTTTTTCTGTAACAAGGGCATTGGATGACACAGTGAGCAAGCTGCCCTTTAGCCAGAGGACCTGGGTGTAAGCTGCCATGTTGGCAATAATCTAACCTCCTGAAGTGTCCTTGAGCCACTTAATCCCTCACATCTCCAGAGACACTGCTACTCTACCTTCCTTTTGGATTGAAAAGAAAGAAAGCATTTCTCTACAGAGATAAACAATATATCACATCCTTATTATTAATACTGGACTGACAGTGATGTTCCTACCGCTCGCACAGTGCAGAGCAGGCGACTGTAGCAGAAGAAAATGATGAAGAGGGGGATACAGAAGTGGAGGACAAACATATAGATGACAAATGAGGTGTTGTTGATCTCAGGTTTGGGAGTGTAGTAGTCAATCCCGCAGGAACACTGCATTCCCTCCGGGATGTACCTGCATCCACATACAGCAATGACCTCAAAACTTCCATCAACACTTTTATTTAAAAAAAAAAAAAAAGAAAAAAAGAAAAGAAAAAAAAGTAGCTCTACATGTCTGCTTTATGTGAAAGAAAAATGCTGAAAATAATCAGAACAATATTTCTGTACTCTTGAAACAAAGCAAACACAGTTAAAGACAGTGAAGAACAGTACCGGGACCATCCTAGCAGAGGGGGAGCAGCACAGGTCAGAGCCATGATCCAGGAGAAGCCAAGGCCAGCGATGGCGTGTTTTTCCCCAAAACGGAAGTTGGTCATTGGCTTGCAGACCACAACGTAGCGCTCAATTGCCAAAACCACCAGGGACCACAAAGCAATCTCTCCTGAGATATAAAACAGAGTGATAATTCACAACACAAATGCACGATCATTACCTGATATCGCTCGTTTTATAAGACGTCTTTGCATAAATCCACTCTGATCCAAATCCACATGAAACATACATGAACAGTTTCACTAATGACAGATTGTCTCTCTTACCTCCTAAGGTGGCAAAGAATCCTTCGACATTGCAACCTGCGACACCGAGGCTGAAATATCCATGCAGGGCCGTGTAGAGAGTGACTGTGAAGCCTCCAACCACCATAAAAAGGTCGGCCACTGCCAGGTTGAGCAGCACATAGTTCAGAGGGTTTCTCAGTTTTTTGTGCTTGACAGTGACATAGAGGGTCAGGAAGTTAATGGGGAAAGCAGTGATGATGAGGAACAGCATGTATGCAGCCAGGAGAGAGTACTTCCAGGGCTCAGCCAGGTAATACTGAGGGTACTCAAACGGGCTGCGCACCAACCCAGTCCTGTTAGACATGGGGACATAAAAGTTGGGTCCTTCCGTGCCATTCATGGCTGCTGTAGGTGATGCCTTTTCTTCCTCTGAGACCTTGATAAAACAGTCTGTGCCTCTTAGAAGTGAGAGTCAAGTGGTGCGGCGGAGGTGGAAATGGGGGAGAAAAAGGTGGAAGGAGCAATGGAGCCTGTGGAAGTAAGATGTTCTGTGCAGCCCCCCAAGGAGGTGCTGCACCTTTTAATAGTCTGGCCGGATTAGGGACATGGAGAGAGCGAGGTGTTAGCAGAGATGGAATTAAAACACAGCCAGAGAGTCCTCTTATACATTAACGTGCACACAAAGCATTACAGGAGAAAACTCCAGAAATATAGAATATATAACTGAAACGTATTTTCAGCGTTAGAGGTCATAACCATGGCTAAATAAAACCCATCATTACTGCCATACGCATCAGTGCTGTATTAGAATAAGATGAGAGAGTGCGAGGGAAGGCAAAGAAGTGGTTTGTGATTTCAACCGTTCAGAGTGGACGGACTACAAATGAAATTTCTAGAGCAATCCAACTTATTTGCATCTGTAAAAGCTTAATCCCTAACCACTGCAAAGCTCAGAGCTCCACTTATAGCCCTGAGTGTAATCAGAATCAGTGGGACACACTACTCATAACAAGCACTCTTCCTCCAGCTCTTACACAAACATAATTCTTTAAGTTCAGCTGAAAGAGTAAGAAGTTAAAATCACTCTAGCTTGTTTTGTAATGTGGCACAAAACTTTATTGAAAAAACTTTACTGTGGGTAAAAAGACTTTCTTTATAATATATATATAAACAACAAATTTCAGCAGGTAATATTTTATAAAAACTGTACAGCCCCACCCTGTAAAACACACATTGGGAGATTATCTGGTCCTCATGAGTAGTAACATGTATAAACACATTTTTATATGTCAAAACAGTCTTTTGCTTGATTTTTTTAAAGCATTTGTCTCACTAATCACAATTTCATACTGTACACCTAGTTATGAGGTTTTTACAGGCAGCCTAAGGTAATCTGATCCCATTAATCCAGTTGGATTGATTGGCTGATGGCGCACTTCTTTTACACTCTATAATGACCAACACACACACTACAGGCATTACGTTGCCATTCATCCCTGGATAACAAACAACTGCTCTTGACAAAGGGCTTCACTAAGAAACATCCTCACATCATATCACAGTTAGGACTATAGTACAATGTAAACACAGATGTGGTGACAGATTACAGAAACGACAGAGAATAAAAGAACCAAAACAGTATAAGAAGCTGATTCAGTTTAGTTTACATCAGTTTGGTTCGTCGATGGGTCTGCGGCAGTAAGGGCAGCAGTTGTGCTGTAACACCAGGAGCTCATAATCCTCACTGTGATACATCTACAAAGGAAGACAATAAAAGAGATATCCCACAGGGAACTAACTGAAAAGATGTAATCAGGAAACAACAAAAGAAACACTGTTGATAAAAGAGGAAAAGCTTTATGGTTCACTGAGGTCGTAATACTAGCGTGTATGCAAATGTTGTACCTTGAAGCAGGTGGGGCACATGGTGATGCTCACGTCAGGCAGCAGGGAGCGGAAGTATTCCCATTTGAGCGGTCTGGGCCAGCGTTTGATCAGGACGTCCCTTCTGCTCATGGAGCGCAGCACAGAACGGCTCACCTTGACAGGGACAAAGGTAGAGCCCCCTTGCTGTTCGGACACATAAATGAGCAGAACCACATCCTCATATGGACTCTGACCTTCCACCCTCTCCAGCTGGTTTGCCCAGTTCGCAGAATATTAATCATCTCATCAATTTTATCTTTGCTCTTCTTACCTCAAAGCTCATTTTGGCTGTAAATGGGTCTTCCTCTGCATCATCCATACCATCATCAATCCTCAAAGCCTGCAGCTCTTATTGTTATCAATCAAGGACAATCAACCATAATTCAGATTATATTATTGACTTGTCACATTAGTTTTCTTTAATTATATTTTCAAAACAAAAAAACCCTTTTTAAAAAGGAAATGGGTTCAAAATCAGTTGTGCCTGTCAGTCACAGTATGGCCTTGGGAGAACAGAGCAGACCTCGGTGCCCTTGAGTGTCTGCTGGCTAATGCAGGTTAATCCCTACACCAGGGCTATGTCTACGGCTGTTGGAGGGTTAGTGCCATTAAGATGAGACAGGAGAGCCTCACTAACCCTATTAGCTCAAGAGCTAAGATGACTTAGTTCTGACAGCTTACCCACAAGCACAGAATCAAGGCCAATGCAGACTAAACAGCTTCTTAGAACTGTCACAAGGCAGAGGAGAACCACATGCTTCAATTAGAAGAAATGTGCAGTGTGTTAGGGTGCCAGCAGGGCAGGGGCTTCATAATTCATATAAAGCACATGAACAATCTGTAACTTTGTGTATGTGTTTAAGTTAGACACGATCAAAGGATACCACCGTTGTCTATATCCTGTCCCTGTGCATCCCTCTGATCTTTGTGAGGAACTTCCAGGTCAATAAGGGACAGGGCCTCTTCGTCACTGATAGCCTCCTCCAGGTAGAACTGCACCAGAGGCAGCACCTCTGCACGCAGCAACATGCACCAAATTTAAAAAAATAAACCTAAATAGACTAATCGAGTTCTCTGGTAAACAAGTGTCTCTGACCATAAGATGAAGCTGAGTAGATGAAAGGCTGCCTGCAGTTGATGCACACACTGCCCTGGTTGTTCAGAAGGGGGTTGCTGGTGGAGCAACGGTAGCACATCATGCCCTCAATCAGGTCCTGCAAGACACATAAGAAGTTTAACCTTTTGGAGCACAGGACGGTGATAACTGGTAATGTGTCAAAGCATGTTTGTACATCTGCAACACACCTCACTGTCATGGAAAGGCTTGGAGCGGATGGTGAGGCTGTCCAGCTCTATGGCCTCTGAGAAGCGCGATGGAACGTGCAGCTCCTGAAGCTTCTCATAGGAATACCTGGCGAGTTTATATGCACCCAGTTTTCGGCTCTGCTTGGCCAACGCGTAAAGCGTGTTACTAATATACCAGTTAAGGCTTCTGTATGATGAGTTGGATTCTCTCAGTTCTCTCACTGGGTTGCAAAAAAAAAAAAAAATCTGCCCAAATCTGCCACACGGACTGAAAGCAGCACATTCTGTTTGTGAGCTGATTTATTTTGTTTGGCCTGCTGAATCTGTTGCTTATTTGTGTTTATATAGACTGTTTGTTGTAAGAGCAACTCTGAGAGAGGTAAGAGCAGGGTCAATGAGTTGCAGCTGCACCAGCTTTTACGCTGGCACTTTTCCATCACATAAAACTCAACAACGTTGCTCTCCTTTCCTCTCCAGCTCCTCCTACACATCCAGATCTGGAATTTTCTGATGATCATGTCCTCCTATTGTGTAACTTGTTTAACTCAGAGGTTATTTGTGACATTGTGTTTGACTGTTCAAACAACATCCAACACAGTCCCACTTAGTCCATAAATCTGACTTCAAAGTTGTTGGAAAAGTTTAGCTTTGCTACAGAGGACTCCAACTGTTCACGCCGGTTTCCTTCTGCAAGGCTGGCCTTTCCTTCCTCATGCCAACATCCACAGTGTGTGACTAGGTGGATTTTTCTTTGTCATTGTGGGCGTGGTAAACTGTGTGTGTTTGTTCAAATCAAAACTTATTGTTTGGTGTTTTATCTGTGTGTATCTAAGCAAAGAGTTCAGTAATTAAAGCGCTTGTTTCGATAACCGAAAATCTGCCTCTTGCTGGCATCGTCTCCTCCCTGTAATCACCCCCTTTCTTTCTCTCAGCAGCAGAATGGTTTCCGCTGTGGCGCCAACTCTTCCCAGTTCTTCCTAGTTTATCTCTTTTCCTCTATTTTACGTCACTGCTTGTGTCAGTCTTGATTTCATGGTGTGTTGTAACGAGATATCTAGGACAGAAAGACCCATTTTTTACTTTACATTATGCTTTATGTTGGATTTACTTTCTTAAAGATAAGGATACACTTTAGAGATGCCTGGCGGTATGTCTCTGGTGAGATTGTTCAGGAGGAATCTGCAGATGTTGAAGAGCGCCTCTGGCATGTGGGAACTGAAGGGTTCATCCTATAGGAAAAATTAATTAAATAAATAAATAAATAAAAAATGAGTGATGGAGTAGGATGGAGAGGATTATAAAATAATCTAAATAGCTGATCTAAATTTTAAAGCTTCATTTTTCTCAGCTCCTCTTCTTATTTCTTCCATCTTTAACCTGCTCTGAAAGAAGCCTAACCCTTCGCAGTGCCTCATTCCTCCTGAAAGGAAAAGATTAATTTTCTTAAGCAATCACCAAAAGCATTTCATCCCTAAAGTTGATCATTCAAATCTATAGTGCCCGTCTGGGGGAGTTAAAGTGAGATGCAGAGGTTTCCTGCTCTGGTCTGGATCACACTGATGTCCCTGTGTTGCAGGGGAGTGACCACAGCAGAGCATTAAAGCTGAAACAACAAACTGACAGAGGCCAGGTCACTCACATAGTGCTCATAAACAGGAATTTGTCGTTTGTAAGCAGGTTATGTCTGAGGGGTTGGGAGACGAACACTGACAAGGTTGTCATCTTGTTCTATCAAGCTGGTTACCATGGGGATAGAGGTCAAGGAGGTTTCAGGACCCTAATAATGGTGGCTCTTTCAAGCTGATATTTCTCTTCAGTCAACTGCAACCTTAACTTAATGCCCTCTATTCTTTCTTTTGTTCGCTTGGCCTAAAACCCTCCTTGCTTATCTTAATTTCTCTTTAAACCTGACTCATTTTGTGGAATGACATAATCTCATAGAACCAGACCTATTTTTATCTCTCAGTAGTTTGGAGACATTTGAATACAAAAGTCTGCAGAAACACACCAGGCTGTTCATTTAAAAATACATAAATATCTGTAAGTGCAATAACAATACAAATTCAGAAAAACAAACAAAAGTCTAAACACACGTTAGGCACTGTTTCCACTTTTAATCACTTTAAATTCTGCAGCCTATTAAATGGTTTCCTTGTGACTTCATCCCCCGCTACGCTCTCTGTTTCTGTCTGTTTTGCTTTACAAGATTAAAGTTGACAAAGTATCACACTCTCACCGTGTAACGCTGAATGGAGTGATAAACGTGGTAAAGCTCAGCAAGATGCTGAAATTGCTCAAACTTCTTCAGCATTTCATCCTTCTGTTCTTCATTTTCTGCTCCAGACAAACAAGTAAAAGGATGAGAAGGAGAAATACCAGGCTTTACAGCAGCAACTGACTGCAGTCAGAGCTGTGCAGTATGAAGATATGTCCCACCTCTGGCAATGTCCAAACACTGCATGGACAGCATCCAGTAGTAGTAGCCTGCATCATTGAATCTGTTCTCCACCACTGCATTGTGGGTGAGTTGTTCCAGGACTTTCACGGCTTCATTCTGACGCCCAGCTTTGTGAAATGCTGAAGAGGGAGAAAAAACAAAGCTATGACCTTGGAAACAGTCAAACTTGTGTATTTAAAATGACAATTTAAGACATGTAGCACTTGCTAAAGTATGTTTGGATGATCTTCTTGGTTTTATGTGGTCAGTATTTCTGATATGCACCATCATGTAGGCATTTTACTAAAGTATCAGTTGGAGAAGGAAGTCCTCTTTAGTTAAGGCAGGGGTGTCAAACTCCAGTCCTCAAGGCCCTTTATCCTGCAGGTTTTTGTTGTTTCCCTGCTCCAACACACCGGACTGAAACTGATGGGTTATTGTGAAGAACTTAACAAGAAGCTGTTGGATTACATTGATTTTAATCAGGTTGGGGACCGGAGTATGACACCTGTGACTCAAAATTTTCATTAGTGGTACTACCTCAACCTTTACTGAATACTGCTGTTCTAAACAAGATCAATCACTTTTGGATGTGTAAAAGTTAATCTGATTGATGATTCAAACCCCGCTTCATTCCAGTCATTCTGCCATTTTGTCCTGGAGAAAGACACTTTACACCACTTGCCTTTCAGAAAGCTGCAGCACTAGGGTATGAATGTGAATTATAGTTTGATAATGGTTGGAGTGGGTGTTTCCTGTCAGTCTGCCCCAGGGCAGTTGTGGCTACTTGTGTAGAATGACTGTGGAGAGAATATCCCAAGTAAATTACTTTGGATGTCTTGAGAAACACCATATAAATCTATTATTATGAAGCATTAGTGTTTAAAAATTAGTTCACAGGGCAAATGTAGAAAGAAAAAGTTAACTGCAGGTTTAATAAAAGTCTAAATATTTTTTATTTAAATTTTAATACAGCAGTAAATAACTTATTGCTATGTAAACCTATGAGTTTATTGTTCAGCACACAGGCACTGTATCTTATGTGCTTCTTAGTTTATACTTACCAGTTTGTGCATGCATGTGAATCAGCTTTGCTTCATGAAAGAGTTTTAGACTTTCACCAAAACTGGGAAATAATGTCAGTCTAAATAAGCCCTATTTTTTTTTTCCAGGAAAGCAAGATTTATGAGCTGTATGAAAGGCTGCGCCTTAGGTTTCACTTTGAGTCTAGGCTATGTTTGTTTTGGGCTGAGTAGCACTGCTCACCACAGTTTCCTTATGTTGTATATTACCCATTTATTGTTTGGTGCCTTTACCTATGTGCAGTGCTAATGTGAAAAAACATATGTAATATCCATATAGATTTAAAGTATTCAAATTTAAAATACACACATTTAAAAAAAAAAAAAAAAAAAAATGCCAAGAGTTATTTGTACTTCATGACCACAAAATATAAGATATTGTTATCATAATGTTCCTTTTCAACATGTAATAACCAGCAGCAGCCCTCTCCAAACAGCAAGGCTGTTCCTCTGTATCAAACACAAAATAACTTTGACTTCATTGTCCAAATAAACATAAGAACTATTCTTCATGTTCTTATCCGAGGGTAATTAGAAGCAGCTTTTGGGAGCAGACCCCAACAGTGACTCTACCCCCGCAATCACAGCAGGGGTCAGAATGTATTAGTGGCAAACATTTATCAGTAGACTTAACTGGATAGAAACCACACTCAGCGGCTGTTGGTTCCTGTTAGCGACGGGCACTCCGCCCTTCCCCCTTTCAGAAACACAAAACACTAGCTGACAAGGCTGCAGAATGCAGCACTGCTTGTCAAGACCTTCTAGTCTTAGCAACCATCCAGACAAATATACTTTACATTAAGCCAAAATAGGAAAAAGCACAGAGAATGAAACTGAGAAGCATATTAGCCCATGAAATACTTTTTCAGGAAACTGGATAGTTTTTAAGCTTTTGGTGGGAATACTGCAGATTTACAAAAAAAAGAAAAAGAAAAAGAAAAAGAAAAAACTTTCTCTTCCATTTTGGGACGAAATGGGCTCCATTTAAAGCCCCCAAAATAATAAACCACGTCAGCAGATTTCAGCAGTGATAACTTTTTCTAAAATTGTTTTTGAGAAGTACCCGTGCAGTGGACAGGAGACAGGCCAGAACCTCAGACATTACAATCACTAGTAACACAATACTGCCTCACTGCCTGTCTAAAATCCACACAATCAACAAAATGCATGACGATAAGCAAACCCCAATATAATCAGGTCTGTTCAGTCATGAATTCCATGTTGAGACAAGCAGAAGAAGATTATGTAGAAAAGGAAATATGCCTGCTGGGATCATAATTATAAATCTATGAGCTGATTATAACTATGGTTACAGTTGCTAATCATCATCACAGCCGCTTGTAGCACTGGTGATTAGAGGCAAGCATGCATGTCATTCATCGAACAGACAGTCTGGTTCTGTCCAGTTACGCTCCAAAAAGAGGATCATGTTTTACAGGGGATATAGAAAATCTTAAGGAAGTAGTAAAAAAAAAAAAAAAAGCCTGTATCCAGAGCTGGCCAAGTTTTATCACTTCCATATGTAAACATTAGCTGCAGGAGTGGGCTTTATGTTCACTAAAAGGATCCTGGAAACATGTCGCTTCAAGAGGATGTTAGTTTACATGCTACTGCATTCTAACAAGCTGAATGCTTAAAACTGATCTCTAAAGTTGAAGACCTGACCTTTCTGAGCCTCCTCAAAGCGGTCGTTCTCAGCCAACCACTGAGCATAAGGCACAAAGACATCATATTTGAAGTGAGGGTGCTTCTCCGCCAGCGAGAAGGCCTGAGAAAATGGCAACAGAGAAGACAGATGAAACAGGTGATACATTAGATGTACACATTTATGTTTCTTACAGCATATATGTCAATTTGACTTATGGATTTAGTCAGACTTGTTGTTAGTCAGCAAGGTGCATGTTACCACATGGTCCTTATATAAACATGAAACCTCAAGTCAAAATATTTCTGCTTTATTATTAATTAGCTGAAAACAAAGCAAAGCATATGAGCTAAGTTTATTTCACACTCAATTAAATATACAATTGTAACTTTGAATGACAGATTATATTGAGCTATTCTTGAGCTGCCTGTGGACACACATTCGCCTGACAGAGTGATTAATTAAGCTCAATGTCCTTTGGCAAAATCTGAGCCAATAAACACACCCTAATCATACCATACAGTAAGAGTGTGTGAGTGTGAGCCTGAATTAATTTACTTAGTTTTCAGGGAAAAAAAAGTGGGAACAGTGAATAGCATCCATATGGCCCATGTTGTAACACTGAGTCTGTGGTGCAGTTTGGCCCGTGTTGGCATCCACCGCCCTCTGTGATGCACATAAAACCTAAATGTTTTTAAACCCCCCCCACCCCATCACTCTTTCCTCTCTTTCTGAGGATTAAATAAATATTCTAAGGAGCATGTCATCATGATTTTATGTTCTGTTTTTTGGCTCGGGTGTTTTAGCATGGAAATTGCCAATATGCATCTTTGTAACGCCTTTAACTCAATTATAGAATGTAGATGGATTAAAGAAATGCAGCAGTTTTTTCCCTTTCTGAGCAGCAGGATCTGCCCAGATGGAGAAATGTGATTGGAAACAGCATATAGTTTCACAATATTGCTGCTCACTCCTTTCATCATCATCATCATCATTATCATCATCATGTGGGCATGGATACAGAGAAATCAAAAGCTGGATGATTAGCTGTGAAGAGTGTGTGTGGTTTTAGTTGTCAGTGAATGAGGAAATTAGGCTGACATATTGTCCTATTGTTTGCCTTTCAGCTGTGGTTACTCTAACAAATACATTTTTTAGGAATTTGCTACATAATTGAAAAAGCCATGAAATGCAATGGTGCATTCCATGGTTCATGATACTTTTGAGAGTCACTACAGTTTATAAAGAGCAACAATATGTTTCACATTTATGTGATTGGCTGAAATCATTTCAGATATAAGCCGTGATGAGCTGAGGAGATGTGTTTAAGTGTGTTTGACCTCGTCCCAGTGTCGCGTTTCCACATGCAGGTCCAGCAGAGCCTTCAAGTCTCCCATTTTTGAATAAGTCTCTGAAGCGTAGCCGTGGTGTTTCAGCCTCTTGAAGTGATGTGCACATTTTGCCAGTGGTTCACGCTCAGCCTTGTCCAACTTACGAGCAATGTCAATCAACCTGTATAAGAAAAAAGGAACGAGTGAAGAGACAGCGTGAATGAGATGAGCCCAGCAGTCAGGGTTTGTTGCAGTTATGTAACTATGCTTATGACCCCAGAGAAAATGTTAATCGACGAGGGTCACAAGCTGACTCTGATTCAGGTTAAAAAGCTCTGACTGTGTTCAGTGGCAGTGTTAGCTGCACCAATATGCTAGTAGCACAGCAGGAGGCTTACAACATGCACACAGTGGGTCAGATGGAGTCAGCAGGAAGGTCTTACACAACCATCAGATATCAGTTTGCCTGATTTCAACAGCACAGAGTCACTGTCTACATCCCCACTGTGCACACATGAGTGAAAGTTAATGGAAAGGTAATTGTTCACAGGTACCCCTATAGCAGGCACATCTTTCCCTCAGTATGTTGGAAACTTTTAACGCTTTGGGTGTCAGAAACATGATCTAGATGTTTACTTTGGTTGCTTTGTCCCACCAAGTATGCAACACAGATGTCTGCTTTTAGCTTGCCGTATTTAAGATATTATCATATATACAACCATATATCCAGAAATGTTAGTATAGACTGTAAATTGCAAATAAAAATAATGCAATGATTTGCAAGTCTTGTAAACTCATATTGTATGCCCAGAAGAATGCCAACAACATATCAGATGTTAAAACTTAGACATATTATTTCATAGTAACTATTATCTCATTTAGAGTCTGATGGTGGCACCACTTCCAAAAAAAAAACCAAAAAAACTTTGAAACTGGGGCCAGAAAAGGCTGGAAATGTAATTGGCACAAATCCTATAACAACTGGAGAAGTATTTGATGGTTCTGTTGATCACTACATGGACTCAGGAACACTTCATGAAATCACTATCTATGAACAACACACTTCACAGTGTTATCCACAAGTTGCACTTCAAAGTTCTTTCATGCAAAGAAGAGGCTGTATGCTAACAGGATCCAGAAATGCTGTCATCTTCTCTGGACCAAAGCTTCTTTAAAATGATCTGAAGGGAAGTGTAAAATTGTTCTGTGGTAAATAAATCAAAATTTGAAATTCTTTTTGGTAACGGTGGATGCTGTGTCCTGTGGAGAAGAAGAGGAGAGGGACTATCTAGTTTGTTATCAGAAGACTGTTTAAAAGCTTACATTTCTGATGGTTCAGGGTGCTTCAGTTCCTATGGCACGAAGATCTTACACACCTGTGAAGGTTCAAGCAGTGCTAAAAAGTACACAGAGGTTTTAACCTCTGGTTTTGACAAATTTTCTTCCTTCCGGACAACGTTTCTTTTAAGGAAGGCTTTGAACATTTCAGCAAGACAATGCTAAAGCACATACTGTATTCATCATAAGAGCTTGGCTTAGAAGGAGAAGAGTTCAGATGCAGAATTAATCTGCCTGCAGTCCAGACCTTTCACCAGTGGTAAGGATTTAGCACAACAGGAAAAGAAGACACCTGACAATAAATTCCAGGACTCCTCCCTTTCCAGATATTAGCTGAAATTGTTCAAATGGAGAGGGGATGCTACACAATGATAAACCTCAATCTTGAGACGTGTTGCTGCCATCAAATTTAAAATTCTTTGAAGGGATAAAATGTCTCATGATAATATATTAGGTTGTGAGATTTGCAAATCATTATATTCTCCTTTCATTTAAATTTTACAGTGTCAGTTGGCTTAATAAACGCCGTTGAAGTTCAAGTGACTTGTTCTTTGGAGTTCTAACCGGACTCACAACAGTGGTTTGAACACTCCAACCAGCCCAGCACCGTCACTATCTTTCACCAACTTTTTGGGGACTAGGGTTAAAATTCCTGATCAGTTGCCCAATTAAATAATGTCAACCATGACAAACCAAGAAAATTATATAATTTACAGATAAATAGACCAGCGAAGTCTGTAGAGTCCATATAGGATAGACTAGATAAATTCAACTCTGACTGGTCCGTCATCTACCGGTCAACTTGCATATACTATATTATCAGGATTCCTATTATTGATGAGAATGCAAACAGAAAAAGGTCTTTGCATGTGTATTGATCTGAGAGGAGTTTGCAGGTAGCTTACAAAAAATTAATTACATTAAAATAAAAAATTAAGCTGAACTAGAAAAGCACTCAGAGCGCAAACCTCCAGCAAGGCCTTTAAGAAGTTCCTGGATCCAAACGGTGATCCAGATCACCAGTTCTTCCTTTTAACATTTTCAACAACTCCTAAAAATTTCATTAAAATTCATCCATAACTTTTTAAGTTATCTTGAACACAGACAAACAAACAAATAAACGCTGGCAAAAACATAATCTCCATGGCAGAGGTAAATATCAGTACATCAAACAATGGAAGAACAATCTAGAAGGTTTAATAGAGTGGCAGACACTTACATGTCAGCCCAGCCGTGCTCTCCAATAATGTCTATAGCTTTCATATGTTCTCCGGCGGACAAGTACATTTCTGCTGCGGCTCGTGGCTCCTTGCTGCTTTTAGCCCAATCTGCCTGCTTGGTCATTAGCATTCGAGAGCTCTTTGGGTCTGTAGTCCCAACAAACTCCTGCAAATAGAATGACGGGATTATTCACACACCATGTTCAAGTAAAAATCCACATTAAGACTAATGTCATGCAATACTGAATATACAGTTAAAAGTTTGTATGAAATGGCTTAAAGTGTGCTATTTTCTTCCATAAATCTATGTGTTTAGAGTGAAAACAGAAGCCAAGGACGCCTCTCCTGAAAAAAATCACTAATGGGTCGTCTCCACTGGTCTAAGCAGACAACACTCATTAATCTACATCTCCTCTACTGGTGCTTTTGTTGCAGTTTATAATTTCTATGGAATTTAGTTGGACACTAAATTAGTGTAAGCCCCTAAATGCAGGATTGCCAAGAGTTTTTAATTGTTTTTCAGGTAAAAAGAATTCTAAATCCAGTAGAAAGGGCTTGAAAAATGACTTTTCGGTCGATTGTGGGTCAGATATACTGGCATATTTAAATATGTCTCATTTCACTGGTGTTAGTGTCATGAGTACACTCCCAAAAGTAATGCAAAGCGAGAGCAAAAGCAGTCCCCTTCAGGCAGACAAATCCATGAGGGTCGATTCTGAGTGAGGAGGAAGAGAGATACACACACATCAGGCAGCTAGAAGGCCCTTTCCCTCCGGTGTCCATCCTACCTAAAACAAACAGCCTGTGGGACCAGATGGCCACTCAGGCACATAAATATACAGCCGCCACATCAAACACAGATATGATCTGATACACATGCATGCAGAAATATACATGAACAATTCATGGCTGTGTCATTTACTCCAGTAAAGTGAATATAATGCTTATGATCAAAACTACCCCCCACATGGAAACATAACAAAGCTTCATTTTGTTTTTTCAGCTCCAACTGACCTCTTCATCAAAGTCTTCCTAGAGGAGCAGATGTTCGGCTTAATTCTCTCCATTTGTGCTCCAATTCCAACTTTAAATATATGTGCAAGTTACCCTTGTATTGTACAGGTCTATGTGAGTGCAGCATCTGTGTTGTGTACTGATCAGATGATGCATGTAGAGTTTTTGGAGATGTATGAGGAGATGAAAGACAGGCGGTAAAGTGGGGCTTTTTGAACACTGCGCAGGGCCTCAACTTGGCATAAATGCATGTAACGAAGAAAAACACATGTTCTAAGCCCATAAAATATGCTATACTTCACCGTCTTTATGTCTGCATTCATAAAAAAGCATGTTTACAACCATGTGCCCGTGTTTTGGTCAATCGATGATTCAATCACCTTGGCATACTCAAACATCCGCAGGTCAGTGTACATGCTCAGGGCTCTAGATTCGTGGCCGGTGCGTTTGTAGAGCTTGGCTGCCTCGTGGAATTTCCCCTGGAAGGCATAGACGTCTGCCAGGAACAGCTCATTGTCGTTCTCACCCCGTTTCTTCCTCTCCTGCAAATCAGTCAACACAAATACTAGCATGTGTGCAGAGATAAACAGTCACAGCCATGTAAACACACACATACATTTGGACAACAGTTAGGTATGTGAGTGTATAAACACACAGAGACAAAACATAGTTGGCTATAAGAAAGAGAACTACTGGCATGCAGAAGGCAAATTTCACTTCACTTTTCTCATACATACTACAACAGAACAGAGTTTTTATGGAATGGTATATTTCTTCCTTTTTTTTTCAACATTTTCCTGCAAAGGCAGACTTTCGTCACGCATTTTGACCAAATGTACAGATGCTAGCGGTGTGTAAAAGCTCTGCCTTTGGAAAAGTTTGGCAAATAAATGTGTATAAACAATTATAATTTTCTTTTTTATGTTTTCTGTGTAAACACATTGGTTTTACCTCAATGCTGTTGATCAGCTCCAGGTAGCGCAGGTCTCTGATTCTAATAAAAGCCTGACAATGGAGGGAAAACATGGAATGATTTAGAAGAACTTCTCAGAACCTATGTGGTAGATTTTCATAGTATTTGCTTTGCTGTAAACTTAAAACTCTTGCCTGAAAGATTTGTCAACTTTTTAATCCATTCTCTTTTTTTGGAATTTACTACCTGAAAACGATCCTCAGATTTAGTCAACGACAGTTTCACAACCCTAAGTTTGGAGAAAACATCACTGTTTTTCTTTTGCCTAATCACAACTGCACACTATAAAGTAAATAGCTGGGTAATAATTGTGTTGGTCATGTTCTTGCAGTAGAAATTTCTCAACAAATTTAATGTCTGAAAAACAGCATTTTTATCAAAAAATATAACCAAAAATAGAACTGGGATCCTCATGCTGGAAAATATTAATGAGAGTTTCATTGTCTATTTGGATTCCAGGGTAAAAGGAAACAGACTGGTTTGAGTTGTTTGCAGATAAGTTGCCAAACAAGGCTGAGGCGCACAGATGTCCGTTCTGGTACTCTAGTTTAGCTGATCTTAGCTAAAGTAGTAAACTGTATAGCAGGATGACACTGGTCTTAATCAGAACAGCTTGAGTGTCTGACTGACCTTCTTGGCGGTTTCAAAGTCAAGTCCCTCCAGAGCCTCTGTGGCCAAATCCCCCCAGTCACTGTCTGTCACACCAAGACATGCAATCTGGTAGGCCTCTTTAAACATCTTCCTCTCCAGGTACTGGTACATGGGAGCAGACTGTGCAGAACAGTGACACTACAGTTAAAAAACATTACAAATTTTACACAGAAAAAACAGTCACAAACAAATAAATTCGAAAATAACTCAAGTCCTTGTGACACGAAAAATTGTCACCAGCATAGGAGGGCAGACTAACAAAATGCAACCAACCTGAGGCACCTCCACTGCAGACATGGAATAGACATGGAGGCAAAATATCTTTGAGCCGTTGTAGCCAACTATGAAGCCTTGCATCTTCTGCTGGTGTACAGGAAAGTTACTAGCCTTGATGTTAAGATAGCCATTTCCAGAAAAGCACAGCATATCCTCACACTGGGTGTTCCAGGCTACACTGTTGGCATTTGGCTCCTACATGGAAACCATGAGAGGACACAGGAATACAAAGGTGTAAAGATGTCTGTGGAACAAAGACCAACATACAACAAATAAATGCATTCCCATTCTTCATAATTAAACATGCATGCGTGTTTCTGCTTTTTCCACTCTGCTGCACCTTTGAAATGGACTTAAAAAATCTCCCAAATTAGGTTCCTCCCCATAGCATTTCTACTGCCTGCTGACCTGAAAAAGTAGTTCTTTGCTGTTGATGTCATAAACCAAAAGAGTGTTGTGTTCATCCACCACAGCCAGCTTATTGCGAGAAGCACTCATGTCCAGACAGCGCACTGATGTTGACAGCTTCAGTAGCGTGATGGGAAACGGGTTGTCAACAAATATCTTCAGGATCTACAACAACAATGATCAGCAGAGCAAATTCAAAACATGCAAAAAGACAATCTTAACAATTACTTGTTGAATTCTGTCATATGTGTAGTGACTCGCAGGCCCATCCTCATTTCTAATGAAGAAAGCAAGTTTTCTATTTGTGCTCATATTCTTGAACCACTGGCAAATGACATGGCATGACAGGCATTTCTAAGGTTGTGGTACAAAAATTTCTTGAATTACTCACAGCTCCATTCTTTAAGCCCACCAGCAAGCCTTCCCTGCCTGGTGGACCGCCAATGACTTTGATGTAACGAATTAAAGATTCCATCACCCATTCTTTTTCCCTGACACTGGTAAAGGAAAGACACTGGAGTCTCTTCTCCTGCAGGGAGTAGAACACAAAAAGCAAACCACATTTATGTAAAGTATTACAAATTAGAAACACAAACTGGTTTAGTTTAGCCAAATGATTCTGTTTTTATTGTATAATTTCACACTCTCTTAATTTTAGCCAAACACACAAGTCAAACAATCTGTAGCCTTTTGGTCTTTCAATCAGCGCAGAGGGTGGTTCACTGTCAGAAAGCAACAATATAAAGATAAACAATTATTTAATTGAATGGATAGCCATGTAAGGTCTAGAAGTTGTCTGAGGCATGAAACATGAATATCCCCAACAGAGATCTGAAGCACCTCTGTCACACTGAGACAGATTTAAAAGGAAATAACCTCTGTGTTATGCCTGCTCCACCTCCCTACCAGCCTCTGTCAAACACACAGAGACGAGAAGCAGAGAGGAACTCCAGGAGAGCCCATTGGCTCAACAGACTGTGGACCTTCCCTTTCACTCAAACTGGCTTACATTATCCAGGAAAGATGAAAAAAGGGGAAAGGCACAGGCTGGGTAACACATGTACAACTGCAGCCTTGTGCAAGATAGGCAAAAACATCTGTAAGAAATGGCTAAGCTCTGATTCACTCTGCTTTCATCATAATAATGGAGCTAAAATGTCTCCTACTGCCTCTTACACAATCAAGTGCACATGAACATTATCTACAGGGAGCGGTGTCAGGGGAGGTCACAAGACTTTAACCAGAAAAGTAAAACCAAAAAAAAAAAAATCTGTTTGATTGTGAGATGACCTAAATAGAAAGAGGCTGTTGTATAAAAGTAACAAGTTTGCAAGTTAAAATGAATTATTTGATATAGTCTGCTATACTTTCAACCAAAAATTTGCAAGTGTAGCAACAGAACTCTTATCTCCTCTGACCTGGCACAGAATTATATGCTGGGAACAGACCACCAGCAGGTTGCATTCAAACTTCCTGCAAATTTTCTCCTTGATGCGGTAGTACATGTCAGAGGAGTCGTCTGAGTAAAGCTCGTAGATGAGGATCTTCTCAGGCAGCTGGATGGCAAGACGGTTTCTGTAGATGGCAATCTTTCTCACCAACTCGCGACACTTGATCCTCACTAGAAAAAAGAGGCGAATGTGAAAAAGTGTCGATGAACACTAAATAAAGTAGGTTGAGAGTGTTCATTAATCTCAATTAAGTTTTTTTCTTTAAAGTTTACTTGATTCTCTTACCTCTTTGTGCTAAGAATTTAAATGTCACTTAATAATAAGAAAAAAAAACTTAAAGACTTTCCCCCAAACACCCGAATGCTGGCCCTTACTAAATATTACATGGTTCATATGACAACAACTAAATGTAATTTGTTATCTTTTAAGAGTTGCTAACAAAACACACTGCCTCCTGAGCCCTGATCATGTCACTGTGATTTAATTAGACACATTTTTCAGGGGAGTAATCATAATAGGTCTTAAGCTGACAACTCAGTATCTCATTACTTGTGCAAAACTGCACCTTTTTGCTCAGTGATGAGGTGCTGGACAATGACATCCGTCATGCTGTCTCTGTAAGCATAACGATCCTTGTAGAGGCCGTGAACTGTGCTGAAGGCAAGTTGGTAGCAGGCGATGGTCCCATCCTGGCAGCCCAACACCTAGATAAGAGACAACAAAGTAGCAGTACATCCTATTAACGCCTCTAAGAAAAGACTGAGGGAGTGGGAAAATGCTCCTGTTGTTAAAGCATCTCCGCAGCAGAGCTGAGAGAATCTGCCAGAAACCAATTCTCTCCTGTGTGCCTCATCACTTTCAGTTAAATATAGTGAGAGGAAAAGCTGTATGTGTTGCTGAAAAAGCATAACCTGTGTATCTGTGTTGTTAAAGAAGAACACTGTTATCACATCAAACACCACTGGCACCACAGATGTCAGATTTGAGCTTAAAGTGTTTTTCATGAATTTCTTGGAAGTTTTCTCTCTTTATGACATGCATCACTGTTCAAGGGCAGGAAATTAGGTTTTTATAGGCATATTGCTTCACAAGCTGTGGACCCACCACAAAGTTGGACTCGGGCTTAACTCGGCATGTCCACACCCAGGCATTCTGCTCTCCAATGGTTCCTAACCGCACACCATCTTTAGTGTACAGCGACACCTGTTTATCCGAGCCACTCATCACTATGTACTCGCCCTTGGAAAAATAGCTTACACAGCATGGGTCATAGTTTAGAGTTCGGTCTTTTCCAATCTGTGGGAGACAAAGGGAGAAAAATTACAACAGGAATAAAACAAAAATGTCTTATTTATTGCTCGGGAGTTGGAGCCAACACTTTCTTCTGTCCTTTGTGCCTCATATTCCTCAGTGCATTAAATTTCCCTTTTGATTCTGAGGAAAAGAAAGAGTTTCTCTGGTCTAAATTGCCTCTATTCTATTAGAGTCCATTTTCTCACCATCATATCGGGTCACCCAGTTCTGTCCATCTGTTTTCCTTCACTGTTCAAAAAACCTTCACTGAGAATTTCTCTGTTATTTTCTTTCAATGCAAGCAATCCCCAGTGATGTTATCAAAATAAAACGTTCATTTAAATTGATAAATAGGAAGATGATGACGCATGAGCCCAAGGCATAACAGCAGAGAAATGAAAAGCGTGTATTTGTCTTTGATTACAATATCGCCCTTAGGGATATGAGAAGGTTGGAGGGACAGAGAAGGGGCCATTAAAACATAGCAGGATCACTTCCAATGTGCTGTTATGGTTTTAGCAGACCTCGACAGCCTGATTATAGCAAGAAACACAAATCCCAAACTCACTTAAGTGCTTCCAATACTATAAATCTTGGACAAATATATGTTATATTCGATATATTTAAAGCAACAATTGGATAGGTAAAAAAAAAATTTTAAAAAAAAGGGGGGGGGGGGGGGGGGGGGGTGTTCCTGTTGTTGTGACAAGACTGTATACACAAAATGTAGTATGTAGCCCGAGACTCATGGTGTTTGTACTTTGGATATAAAACATTGTTTTTAGATTGGGGATTTTATTTCACAATTATTATTGATGCTCACCTGTTTTCCACTGAGCTGGTAGAAGGAGAGCTTTTGGCCCCAGTCTGCCACAGCCAGAATATCATTGTGTTCATCCCTGTAAGACAAAAAGAGTTTATTCTTAAGTGCTTATGCCATCTTTTTGTGCTATTGGGGGCTGTGACAGTGAAAATCAGATAGGCCAATCTTTATTTGTGAGACACAGGGTCAAGAATTTTACCTACCTTTATAGGGGAGAGAAAGGAAAGCTCACCTATGTTTTTATTCGGAACTTTTTGATTGCATGTCAACACAAAGTATTGTATTACAGGGTACGTGTATGGACCTATTCACCCTGTCAAAACTGTCGACGCTAACCTTAATTCACAGGAAACCAAATCTGTAGCAGCTCAAGACAAACCTTCCCCTGACTGACCTCATGCTTTGACCTAATGACTGATTATAATATATGAATCAATCGAATGATAAAATATCTTTTGCCTCTCATCACTGCCACATCTACCCCACCTGCCTCTCTTCTTCTTTTCAATATCTTAATGGCTTTGTTTTCCTTAATTAATCTATTTAATGGCATGCTTCAGTAGCCGTGCAAGCGCTACTGGCTTTAGCTGTAGGGGATAGCAGAGAGTGGAGACAGTTGATCCTAGGCTTCATAATTCTCTCCTTCAGAGTTTAACCACTCCCATGTCAACTGCTGCCACCTGCTGACCACATGAAAACTCTTCACCTACAATTCAACAAGCACTCGTGCATTCATTCTTTCATTATCCTATCCGCTTAGTCTGATGAAGGGTTGCAGGTAAGCTGGAGCCTATCCCAGCAGTCTTTGGGCGAGAGGCAGGGTGCAACCTGGACAGGTCGCCAGTCCATCACAGTAATCACTCATATATAATCACAAAAGTGATTAAATCTAGGATACACCAATAAATGTACATGTCTCATTAGCTGATCATTACAAATGAACATTTATTAAAAGCTGATTAAGCATTTGTTTTTATCAACAGATATTGCAATAACTATGAGGACTGACTTAGAGGGGTTCCAGGCTATGGACCAGATTGGAGAGGATGAACCTCCTGGACGCTCTATTTTGACCTTCTCCTCTCCGTTTTTGTTCCGTATGCTCACCACTCCATTCATCATGCCGATAGCAAGATACTGCCCATCATTTGTCCACCTGTAATCAAATGAAACCCTTGCTTCAACATCAACACATTGCATTAAAACATTCAGGATTGCTGCAGCAAAATGTTATAGTCTTCACATACCCACAACATGTTATTTTGCTGCTCACTTTATGTTTGTTCACAGATTTTTGTTCTGGAGACCACAGACCTAAAAATAGAAAAGATATGAAGATGATGATGTTATGTTGAAGATTTTAAAGCCCAGCATGGACTTAAACTTGAGGTGGACTCACCAAAATCTCCAGAAGAGCAGGAGGCAAGTTGGTGAGTGACTGGGTTGTAGGCGACACACTGGATGGAATCATTATGACTAAACAAACACACAGAAACACACAACAAAAGGAGGTGAGGCAGTACATACCATGCTATGTAATAATTAAATGATGTGTAAAGGATACTTACGTATATTTTAGAATACCCTCCAGTTTAGAAGTCCAGATGATAATACTTTTGTCAGCGGACCCTGAGGCAAACCTTTTACCTGTAAAACAATGCATGTGTTAGTAAAATATAGAAATAATGAATGTTATAAGAAAATTTAATTGACAAACTCAAAACCAGTTAATTACCATCCTTGGCATAGGCCACACAGTAAACTGTGTCTTTGTGTCCTTTTAAAGGCTGAATAATTGTTCCTTCTGCTGCATCACAGACCTGCAAATAGAAAAAAAAGAGAAAAACATCCTCATTTAGAAAAAATCAGGACGTTATAAAAATAAAGCATACTTCAATTAAAAATGCAGTAATTCTCACATTTACTTTTGTGTCCATTTTTAGATGTTATGAACTGTTATGAAATATTTCAAGCTTTGTCTTGCAAGTTCATTTTAATTTTTTAAACAGATTCAAGTATGCATTTCAAAATAGCCCATCTAAAAGAAGTTTGGAGATTTAAAAAATGTTTGCTGTAAATGGTGTATATGAGCAGTATATGTATATATCAGCTAAGTCTGAGATCAGATATGGGTAGAATGTGACAGATTGTAAACAAAAATGTGAAGAAATAAGTTGTCTTAAAAAAGACGGGAGATCTGCACATTTTTCTCCATGCAGAGCATAAACAATTCAAGGATGTTAAGAAGAATATCATTGTATCAGTCCCAGGGGTCACCCTAGTTGACTGTTCCAAGTATCATTTCCACCTTTCTGTCTCTCTCATGTCAGCTTTGAAATCTGCAATAGTATCATAGAAAAAGCTGTTTCTGTTTGTGAAAACAGTATTCAAACTCTAGTGGAAGCTTTGAAGTGAATAAGGAGATAGAGATAGAGCTAAGACTGTGACAAGACATCAGTTAAAGCATTACAAGCTTTCATTTATTTAAAGCAGTTGTGCTCTAAAGACTAAATAAAAACAACTAAAACTCAGTGGAAACTTTTAATATTGACAGATTTTAGGTCAGTAATGATGATCATCACTTCTTTGTGTTTCTACTGTGGAGCAAGAAACAGATAAAAGGAAAAAAGGACAGGCCACAACCGGCAGTAGTTCGGCAAGCTCTACAAATATGAGGTTACTCCGACTGTGACATTAAAGCTGTAAAATCAAAGCAATAAAAACATTAATATCTGAGAGTTTAACATTGGTCACACTCTAACACATAAATAAAAACACTCAAACCTTCATTAAATTCTTTAGTATACAGAGACTTTATGTTCATACAGATTAACTTGACTTCCGTTTTACTGTTGAATGATCAAACCAACACAATAGACTCTAGCAAGCATAGTCAAAGTGAAGCAATGCACTTATGTGGACTTAATTTACCTTCACTACCATGAAACTTAGTCATCAGTTGTAACGCAACAGAACCAAGACTGAAGTGATCTTTTAACTGGACAAAAAAAGACAGTTTAAGTTCTCGATGGTGTTGGTCAAAATGCACCTTTAAATGCCATCTGTTCTGGACTGAAGATGAAAAGGACCACCAGGATAACCAGGTGGTTATCAGCACAAATCCAAAAAGCCAGGTTTTACAATAGCATGAGGTTGGATCAGAGCCCTTGGCACAGGTAATCAAATTTTTTAATCAGATTTTTTTGTGAAGGTAAATCTGATGCAGAAAAGTACAATAATATTTTAGAGCAAGAAAATCTACCTTCAAAACAAAATTTTTTTCCAGGGACATCTATGCATTACTTCAACAAGACAATCAAAAATAATATTATTTTGATATTACAGAGGCATGGCTGCAGAAGAAGATGGTAATGATTCTGGACTGGCTTCTCTGCAACCCTGACCTGTATCCACAACATAATTTACTTACAAAATGATGGGCTTTCATTTCTGTAAACTTTTAAGGAAATTTTTAAAGAAAATAATAAATAAAACTCATAATCATTGCCTGGTATCCTTAAAGTTAGAACATTTTTTAAAGGTTGAAAAAAGGACTGATTACATTTCAAAATGATTAAAAATGTTCCCTAAATACAAGTTGTTTCATTAACAAACAAATTAAGTTGACAAGAAAAAAGTAAAATATCTTACTTCATAAAGCCGGAATTTAAAATAAATCAATGCAAAACAAAGAATTCCTTTGCGCCTTTTCTACCAGCCTTTCTTTCTGAATTTTCATTCTAAAAAGTAATATTTTATCTAAATTGGAGAAAAGAATATTTTTTTTTTTTTTTTTTTTTTTTAACAGGATCATCTTACCAGCACACGAAGCCCTGCAGCTATGATGAGTTGGCTGCCATCTGGCTTAAACGCGAGGTCGTAGACACTGCAAGAGACAGATTTGCGTTGAAATCGTTTTTAGTTAATGGATTGATAAGTCAACAACCAATCTGATTGATCACTAATAAGCAAAAACATGTCAGAAAAGGCTACGGTGTATTTGCAAACTATTCTGTAAAGGCATAATAACTACTTATAATCCTTTTTGGCAAAACTTAAGTAAATAGAATGTAGCCTATATAATGTTATGTAGTTATTAAACTCTAGACAATTAAGATGTTTAATTTTAGTGGTAAACAATGAGAGCAATAAAATATCTTTTAATAAAATCAGCTCTTTGTTGTAATGTTAATAAGTCTATGCTTTATTAAAACGTGTAATAAACTTACAAAGAAATGAGTTATCTCCTCCATTTTTCACTAAACTAAGAAGTTGTGCAAAAAGCTAGTATGACATATGAGCTAGTTAGCATCATATTAACGACTACTCAAACTCAAGAGTTTACCATACAAATAACCAATGACAGTTTATATTATGTTTATTATATACATGGCTATCATGGAGGAGATATAAATAGTTTATAAGTTATTAACGACGAAAGAAAGACTGCGCTAGCGTTAGTTAGCTAGCTTGCTAACAGCGGTTTACATAGCAACCACCGTTGCTATCCACATAGCGTTGTATCCAAGCACCTCGCGTTGACACATTAAACATTTAAAATATAATCCTACAATCTCTTACCGCTCTCGGACTTTATCTTGCCATGCGACTACGGCTCTCATTTTGTCATTTTATGTTCGCATAGACCATAGATGGATTATTATTTTTTTGGTTAATTAAATCAACAAGTTGTCGCAGCTCCTTCTCCCGTTGTCATGGTGCAGTCGTTCGCTCGCACTGCGCAGACTCCAATCTGGTCGCCACTTCCTGCTTGCTAAAGCGGCACACTAGCTAGTACTACTTCCACTTTTGTGTTGACATGATGAGATTACAAGGAAAGCACTGTTTACATACCGACGTTAAACGTTTAAGGCTGAAAATTATTCACGTATGTCACAAACACATCAGTCAACATTTGTGTGCGTTGCTTTAAGTTAAGTCAGCGTCGGATATTTTGTGGTATGCATTATATTTGGGGATGTTTTCCGACTGATGTTGGTGCTGCGAATTACAGAAAAAGATGCCAGATGAGAAATGACTGCTGATATTAGGATAAAGGTTTAGGTTTAACATTGACTCCACAACAGCTGGACTCAATATCATCCTGCCAGCTATGATATGGAGTTGGAGAAGAGTGGAGACATGACCAACCAAAGTCACAAAGACAAACTTTGCAACTTTTCCTCCATGCCCCCTGGATGGATAAGAGAGGTGAGGCAGCGGAAAGCTGGCAAAACAGCTGGAAAACTGGACGTCTACATTATAAGGTGAGTCATTTATTTCTAATTCTCTCCACATTCTGCTATTCAATTAAACATATTCAATGTCAAGTTGATTTCCCCCCCCCCCCCCCCTTTTTTTTAAAGTCCCAAAGGGCAGAAATTCCGATCAAGAGCATCCCTGCATACTTTCCTCTTAGAAAGTGGAGAAGCAGAGTTGGACATAAGCCTTTTTGATTTCACCACATCCAAAGATGAGTTCACTACCTCACAAACAACCTCATTAAAAGAAAAGCAGAGAAGACAAAAGAAGAAACAAGCAGATGGACAGCGGGAGAAAATGGGTAAAAAGCTGGATCGTCCCTCCAGTAAATCTCAGGAGGTCTCTTCCTCCTTCAGAAATGGCACTAAAGTTAGAAAAGTAGAGTCTTTTGAGAATACTAACTCTACTGATGGTGAAATTTTTCTAAAGAGGACACATGTGGAAGATGTTTGTGGGGACAAATCTGAAGAGGGTACAAAGGACTGCTCACAGACAGCACCTTCATCAGTGGATGATGTTAAAGTCCAGAAGAGCCCTCAGAGGGTGGGGTTGCTGAGGCAGAAGCTACTCAGACTGGCTCCTTCCAGTAATCAACAAAACACCTTACTTGTTGATAAGAATGAGCAGGCAGACTCACAGCCTTTAGTCCCAACTCTGAATGTCGAAGCTGCCACAGAGAGTGAGAACGAAGGTGAGAATTCACCAGACACAGATGTCACACAGGTTCACAGCAACGGCAGCAACGGCAACTCTAAATTTGAAGTGGAGGCTGATGCTGGCAGTCATCTTGAAGATGATGATGAGGGGGAGGAGGAGGTGTTGTTAACTGGCATCACTGGCAGGAGCTGCACACCAGCAAGGGATTCTCAAAATAGTAAGTGTGATCTACACTGTTTAACAGCTTTGGAAAGATTTTAATTTGATCTCCTTCAAAGCACTATAGTCAGTTTTTATTTATTGCAGCTTATATCAATATCAGGTAAGTATAATTTTCTCCAGGTATGATGCATGGGCATTTAAAATAAAACAAATGGACAAAGTGATACATAAGTGTATAAGTATATCTAATATATAAGCAGAAACTCGGAGCCCTGAGTGTCTGTATACAATATGTGGTTTACTCTGGCTTCCTTTCTGATCCCATATTTTGTATGAGGCAGGGTAAAGTTTCAGCAGTGTAATTCTAGCACTCTTGATGACAGCTGCTAATGTCTTATACCCAGGTCACTCGTGTATGATGTTAGAGTGCAGATCACTTGATTGTACCAGTAACTCAACACAGGATGTGATCTCAAGTGAAATTTATCTGTGCTGTCTGCAAGTACAGTCCAAATTTGGAAATCCAATACTTCTCAATAAATATAATGTAATACCTTCTTTATTTATTTCCCAAGTGCAATTATGTTTGATTGTCTGGCAGCACGATTACACAAAACGACCAAATTTTACGAAGCTGGGCAGAGATTTTGAGCATGGTTAAAGGAGGAGCTCAGTTTTATTTTACATAAAGCTGTGCACTCATTCTTCATGGACAGAAATGTTTCCTGTTTGCCTACAGAGTCCAAGAGCTTGGAAGACAAACGGAAAACAAGCCCTTATTTCAGTGGGAAACTCCCCAGAGATGGTAATTCTTCAAGAATTTATTTGAGTTTCTTGATTAGCATGAGATAAAATCGTGTGTGTGTTTTTTTGTTTTTTTTTGTTAAATGTATACTGTTTATAATCAGGGCTGAGTCCACCCAGGAGGAAAGCCTTTAAGAAATGGACACCCCCTAGGTCTCCCTTCAACCTTGTCCAGGAAACTCTTTTCCACGACCCCTGGAAGCTACTGGTGGCCACTATTTTCCTAAATAAGACAAGTGGTAGGATCCAGTTTTCACACATTTTAGCTGTCGGGATGCTGTGCATTAGCTAACACTGAAATCTGTATTTTCTCTTTTTTTTTTTTTTTTACTTCCATTAAAGGCAAGATGGCCATTCCAGTGTTGTGGCAGTTCTTTAACCGCTACCCATCTGCAGAAGTGACCCGAGAGGCCGACTGGAAGCCCATGTCTGAACTTATGCAACCGCTTGGGCTCTACGAGCTTCGAGCCAAAACATTAATCCGCTTCTCAGGTGAATATTTTTGTTTTGATGGATTACCTCATCCAGAGGTAATGAGAGCATTTGAGAGAATATTTAATCCTGCATCACAAGTCCTCTTTTTTTTTTCTTCTTCTTGTTTAGACGAATATCTAACTAAACAGTGGCGATACCCTATTGAGCTACACGGAATCGGCAAGTACGGAAACGACTCCTATAGGATCTTCTGTGTTGGAGAGTGGAGACAGGTGAATGTAATTCCACTTACTTTACTTGTACATGATTCAGTTAGTTGCGCTGTCCTGATTAAAACTGTTTACTTGGTTAAGGTGAAACCTGAAGATCACATGTTAAATAAATATCACACCTGGCTGTGGGAGAACCATGAAGCTCTGGGAGTCTGAAGAATGAGACTACACGGAAGATTTTATCTTGGCGGATCCAAGAAGTTACGTCACATAATCGTCACATTATTCTAATCACAATGTGTTGGCATGGCGATGAGTTAGGACTTTTAAAGCCTGGACTCCTTTAAGATTATGGAGCTATATTCCAGAAGTTTTTATACCTTCTTTATAAAATTTTAATTCATGTTGAATAAAATGTTTTAGGTGGTTGAAAATGTGAAATAATCAAGTGCATTTTTCAGTCATTCTGCTGCTTGTTTTTCTTGTCTGATTCTGGAATAACATACAGAAACATGCAATGTCTTAGTTAGTTGGTCCATTTTCACAGGCTAATAATCTCTCTGTTTGAGTGCACTCGTGCGTAGTCACTCCACACAGGAGCTTTTCTTTTTGTGAGATGTAACCTGATTCCCACGGCAACTGTTACCACCGCAAAACCCTCAGTAAATGCACTGGTGTTCCAGGGTTTAATCTATAACCAGACCCTCTACTGTAATTTGCTGTATTTACTGATTTAATTTAATGCAAAGAAGATTGAGGACATTTTTGTGCATTTAATAATTTGGAAAAGTTTCAACACACACTGAGTGAAGTCTGGACAAAACAGCTCGAACCACAAGATGAGACTACGTAAGAAAAAGTTTTCTTTAGTTCATCTGCTTTTTCAGTACCATCATTAGTCTTTAAATGCATGTGCCATGATTCTGCTCATGTCTTTATTACCACAGCAGCCATCTCTAAAGCTGCCACGCCTGTTTGTATTCCTTGTGACACACCTTCTGTCCAGCAGACTCCGCGCTTGCTGGTCACCTCCTTGACATTTCCCATCATTTCAGATTCTGACTCGACACATCAGTGGAAAAGCACTCAGGTGGGCAGGGATTTTCTAGTTGTGTGAACTGCTGAGTCCTGTGAGCTTTGCTTTGAACCCCTCCCCCAATAACTCAAGTAATCTCTGTGTTAAAGAAAATTCCAAGATTGAACCCTTTGCACCCTCCTTTGGTCACTAAACGCACCGTCAGTCTGGAGACACCAGCTGTTCACCACCACAACCAACAGAGGACACTGTTCATGCAGAGAAGAGAGCATTACAGGTAGAAGCTGACACAGAGATCTCCCTCATATTTATTCATTTATTTATTCATTGAGCATTACTCCACAGAGTTACTATTGCCATTTCTGCTTTTACTTTTAAGAGCTGAGAACTGTCACTGACTTGCAGTTGATGTGTCAGGTATCATCAGGTGTGGAAAAAACCCTTTTATGGCACCACTAGCGAGAAAGAAGAGTACAGGTAAAACACACGACTCTTGAGCATCACCTCCATCTTTTTGTGCTGAAGCTTAGTGGCATTTAAAGTTGTTTTTTTTTTTTCTGCAGGAAGGATTTGCGAGAGCAGTTAAAGAGGCAAATGGAGGAGAAATGTGTGGCACAGAAGATGCAGGTGGCCAGTAAAGCCAAAGAAGCGGAGTATGTCAGAGAAGTGGACCGCCTTGCCCTGTCCAGTGAAAGAGAGCAGAGGATTCAACACAGCAAAGCAATGATGGCCTACAGAGATGAAAACAAGATGGTACAAACCCGCACATGCATGTCAGTTACTAATGCTTTTGTGTCTGGAAAATGCTTCCTGATGCATGCATTTACTACAAAGCAGGGAGTGTCCGAGGCTTTTCCCTCTTGTTTCTGATGTGTGTTTTATGTGTACAGCTAATGGAGAAGAGCTGGAGGGACAGAGCACTAACACGTTCCCAGGAGGCTCTGAAGGAAAGAGAGCTGCTGTGCCTCAACCCCATTAACTGGAGTGGAACATTGAAATAGCTCCAACCTCTTAAAGAAGTCTAAAGCTGTGACTCAGACATCACTGTAGAATTCAGGTACACACATAACAATGACATGAAACATTCAGTTAAGTCCAGTCTTATTCTTACAGAATTTCTCTTAGTCACTTTTTTCTTTTAAATATTGTGCCAGCTGAGACCTCCAGACCACCACACCCCCCTTTTTGTTCTTTTTTTTTTTTTTTAAATGTCCATATTTGCATGTACTTTATTCCCCAGTAACAAGAAGCATATGCCAGCTAGTCTGCAGTCCATCAGAATTATGTAGCCAAAGTTAAGAAGCAATCAAAGAAAAAAAAATAAAATAAAACACACTAATGGAAGTGGAAGTGTCATGCCTTTAAAGTAAATGTTATAACCACAAAAAATGAAGCAGTCAAAGGAATTATGTTAAGAAAATGTAGAAATTAGGCTCAAGTCCAGTCCTAATTTCTGTCCAGATAGGGGAGGAAGGTGCTGAAGACCAGAGAAATGCTATAACTCAATCGGTCTTCAAAGACCAAGGGCCGTATTTATCAAGTCTTAACAGTCCAAGTTTAGACCTATAAGTGCTGAGATTTTGTGGAGTTTAGTCTTACTCTTAAACTTCAGAATAAAAGCAATTTATCCAGTTTCTCTAGTCTAAAATTTATACCTACTCTTGTAAATATTAGAGACCTCCAGAGGTTTCCTAAGTTGTGAGGAGTTGCCTGTAGAGGATGGAGCTGATGCCAGAAAGGCGTGGAAATATTGCAGCAAAATACATTCTATGGAAATTTTCTCAAGCAGAAACACTTCAGTTCTATTTGTCAAGTATGAGTTGTGCTTCTCTTATTGTTGTACACGCGCGGGAATGTGCGACAGACGAACATCACACGTCACCTGCCTGCACATGCCAAGAGAATTTGTGCATGTTTTGGGTGTGTGTGTGTGTGTGTGTGTGTGTTTGTGTGCAGCTTTTGGTTATCATGTACCAGTGGTTACATCAATGGCCTTGGTGTCTTCCAAAAACTAGAATGATAAAGGCTACATTCACTGGGACTGGGAGAATCCAGTTGCCAGCACAAAAACAGTCTTACACACTCTGTGCTCCAAGCTTCATCATCATCATCTCTTCAGTGAAGAACAAGTTAATCTTCTTTGGTTAATTAGATATTTTTCTGATCCACTGCAGGCACATTCAAACACAAATAGTTTATATTCCATGTTTTCACTGCAAAACGTCCCACGTTATAATGCAATAAGTTCCACATTTTTGCAATAAAACCATCACATTGTAACATGTCCCATTTTTGTTCTTTTGATAGTGGCAGCTCCATGCTTTTTACATCAGTAGCCAAAATTCTACAATTATTTTAAAATTATTTTTATTAAAAAAAATTTTTTTGCATAATTTTTTATTGTCAAAATATACACTCCCATTGTTCGTTTAACCATTCACCGAGCTGTCTCTCTAAGAAATTCCCATATCCTTAGATAAATGCTTCCATTTAGCGATTGGCCAATTTCTGGAAGTGACGGAAAATTCAGTTTACAGCTGCCAGTACTGTCGTAATCCCTCTGAGACGGACATTTAAAACTCTGCCCTACACTTCACTTAAAGTGCAAGTTAGACACTTAATAAATCAACTTTTATGTGCAGCTTTCAGTGTGGAATTTATTTTACTTACAAGACAACTCTTCAGTGTTTTTAGGAGTAACTTTAGAAAGTTTGATGAATGCAGCCCCTGGAGCTCATCACAGAAAAGGTGTGTTCTTCGTGGAAATCGCCAAATATCCTGTAACTGTTTTCATTGCCAATCATTTAAGATACAGTGTCATTCTGTTCACAGTATGTTTTGTTAAAAAAAACAAAAACTGCTGAAATTTCATCACCCAACAATAATTTTTTTCATCTCATTTTCTATCATTTCCAACTTGAAATAAGAAGCTGTGAGTGTTTTAATATAAACACAAAGTGTGTCTTATTTCTGTTGAATTAAAAGAAATAAAAAGTCAAGCAATACACCTTTTGAACTTGTAAAGGCTTCTTTGTTTCTTCACTTTAGTGGCCTATAAGTGAGGCTGTGTGAAAAAAAAACTGACACGAACCTACAGGTAGCTTTTGCTTTTTCCAAATGCACATACATTTAAAATAACATTTTCTGGGGTTTTTTTTTTTGTCACTTGTGGAGTAAAAACTGAATTCTGTAGAAAATATTGGGGTATTGTTTGTTTTGAAGTTTTTACAGCAGCTGTAAAGCAAGTTTTTAAACGTATAGCACAGAAACTCAAGATTGTTCTCCTTTGTTTTATTTAAATGGCAACTAAGCTCAACAATATCAGATTTAAAACACAGAAACATAAGGAGTTAGCAATTTATTTTATTGTAAAGCAAACTTCTGCTGTGATTGTGGATGAAATACCACAGTGGGAAAAGGAAAGGTGAACGGGATGGATGAGAAGTGACATTCGAGTTGCTCTTCGACATGATGCTATGCTACCCGTTAAGAGTTCCAGCTGAACATTTGCATTGATAATGCAAACACAAACGAGGAAATTCAATAAAATATAAACATAAATATTGCTTTAAAAAAATAAAGGCAACAGAAAAAAGCTTAAATCTTTCTCATCAGATTTCTGTTCATCTTAGCACATTCCCTCACACACAGTATAAACCACAGTAATTCTGCAACGGATAAATATGAAATCTTCCATGCCACAGTAAAAAATAAATTAAATCAGTGCAGTATTGTCCATTTTACATACCATTATCATGCATCAAAGAAAAAACACTCAGTGAGGTGAAGGTAAAAAGTCCATAAAAATAAATAAACATTCAGAAAGGAAACATCCAGTGAAATGAACAATCTTTTCGGGAGATGATTTCGGAAATGTTGCGGTTTTCTTCATCTAACACTCATGCTCAAAGATATAAGCTTAAGTCCCAACAGTCAAAATGTATGCATCATTTGAAATACAGGATGAGCGCTGCTTCATAGCACTGAAAAAGGTGAAAAATGTTGATGGACTACAGGACTGGATGTTGTTTTGTCTTTTTTTAAAGGAATAAATAAGGTCAGATGAAACATTTCAATGCATAATAGGTTTAACAATCAATAGTTGGATTGATGTCACCCTCATTCCCAACATAGTTGAGGTAGGGGATCAAGTCAAGTTCCCTAATATAAGTGCAGTGTTGCATTCTTATTCCTCTAAAGATTCACGACTTCAAAGCCTGCCGGCTATCCGTTTTTCCTGCATTATCCTTTTCTTCAACATCAGTTAATGCACTCGAGCCCTTTTAAGTAACTCTGAAACAACAAGTAAATCCCTGAAAAGCTGGCATTGAAAAGATGTTTTCCCAGCCCCAGTTGAGTCTTGCTCAACTTAATTGTTATTCCAAAGGTCCTTTAGTCAAATCGTCGGCCAAAACTGACTAGCGTCCCTTCAGAAATCCATCCAGCATGTAGTCTCCCTTCTCTGTCAGCCAGTATCCAGCCATAGCAGCTACTCCTCCAATAAAAATGGCTGTGAAGACCATGTCACCCTTAGCAGCGAGTGTAGCTAAGGCACAGATAACGACACCGAAGAACATCTGCTGCAGTACAAGGACCTCATCATCAGTCATGTCGTCAAAGAGTCCCTTCTCTGGGCCGGCTGGGGAGATAGACAATAAAAATCACAAGAAATTTTTACAGGGGAAGTTAAAATTATGTTAAAATTGAGACTAATCACATTTTTCTTGTGAAGTCGAACCTTTGGGATTAACTAGTTTCAGGGTTACATTGTTTTTTGTTCTTTTTTTTTTTTGCTTTATAAATAAAGATTAATTGATTTGGGTCAGATTTGTGGTTCTTTACATTGCCACTTTAATGCGTTTGTATAGTTCTCTACCATGTAGTCGTCAGTAACAAAACAGTTTATGCAGCTTTCCAACAAAAGATCTGATTCAGTTTTGCTTTAACATAAATGAATACAGCCATTAGTGGAAACAACCAACAGTAGAGAATTTTTCTGGTGAAAATCCAATCTACTGTCAGCCGGGATTAATGCTTAGCATTTCCACTACTTCCCATTTGCATCATTGTGTTTGGCATTGTGATGCAAAAAAACAAACAAACTGAAATTCCATTTTAGCTTTAAAAAAAGCAGCCATTGTTGATGATTTTGTCTGCTGACATTAGGATTGTTAAAGCTCTGGCCGTTTTCCACAGTGGTAATGCTATATGAGGGCTTAAGCTGTATGAAAATTAAGCAGATAAAAGCAGAGAGATAAAGTGGTCTAGAGGCAAACAGATGTTATGGGCTGACTGTTGACAAAACATAAAATACTTTGTTATATAACACCATTTTCATGACTGTAACGCTAAATATTCTTAGGAAACACAGGGATGTACATGTTCATTGTGGTTCAAAAACCACTCAGCTCTACGACTGCTGCTTACCAGGAGGTTTATTCTCAACACAAATGCTGTCTCTTCTAATGAATCCATCAGCACAGTCACAGTGGAAGGAGCCCTCCTCATTGATGCAGGCCTCATTGAGCCCTGGGCAAGCAATTGCTCGTTCACTACATTCATCTATATCTGAAAAAAAGAAAAAAACATATAAAACCCACAAGGAGAAGGATATAATGAAAAGATGGATCATTACATAGCCAAGTATATATATTTACCGAGACATTTTGCTCCCCTCAGTTTGTAGCCACGTGCACATTTCTTACAGCGGGCAGGACCACTGCCCATGCAGCCCACACATGCCTGGTCGCAGCCTGGATACAAAAGGCAACTTTGTATACTTGTACTGTCCATTAACTGCAGAGCATAAACAGTCCAGAATGGGTGTCTACCTCTACATTCATATGATCCATCCGTGTTGTGACAGTAGGTGTTAGAAGGACAACGAGCAAGCTCTGTGCCACACTCGTCAATGTCTATGAAACACAAAGGGGAAGTTAGACACACATCTATCAGAAGCTTGGCACAGAATTGCAGCAAATGTTGCCAAGTAACCTCTAAAGCCACACTCACCCACACACTTGTTATCATGAAGCATCCAGCCGGGTTTGCAGTCAAGACATTTGTAGTCCTGTGGCCCTGTGCATTTGTTACAGGAGTGGTAACATGCTACAGAGGATAAGAGCCATAAATATAGGGAGTGGAGTTAATTACTGATGACCTCAAACAGAAATAAAATGCAAAAAAAGAAGCTGTGTGAGTGTGAGGCACCTGCACAGCCTCCTGTGCTGTCATTGGAGCTCTTCTCTCTGTAGTAACCATCTGCACAGTTCTGGCATAAATTGCCTGAATATCCTGGATCACAGACGCACTCTCCATCACCCAGGCGAGTTCCCTCCCCCTCACATCGGCCAAGACCTCCACACACACCTCTAAGTCCAGATGGACACTCTGTATGAAATAAAAAGCAATTCTCTTGCTCTGGATTAGCATGATTACAGTCACAAATTACTTTCTCTATATGATATTTTTCTATGTTCTCATTTATACCCTGGCAGTCGGGTCCAAAGCGTCCAGGTGGACAACAGAGTCTCAGTTCCTCTATGCACAGCCACTCAAACAGGTCTGGTGCCTCCTGCTGCCTACAAGACAAACCAAGCATGTCAGGATGGAAATACAACAGGAGCAGGACTTTACACATCAGAGCAACAAGATTAAAGAAGATGGAGCCAACAGATTATCAGTCATAACTAGATCATTGCAAGTTATTTAAATTTGAGACATTTCATGAATTTTGTGAACTGCTTAGTCCGATTAAGGGTCACAGAGAAGCTGGAGCTTAGCCAAGCAATCGCTGAGCGAGAGGCAGGTGCACCCTGGACAGGTCACCAGTCCATCACAGGACCAACACAGAAAGACAAACAATCATTTACACTCACACTCACTCCTATGGGCAATTTAGAGAAGCCAATTAACCTAACATGTATGTCTTTGGACAGTGGGAGGAAGCCGGAAGACACAGAGAGAACCCACACATACATGCGGAGAACATGATAACTCCACACAGAAAGACCACTGTTCGAGCCTTAAATTTGAGACAGACTACTTAAAATTCAAATAATAAGTACTCTTTCACAAATACAGTATTGATATATACATTTAAAAAAATAAATAATTCCAATCTGATATCGCAGCTTATTTAGATTTAATGCATTTACCTGTGGAACCACCACGTCTCTACCTGGTCCTCGATCTGCTCCAGAAGCCGGTTACATTCAAAATCTGTTTTCTCACAAGCAGCCTCTACTATCTCGAGAAGCCGAGTCTCACTGAAACAAGAAGTCAATCATTCGCGAGGAAACTCAGTGATGAACTAACAGAACACATATAGAGCAATGCTGCTACAGCTTAATTTAGAAAGAACTTTTACATGTTTTTCTCACTGTGTTCTACAGGATGGGTAGTAAGAATTTAAAAAAAAAAGAAAACAAACAAGCACAAAATGAATTATTACGATGTTCAAATGGTTGGTACAACCTGGAGGCACATCTGCTACTACCTGCGTGCATATTTGGCCAGCTTCTCCTCTTCCCATGCAGTATTACCTCCTCCAAAGTTCTTGTTAGCAGTTCGCTCCAAACCCTACCATTGAAGGAATTTTAGAAACACATTTGGTATTAAAAGAAGTCCAGCTTGGAGAACGGCAACACAAACTGACGGTTCACTGAGTTACCAGCAGTACCTTAATGAAGCTCTCAGTGAGTTTTCGACAGGTCTGACACGGTGCCGTCTGGACTTTGACGACAGAGAGCTCCGAGAGAAGGACCAATGCAGGCAGGAAAGGTCGAGCCCACCACATGTTCCTTCGGAGAAATACAAGAATTCAGACACACACACACACAACTTGTGGTTAAAGGGGAAAAAAATTGAATGCATATTCTACTGGAATACCGTATTTTCTAATGCATTTCCTACTCTAAAACAGTTATTAAACATAATTTACTGCAAACTTTTAAGATTTACACAGAGTAATGTAACCGGCATTTTAAATGCAAAACAAGTGTTTTGGGTTTTGTTTTCTCTGTTTTTTGCAGTTTAATCCAGATCAGATTTCAGATGCAATATAGCAAGATTAATAAAAACGTGTAACTTCAAATAACTACAATAAATAATCAAATGACAAACCCTGGAAAACTAGTCTGAAGATGGTCAGACATGCCTCATCCTTATGCTCTTCTTTCCCCTTTCATTAAGAGTTTGTTATGCTCTTAGATACTTAGCTTTCCATGTTTGAATATGTAGCAGGCTGCTTTTACAACAAAGCTTTGGTTGTAATCATTCATTCATTCATGCAATATACAGTATATCAACTATAAACTTTACTTATCCCAGTGAACTTAGAGGATGTTTGGTCCCTGCAGGGATCTTATATGTAATTCTACTTTAAATGCTTTATATTTTACATCAAACACACTTCCACTTTGAAAAAAAAAAATCTAGATGTCTTTTGTGACTGACTTCAATCAATATTTCACCATTGCTGTATAAAACAACAATAAAGTGTGTTTTATTTGCGTGGGAATTCATTTTATGCTGCTTCAAATGGTTAGATATTAGATATAAATTAGATACATCTCATCTTTAAGGTTCTTCTTCATTAACTGTACAAACAGGATGAGAACGACAACTAAGACTTTGAACAATAATACTTATACTGGGATAATAAGAAATATTTTCTAAGTAGCTGCCATAGAGATGAGACTTGTCTCTAAAAGCTGCAGCCCCATTGCATATAGTTTGTCTTATCACCTGTTAGTAGAACTCGGATTATGGGAAAAAATAAAAACTATATGTGACACATAACTCAATAAAAACTCTTAAGCGACGTGTCTCTACATTACACCTGTTGGAAATTGGCCTTCCTAATACAAAAGAAATGTAAAACACGAAGCTTAGCTTGCCCGGGATGCTATCGCTTCAGTGTTAGCATCGTTAGCTCAGCATCACTAACATTAGACGGCTAGCATCTGGCTAAGGTCAGCTGTTAGCTGCTAGCTTTCGGTAACGTAGTCCATGAAGTGTTCTCGTCAGTCCCACACAGTTTTATTGGACGTGGTATCTCTTTCCCCATCTGTATTTGATATTACGAATAAATCCAAGAGTTTATATTAGTTTACCTGAAATTAGCTTAGCGCACACCTTCTTTTGTGCGCCCTGGTCTTACCTTGTTGAAAAGCAGCGGGTCTGCAGTACTATCTATGATTGTCGGATCCCCAGCTGGCTCAACCTCACATATCACCAAGCAAAATGTCACATTGTGAAAAGCCACTTTTAATGCCTCAAGTTGTAGCAAAGATTAGCTAGCTACGGCTCATGCACTGTGTATTGGCGTGCTGGGCTGTCCTGGGAGGACTCAGTACAGTCTGAGGAGATGAATGAACGATCGCTTCTGTGTTTCGTCCCTTACAGGACGACGACGCCACCCAAAGCTGCTGGGATTTAATTTATCAACGAATCATGATTTGTTGAGATATATTATATATATATATATATATATATATATATATATATATATATATATATATATATATATATATATATATATATATATCTCAACAAATCATGATTCGTTTTATATATATATAAAACGAATGTATATATATATATATATATATATATATACATATATATATATATATACATATATGTATATATATATATATATATATATATACATATATACATATATATATATATATATATACATATATACATATATATATATATATATATACATATATACATATATATATATACATATACACATATATATATATATACATATATATATATATATATACATATATACATATATATATATATATACATATATACATATATATATATACATATATGTATATATATACATATATGTATATATACATACATATATGTATGTATATATACACATATGTGTATATATACATATATATATATACATATATATATATATATATATATATATACATATATGTATATATATATATATATGTATATATATAAATATATATACATATATGTATATATACATACATTATATATATATATATGTATATATATATATATATACATATATATGTGTGTGTGCGTGTATGTGTGTGTGTATATGTGTGTGTGTGTGTGTGTGTGTATATATATATATTCCAAAGATCCAAGTTATCATTATGTACAGTTTCTAAAACAACATCTGCAAGTATAGTTTTTCTAGATTATCAATGCTTTATTTGAGACAATTTGAACCAAACAGTACAAAAATAAACTCAGTAACTGAACAAAGAAGAACCATATATCCACATTTACCACCAGCCCATGCACCTATTTCCCATTCCAGAGCTTTGATTGTGGAACATTTATGCATTATAAAGTGCAGTTTTTTGCACACGCCTTTAAGAAGCAACTCTTGCATTTCTGCAGCTCATCAAACCACATTGCATCAGAAATACACCCATCTTTTTTTTTAAACAGCATACCAGTATCTGTAGTGTTTTAAATTGTTTTTTTATCACTTTCAAATGCGGAACGGTTTAGATTCTTGGAAACTGGATTGACTGAGCTTTAATTGGAAGAACACACTGCTCTTTTTCGTGCCAAACACAGAAACTAGTCCAACAGCTCATCAAGACAGATGACAAGGCAGCTGAGCAGACTGCTAATCTTCTGGACGTTTCCCGGTACATCAATAGAGGTACTTTTATATCATTACTTGCTGCTTATGGAAAAATTGAGCTTGAACTTTTTGTCAAAATGTTACATCCATTCTATGTCACCGACTTTAGGGCTGGTATCACAGCTGGATAGGGGCGTAATGAGACAAGGTTTTAAAGGCACAGTTTCCCCAGAGTCTGTCTCTGCAACACCCACACAACCCTGAGACACCCCAGCAAGTCGTAACACATTTGTCCCTGCTGTAAACCCCGACAGCTTTTGGGCCAGAGCTCGGGATGCCATCCTGAGCCCCCCTGCCCTTTTCCTTCTGGCTGACGCAGAAGCCGTGTGAAAAGTTCCAGCAAGTTCAGTCAGAAAACCCAAACTCTGAGAAGGAAGGCTGTACACGTGAAGTCCGCGAAAAAGCTGAGGCAGTGGTCTGAGACCACCTGGAAGCTCCGGTGGGAGTGATTCAAACTGCACCAGCATGAACCGCTCACCGGCGCGGCCCTGTAAGTAGTCTGCAAGAATACAGCTAAAAGAAGCACCAAAAACATCCACACGGTGTGATGAAGCAGGGGAGCTTCCTTCCATCTCTTCCTCCACACTTCTGTTTTTCTCTCTGGGATTGTTTCTCTCGCAGCTCATGGCTCCCCATTCTTCTGCTCTTGTCCATGTGGCCTGGGTTAGGACAAGCACTACTTTGCCCCCCTGCCTTTGAAGTCGGTCCAGTCGAGAATGGAGCCACGGCACAGGGCCCAGTATGCCCAGCTCTGCCTGACTCCACAGATCCAGGGAGACAGTGAAGCCCAGGGCCTGAAGAGATGAGCCAAGGTGGCACAGCAGCTCTGGCAGACTCCGGTCATCATCATCAGATGGGTACAACAGCACCACATGACCCCCACCTACAGCACCTGTCATGAAATGAAGATTATAAATTAAAGGGTGCCAGTGTGAATGACAGTTGGACTTTATAAGTCATAACTATGGTACAATGTTTCCTCAGCATCCAACAATGCACCATTTAGCATGCCAGGGTTCTAGATAGATTTCCCCGTGTGTCAAAACTGCCATTTCTGTTGCCCAAAATGGCAAAAAATATTTATATATGTAGGTTTATAACATCTTATATGAAATAATATTTTCATTAAATATCTCTAAGAACCTCTAATTAATGATGCATGTTATATTTCAAATAAAGAAAAACCCGTAATGAATGTGGGGCTGTATTTCTTTCTTGCCTTTGCCCTGGTTGCAACATTATTTTCTACCAGGCAGACATAAGGTTGATATAGATGCTGAGTTAATGTTCTGGCCCAAATCATTTGCAATTTTAAGATGTAGAAACCCTTTGTTGGCCAGTATGAAAGAAGTCTGAGAGTTTTTAATACCTTTAACATCGTCTTCTTTCAGCCATCTCGAGACGTAGCCTGTGGGGGAACGTAATTCATATTTAGACGTTTTCCTAGACTGCCAGTGAAGGAGTCAAATTCAAATTGTTCAAGCTGACCTTTAAGGATGCCTTGAATGAAATAAGATCCAAGTCCAACCAAACAGATCAGCAATAATCCCAGGAGAAGCGGCAGGATCCATCTCACTCGAGGTGCTGGAAAAATTATGAAAAAAGCATGTCGTAAATTTCAAATGCACTATTATTAAACATTTTTTCATATAAAGTGTTCTTTGCTACATGTGTGTTTCATGAGTATTTATTCATTCCTGAATAAGTGCAGTTGTACATGTTGCTCTGTCTTTCCTGTCCTCTCCACCCCAACCAGTCGAGGCAGATGACTGCCCTCCCTGAGCCGGGTTCTGCCGGAGGTTTTCTTCCTGTTAAAAGGGAGTTTTTTTCCTTCCCACTGTCGCCTCGTGCATTCTCAGGATGGGGGATTGGATCGAATTCAGGATTCAATGCAATCAGTTGGTTTCTTTTATTGGCTATATATGAATTGGCTTGAAATGATGTGTCTGTAAAGTTCCCTGTGACAACATTGTTGTGAAGTGGCGCTATACAAATAAAGCTGAACTGAATTGAATGTTAGTGCAAGGTAAATATTATCCATTCCATGTGGCTCTTAATAATAACCAATAGTCTTACTTTCAAATGGACACTGGGGCTCCAAGGAAAACTCCATCCCTTTTATCTTCATCTAAAAATGACATTCAGAAAGAGTCAATGTTGCTGCAGTGTGGACTAAGAGAAGCTCTATTTATATAAAACACGTCTTATTTTACATACTACACATTATTTGGTACAAATGCAAATGTTACCTGCACACAAATCAGGGGATGGCGTGAAACATTGAACTCTCCTGTTAGCTGAAAAGTTAAAAGAATAATTCATTGTAGTTATATAATCCATATTTAAAATAACTATAAGAAAAAGGTGCATCATTATTCATCATGTTTTATCCTACAGACTTAACTTGAAATCATCATTATTGGGTCATTATTTAAGCTTAATGTGTTGACCATATCTGTATATTGAACTGCTCGGACTCTATTTGCAGCAATAAGGTATTTCTAAGATTCTGCCCACAAACTGAATCTTAAAGAAAACAGATTTGTGGGAAAATGCAGAAAAATTTGCATATTTTTAAACCTGAGCCCGACTGAATCATCTCTAGCCACTTAATGATAAACAGCGTGACTGGAAAACTGAAAACAAAAGGTGTAACAATGTTAATATGACTTTCAGTTACATGTTTGTGTCTGCAGGAATCCAAAATGTCCAACCGTTCTAATAATCTCACTCTCAGCAACAACTTAAAGAGCTTTCACTTTGATGGAAGTTATTTAATCTGTGATTACACTGCAGATATCCCTTAGTGGACCGATTCCAAACCTTTTTGTCCTTTTAGCCATTTTCAAAAAACAAAAATGTGTGAAAAGACATCCTGAGTCAAAATGTGATAGAAATTTGCTTAAAAACTCAGAGACACTAGTGAGAATATATAGAAGGGCGCATGCGCAGCCGGGACTGATAAATACACCCTAAGAAGCTGAAAGGTTCAGCCATCATTGTTCGCCCTCTTTCTGCTGAGACGTCGACGGGAGACGACTGAAAGTCGAGGCTTGGTGCAGTCAAGGTTTGTGAGGCGAGGAGAAGTGCATCTGTCAGAATCTCTGGACATCCTACTGATAAGTGTTAATATAATCCAGTCACATTATTTTTAACACAACAACACACTGGTTCAGTGCTTTTACCCAGTGCCTGCTGCCTGATGCAATCCAGTCAGCTTGTAGTTCCTGTCTCGAGCTCATCACTTCTTCACTCTGGCCCCCTGCTACATTTTTCTTGTGCAACACCACCTCCACCTCCAGTCTACAAGGCGAAGTGACATTCCATTTCAGCCCTGTGCCACCATCTCTCATCTTAATCTCCACCAGAGTCACAGAGACATAGTGCCGCAGTCTTTCGAGGGCTTCTGAAAAATAAAACTGCTGTGTTAAGTGTCAACAAATCATTCACTAGAACTGATCTACTTCTCAGATTGACCTCTGAGTGCAGATTTTACCTGGCTGATGTATAAAAGGACAGTATTCTCCTCTCATGTCTTCCCCTTTCCACCATACCTGCGTGAAAAAAAATGTTTGTTTCATTTGAACCATGATTACATCTGTTGACTTCGTATCAGTCGTATGATGTGGGCTACCTGGAAGCACAGGCATGGTGCAACAAAGTCGAGTGAAACATTCATTTCACTCTTGCCTTTGGGCTGCACAGAAGAGTGAAAGGTTATAAAGGCTTGCACTGCAGATAGCATCGCATGCATTTTACAAGTTTACCACTGACTGACCCATTCAAGGACCTTTCCAGATATTCCATTCCAGACCGTCTGCAAAGAAATGTCTTTTTGCTTGGAGTCGGAATTTTCCAGTTGCAGCCGGATCACATTTCTCTCATATTCAGTCGCTAATTGCAGTTTAGGAACTGAGACACGCACATGTTAGTCATCATGTAGAATAACCACATTTCATTCATTCATAATTATGTTGAATAGCTTCAACAAGTACTCAAAACCGCAGAAAACATTAAGCATTGTTCTAAGGTGTTGGCAATATAAGACACACCTGAATATACTATACACACATCTACCCTAATGAAAACACTGTAGTTAATGTTGGAATTATTTATTGCATTTCTACCTGTAGATTGCCTTTAATCAGAGATTTCAAACTCTAGTCTAGGATGAACATGAAAACAAGCTGGTGAATCCGTTTAAGTTGAATAATGTTTACTGGAGCAGGGAAGCATCTAAAACCTGCAGGTTAGTGACTCTAAGGGACCAGAGTTTGAAATTTCTGCCTTAAATGTTTACGGAGAAAGTTGAACTCCTTACCGTGACATTCTTTCACATTCCTCCCCGGTTCCGAGGTGCAAACTAAAATCAAACATTGGGGGGGGGGTATGCTCAGTTTCTCTGCTGTTTTCTTGTTTTGCTACGTGTCTACAGCACGACAACTCACCTTCTTCTAGATCAGGAAATGTAATGTTTTGCACAATGTACGCTTCCTTGTAATCTGCGACAACCACAACAGTACTGCTAAAGTCCACTTTCTCTGTCAACAGCAGCTGCATTAGTAGGAAAAAGAAACCAAAGTAGCCCTTTAAATCACAGAAATCAGGATTAAAAAACAATACAAAAAAAAAAAAACAACAAACATGTACATTGATTTTCTGTTCATGTACTGGAACCTTGCTAAGTCCTAAGCATACATATATATATATATATATATATATATATATATATATATATATATATATATATATATATATATATATATATATATATATATATATATATATATATATATATATATATATATATATATACACATATATATATATATATATATATATACACATATATATATATATATATATATATATACACATATATATATATATATATATATATATATACACACATATATATATATATATATATATATACACACATATATATATATATATATATATATACACACATATATATATATATATATATATATATATATATATACACACATATATATATATATATATATATATATATATATATACACATATATATATATATATATATATATATATATATATATATATATATATATATATATATATATATATATATATATATATATATATATATCTCAAATAATGCCTAATATATAAGTAAACTTTGGAAATGGTCTATTTGGTGTTATTTTGTTTTGTAAATCCTCATATAGCTCATTTAAATGTTGTTTTACCTCAAGTCTTCTTAAAAAAGGAGATGAGGTTCAAATGTAGGGAAAACAAGAATAGGAGAAAAGTGCCAGTCTCGCCTGGACAGTAAGCTCTTCAGCCATCGTTACTAGAATGATATGGGATAGTTTCAGCCCAGCACACTGATGTGCTTCAACACAGGAGATAAAAGACTTCAAAATCCCTTAAAAGAATATTCTAGACTCTGTTGGTTTGCCTTTCAGGAGTGTACAGAATATGTATACAAAAGCAAAGTATTTCTTACTTTGACAACCCATTTTGGTGGCTGATTCTATGCATTTCATATTTAGACAGTAACAAGATAAAGCAAAAGGAAAAAAAGCAACAACTTCAGACTGGGGTCTGCAATCCACAGCTCAGGAGCTGCAAGAGGCTCTGTGGACCTTCCACAATGGCTCTCATCCCTCAGAAGAAACTGTATCTATCTTCTTTTTGTAGAAGTTTCATGTTTTTTTCTTTATTTTAAAAATTCAGATAGAAATAAAATTGTGGCTGGTGAAACTAGCAAATTTCCTACAGTAGAGCTCTAAATTTTTATAGTAGATGTCGTGTTTTTCCACAAGGTCATTTGCAGCACTAAACAAGTTTTATTTAGCTGGCTGATGATAAGAATGGCTCTTTGGATTGTAAAGGTTGCACACCCATGATTTAAAATGATTGGTCATCATTTTAAATCATGAAACAATGTTTCAGTTTGAAGCTCAGACATCTTTGACATAATTTATAACTTCTACTTTTCAATTCTAATGATGATCTCAGTTCACAGTGAATGTTGGAAGCACTAATCTTACATTTCAAGATATATTTCCATGCAGTCTCTTGAGGTATTTATGTGTTTTTTTTTTCTCAATGCTAGTGCATGTCAACAACTGGAAGGTTAAAACCTGTTTGGTTGGGTTAACCAAGGCACAGGGAAAGTTAGTGCATGACTCAATTTAGCCTGCAGCTTAACTGTTAGACGTCGCAAACTTTTTATCATCAACAGTTAAAATGCTTCAAGCAAAGTGTTACGATGAGAGAAGGAAAGAAAAACTCATTCCACTTGCAAAGCCGTATTATTTTAATTATTTCCTCTGCCAATGAGGAGCTCATGTAATTGGCAGGGTTCGTTTGTTTGTTTGTCTTTCAGTCTGTCAGTTAGTGTAGCATCCTAATTAAAAAAGATATCAAGATCAATTCTGATTAATTTTTCAGGAAATCTCTGAACTGCAATAACGAATGATTGAAAAGATTTTGGGAGTGGGTTCAGGAATGTTTTTTTAGAGAATTCTTTAGTTAGGCAAGTCAGGGATAATTTTGCTATTCCAGCTTCTTATTAAAACATAATGCCCACAATTACTGGCAAGAATGAAACTACAATTTCTTGGTGTTTGTAGAATTTCCAAATTATTTTGCTTTTCTCATAACATGTGTCCTTCACAACTAGAAAATATTTACTGACAGTGGAGTCAAGTTTAACCCATAAAGACACAACCCATTTAAACTGGTGAGACAATATGAGGTCTTTACTTGTAACTTTATTTGACATTTCAACAAAATGTCAAATAAAAAAGTACCAATATTTTTTAGGGATATTTACCATTTATTAACATGTGATGTCAAACTTCTTATAGTGTAAACTTCTGCTTTCTGGTGTCCTTTAGGGACATAAGACAAAATGCTGATTGTGTTCCACTGGATTTTGAGCAAAGTTTGTACCATAAAGTGATGCCAAACTGTATGTCACGATGGGGTCGCATGTATTAAATAAATTTAATCAAGATAAAAAAAAATACAAACAGTGAAAGACTTCATCTTTTCCTGACATTCATCAAAAACTAAACTAGATGCTTTATATTTGTACATTGTTACCTTAAGTGAGGACTGCCTCAATGACTGGTTTAAATGAAGGTTTCTCAGTTTAAACTGGACTGCCTTGCAAACATCAATCACACCCGGAGAAGAGAAGCACACTTTTATGAGAGCTGTAACACATAGAGCAAAGAAAGTGAGCTAAATCAGAATAAGAAAGCCATAAAAAGGCATTACTTTCACAAACTAGAACAACTTCATAGTTCTATTACTCAGAAGGCAGTAAAGACCACTGTCCTCTGCTATATGATTTCATACCCTCTTCTTTGCTGTCGTCGCCGGACTGCTCAGAGTCAACTTTCATAAGATCCATCTCTGCAAGATTCATAAAAAGTCTTGTAAGAGCAATGTGACGAGGCAGCTCTATGAATTAAAGCACAAACAGATCCAACAACGTCAAAAGACGAGACATAAGGCTACCATTGAGAGTGATTTCGATTTGAAGACATGGCTTATAGTCTTGTGTGGCAGAGCTGCAGAGAGCGACCTTCAGCTCCATTTGAGTAACATCCACAGAGCGAAGGTCATCCGGAGTGTTGCAAAAATGAGCTGTGAAAAACAAAGGGTTTTTCCAATTTAGACAGCTTCTTACGGATGAATGAGATGCATTGAAATAACAGCAAGTGTGTCTCTACCTGAGCTCACACGGCAGTCACCTAGACCCTGCAGAGAAAAACAAAATTATGTGCATTAGAAGTTCCTTAAACACACCTTAAAATAACACAAACGTTAACACTGTGAACAAGGATTTAAACCTTTTATAGAAGTAAAAGAGCAGCCTTCACTTAAAATGCTTTCAGTTTGTATAAAATCACATCTCCTGTAACTTTCTGAAGAGTAAATGACTGTCCTGTTGCTACCACAGGAGGGGGGGGGGGGTCTGTGTGTAGCGCAAGGATGCCCAGCTCCGATCCTCGAGGGCGACAATCCTGCAGGTTTTCCATGTATCCCAGTTCCAACACATCTGACTCAAACTGATCACCCGTTGTGCAGAACTTCATGGCTGTTGGATCCATTTAATGTGAGCCAGGTGTGTTGGAGCAGGGATACATGAAAGACCTGCAGGACAGTGGCCCTTGAGGATTGACTTTGGGCACTCCTGGTGTAGGGTGTCTGTAGCTACACCAGCTTTCTCTAATAAGCTCAAAACGTTGCATGTCAGGTCATCTGTTTCTAAATGCTGCCACAGACTGAGTGTGAGTGGTTGTTTGTTTACAAATGTTGTTTCTATGATGGACTGATGGACTGGTGACCTGTTCAGGGTCAGTAAATGGAATATGCTCCTCCTATGATTAAGATGTTATATATACGCTTCACCTATGCTGCATGTTAAATTTAACAGCATGGAAACTATTCCAAAAAAGTTACGTTTTTGTATTTCAGAAAGTAAAATGCACTAGAATGCAGGTGAACTTTAACCTATATTATCAGAGTTATGCAGATGGTTCACAGCTTTATGTGTCTTTTCACCAGAAGACCACAGTCCATGTGTGTTTGGAGCAAATACACACCTGAATGAGAGCAAATTTTCTACAACTAAATGAAGACAAAAAACTGGGATTATCCTCATTGATAGCAAAGAAAAGAGTGTCTGTGTTGGTAAACACATGGTGACTTGGGGTCTGAAAATCACAGACCAAGTCTGAATCCTTACAGTGTTGATGGTCTAAGACCTGACTTTCAGCCACATCAAAGCTTCACTAAGAAGCTTTCTTTCACCAACTCAGAAACATCAACAGAATTAAATGTTTAGTCTCCCAGGCAGACCAGGAGACACTTATCCATGCATTCATCTCCAGTACACTGCATTACTGTAATGGTCTTTTCAAAGGACTTCCTAAAAAGAGCATTAAACATCTGTAGCTCATGCATAGCGCTGCTGAAAGAGCTTTAACTTGGAAAAAAAAATCTGAACACATCATACAAGTTTTAAAGTCTTAACGCTAGCTTCCAGTCAGTAATAGGACCAATTTTAAAACCTTACTGATGGTTTACAAATCCCTGAATTGTTTAGGCTCAGAATATATCTGTGATATGTTCAGAGAATGCAAACCAAGCAGCGGGTTCAGGTCAACTAGTCCAGACCAGAGTCCAGACTAAATACAGAGAAGCTGCATTTAGCAGTGGAACAAACTGCCAGTGGAGATTAAACTCTCCCCAAATGTAGAAACATTTAAATCCAGGTTAAAAACATTTGCCTATGCATGAAATCTGGACGGTAACTTTTAACTTGTCTCACTTCAATCATTTTAATCTATGATTTTATTGTGATTTTTTTTCTACATGTTGCTGCCTTTTATGCTTTCTTTACACCATCTTGAATTGTCTTGTGCATGAAAGGTGCTATACAAATAAACTTGCTTCGTTTTAAATATCCTACATCGATATATCCGTGTAGAGTGAACATTTTTTACAAATTTCACCCAAAAGTTGAATATCCTCAGCTTTTTCTGTAGTTTAGGTTCTTTCTCCTGCAGTCTGTGAGCAGGTACGGAATGACAAGGAACCTTTTCACCCCAGTTTATTTCCTCCTATCAGGATCATTTGTCAACCTACCTTAGCAGTTTTCTTACCTCACTCACCCCTGTTGATTATTGATTTTTTTTTTTACTTTTAAAAGATTTAAACCACATTTTTTTCAACAGTATGTTGCGTCTCTGCATATTTAGTGTCTGATTCCACTGAAACCTCAAGAGTCAGCGATTGCAGACAATAAGCCATAGAAAGATATGACACATTTAGATCACAGTGAAATTAAATGTTTATTTCGTAACAAAAGGGCAATAGAGTTAGAAGTTTTCCCAGGAAACGGGATTTGTTATTGAGCTTTGGATACAAGACACAGCATGCGTGTTTTCTGGACTCATTCAAAGCAACTGCCTGGAACTGGAGCAGTGGGGTAAAATGTCATGCTCAGGCTCAGGCAAGACAGTAAATTAGTAATGGCCATTAAACTCTAACCCTTTTCTCTCTGTGTGCACGCGCGTCTTGTTCCTATTAAATGACTAAAACATTCCATCTTTAACACTGACATTTAGTTGGTCATTTCGGATTCTTCATGGTTAACCACTGAACATTATGGCACAAACTCGATTTATGAACAACAGCCAGGTCATTTAACTTCTATCGATGTTTTTGTTGTTTCGTTTGATTTAATATGCTATAATAAAGCAGTAGTAGCTCTGTGACTTCTTTGAGTTTCCTCATTTATTCGTTCTTCAGAAATCGGAAGTTTATCCGGTTACCTCGCTGCAGGTGAGTTCAGGTGTGTCATGTCCAATGATGTCCAGCTCGACTCCTGCCGACATCAACGCACAATGAGGCAGCAGTGACAGCATAAAGACAACATGTTGTCCCAAATGGAAAACAGGAGCCATTTTCGGAGCGTGCCTTTGCGCACAGAACACATTAAAGTCCTCTCTGACGCGCGTCCCCGCTCCTCCTTTACGCAGCCATCCTCTAAGCACCACAGTTATGAGACAGTGGGATTTCTTCCAAAACACACAGCGACATGGTTACCTTTGGGTCCACCCATGACAAACTTCTCTTTACACTCCAGGGAATTTATTCCACGCCCTTTCTGGTGATTGGCAGGTCGGGAGTTTGGGCACACATGGCCGTGCCACTTGTTAAGGTGGCATGAAGGAACGTTGTCACCTACACACACCTTTCTGATAACGTGAATGGATAATTGTTCAGCTAGATTCACACAGTAAAGCTTCCTCAAAAGTTATTTTAATTCAAATATTTGAGCCAAATAAATCATGAACCTCAGATGCGCATAAACTGCGGAAAACTTCCTCTCCTGAATGATCCCGTCTTTTGCAGAACCACCTTTAGCAACCAATACCAATAGTTTTTCATTCGTGGCGGTTCGTCTCCTTTTTCCAAACGTTGCTTCTGAGCATCGAGGAGGTTTGTGGGCATATTAACGCATGGCCCTGCTTTGCATAACTAGCAGTTTTTCGGTCAGTCTGGTGTCTGGACTTGGACTGAGCTTTTGCAACAGTTTGATAGTGTTTTTCCTTATCAGCCATTCTTTTTTATATATATATATATATATATATATATATATATATATATATATATATATATATATATATATATATATATATATATACACACACACACACACACACACACACACACACGTATATATGATGTCTATGTTCCCTCCTGTGCACACTCCTGCCCCCCAGTGCTCAAGCCAATCCCTTCAGCACCGGTATAAAAAAAAAACAAAAAAAAACAGTTGATAATACAGTGGCTCCTTAATGTGTCTGCACTAACAAAAAGGAACTAAAGCATCTCAACTAAGTTTAAATATAAAGAAACTAAATAATTGAAAATGTGTTGGTGCTTCTTCCAGTTACCGCCTTTACATATGTGGCCTTTTTAGTCTGGTCATCACACCAGGGTTTGGACTTGTCTTTCATCCAGTCCTTCAAGATCCCTTTTACTGATCTTCATCCTCTTCTTGTCAACAAATTGAGCTCTAAAGTGCTTACTGCTACTTTTTGACTATATAATAAACAGAAGATTCATAACTTCAGTGTTTTCTGATAGACCTGCCTTAAAGAGGGTCATGGTTGCATGGATGGAGGGATTGAAAAGCAATCTATAAGGATTTGCAAGGATTTGCAATTTCCTAATAATGACAAGGGGCAAACTGCATTCTTAGTACAGTACTTATATTTTTTGGATGTTGTTTGTTTCTCTTTTACTTCAAAACACAATCTTTAAACAAAAACAACATTCATATCTCACCTTGTGCTTATGTAAACTCAAAAGATGTCCACTCTGAAAAACTAACACACTACACATAATGCTTTATGCTGCCTGCCAAGTGCTAAAAAGAATTGAATTGATTTCCAGATAACAACTGTTGTTTGGTGGTTTTGGTTTAATCATTAAGCGCCGTCTAGTTAATAAGTCAGTCAAGTCGACTTATATTTTTGGCTAGCACGCAGAAACACCTGCTCTGTATCACGCAGTCATAAAAAGTAAACTCATACTGGACCTTTAATGCATGAGGCTGTGTTTCCACGTGAACATTTTGTCCAAGGAACATGTTTTGAAATATGATTTAGTTTCTAACAGAACAGAAATTCTTCTTTGTATTATTTTTTTCAATTCGTTGAGTCAACAAGCAAAAAGAGAAAAGAACTAAAAAGTATAGAAAAGTGTGTTTGGTGGATTATTCCTTCGTTGTAATGTTGCTTTCTGGCAATAAGTCTTATTGTGTTGGAAAGCATGTTTATTTCTGTTTGAAGGGCTTGTGGAACGAGCACCTGGGTTGAGTATGCAGGTTGCACTCAAGTGATGGCAACAATAAGAAAGCTAATTTAGATTTTTTGTTTTTTTAAATTAAGGACTGTGATGGAGATGTGTGACTCCATCACCAAGTACTGCTAATTTCACGCAGTCATTCACGCTACAGACTGATGCCTCTGGAGTCGGGTTGGGTGCTGTGCTTTTGCAGGAGGTGGATGGAGAAAGACGTCCAGTTGCCTTCCTCAGTAGGAAGCTTCGGGAGAGAGAGACAAGATACTCAACCGTGGAAAAGGAGTGTCTTGCAGTGAAATGGGCTGTGGAGTCACTGCGATATTATCTGCTGGGCCGACATTTTGTTTTGGAAACGGACCATCGTGTACTTCAGTGGCTGCATTAGATGAAGGACTCGAACATGCGGATTACAAGATAGCATATTAGTCTTCAACCCTACAACTTTACAGTGTGTTATCGGGCAGGGAAGTCTAATGTTGTTGTTGACTCTCTTTCCCGTGTATATGAGGACTGACTTTAAACATAAGGGAAGGGGGAGGAAATGTGATGGAGATGTGTGACTCCATCACCAAGTAGTGCTTTATAGTTGATGCAAAATTTATGTGATGACAATGAGTAAGCACACTGATCAATTGTTTATTGAAAATGTTTCAAATCAAATGTTGATAGGTATTTGTGGAGGGGGACTGGCCATCCTTCCTCTGTGGAGAGTTTTAATTAGCATTGCTTGATTAGAAAACTTCCTATACATTTTTTTAATTTTTCTTAACAACTAAAGTTACTACTTACCTCTTGTGGTCTTGGAGAAGCACAGGAGCTAAAAGAGGGAAGTAGGCTCAACTACCTGCTTAAGGTATCTCAGGGTATTAGAACAGAACTGGTGCTTTCCCATGTTCTTCCTGTTTTGACTTCAGGGATCCCGTCGAGGTCAACGGTGAATTTTATGTAAAGCAACTTTAAAATGTGAACTCAAATCTTCATTATGCTCCGCAAATAAATGTGACTGACTAAATGGTCAATATTTGTTCAACACTTCTATAAATAATGTCGGCACTGTATATGTGGAAAAGTGTATTATATATATATATATATATATATATATATATATTATATATATATATATATATATATATATATATATATATATATATATATATATATATATAAATATATATATATAATATATATATATAAATATATATATATATATAAATATATATATATATTTATATATATATAAATATATAATATATAAATATATAATATATTTATATATATTATATATTTATATATATATAAATATATATATTATATATATAAATATATATATATATAAATATATATATATATATATACATATATATATATATATATAAAAATATACATATATATATATATACATACATATATAATATCTATATATATCTATATATATATATATATATATATATATATATATATATATATATATATATATATATATATAATACACTTTTCCACATATACAGTGCCGACATTATTTATAGAAGTGTTGAACAAATATTGACCATTTAGTCAGTCACATTTATTTGCGGAGCATAATGAAGATTTGAGTTCACATTTTAAAGTTGCTTTACATAAAATTCACCGTTGACCTCGACGGGATCCCTGAAGTCAAAACAGGAAGAACATGGGAAAGCACCAGTTCTGTTCTAATACCCTGAGATTTTATTCAGATAAACTACTGACCTTGAAATAATTAAAATAACAAATCATACGGGCTTTCACTGTGCTCATATGTTTGTGATTCCAGCATTTAGGTTTACTGGTAAAAGTGCAGCATGCTTCAAAGAAACAACCAAAAAACAAAAAAATTACACTTTGAATTTGAATACTGGAAGTAGAAAATGACTCCAAATGTATGAAACAGGTCAGCATGAATGTTTTGAACACATGGCCACAATAAACATCCTCTGAGTACACCTCCTCTCTTTAGATGTCGAACTTCATATCTGTTCTTAGAAAATCCTATGCAAATATGTGTCCTTCAGTGAAAAGCAGTCATACAAACTTGTCACCTGTGCTGTCACGGCATTTGAAAATATTACATTTCTGCACAAAGAAAGTGAGGTATCATTTGCAAGAATATTTCCATAATGGTTAGCATATTTACATACATATGACAGGTGTTCGCTGTGGCTGCAGTCACAAAAGCAACAGAAAGCAGCTTTTGTTTGAGGCCAAACGCAGCAGTCACGACAGAATGTTTTACCTCTCCTTAACATGGACAAACAAGTGGTAGGAAGTAATGAATACTGCCCAATGGTTGAGCAGCCTTGAAATGCTCAACAGTGGAACACCAGCTCACTGTGTCTTGGGGGATCATGTTACTGCAGAACAAAAGTCTAGTCGGTGAAACTTGAGATTAAAGCTTCTGTTCTCCATGGTGACCCCCGGAGAAGCTCCTGCTCCTGTACGTTTCCCGACCTGGCTGTCTGCTGGGACTTCAGTCTACTCTGTGTCTGATCTGATGTCATGTTCTCCGACTCTTGATCATTGTTGCTCTTTATGTCCTTGCATCTGAAGTAGCAGTATTTGCAGTCTTTGAGCTAACTGGCGCGCCAACCATATTGACAGCACTTTCGACAGGAGTCTGGGCCAGCACTGCCAACTAAACTCTGCTGGTTTTGCCTCTTTCTTTACTTCTCCAAGCTCCTGTATCAACCTACTGAAATCCTGGGGTAAACAGTACCGTGGGGCACCTCTGAGAGGTTTTGGGATGTCCCTGCTGTGGCAAAAGCCCTGGAAATAAACAATGGCAATTCCTTGACCTTTGCACTTCTGCAGCGCTTCCTCTAGAAAGGCCACAACAGCCATAAACATCGGCTCAATTACTCCAGACATCTCCTTTGGTGAGTGCCTGTCTTTTTCATCACATGATTCAACAAAAATCTCCTCTTTTCTGCACCTTCCCAGTGTTCTTCCATTTATTTTGAAGTCCTCTTCCATCTTTAATCTGACTTTCTCGTGTTTTAAGCTGACTTTCCTGTAATCATCTTTACCTTTGTCATTGATGTTCATTTTTGTCCTCTCCCCCCTACACTTCTCATAAGTCCGCTTGGCTTCAGGACTCCACATAATTAGCACTTTTCCATGTGCCTTCCATACAGATTCCCACTTCCCATAAAGCCAAGGAAGTGGACCCAGATCTGCCACACCGGCTTCGCTCCCAGCCTGCCTTTGTGAGTTTTGAGCCCAAAGAGCAGTGTGCACCGTTGCACCAAGCTCCCCCTGAAGTAAGGAGGCCAAGGCACTTGTAGCAGCGACATGAGTCGACTCATCTGATGAACACACCAGCAACAATGGCTTCTGGATGGTCAGCCAGCCTGAATGTGGGAAAAATAAGAAGAAGGCAAGGAGATCAGATGATGGTGACATGCAAATTTATAATGTTCATTTAAAGGTAGAGAATGTAAGATTTTCAATATTTTCAAAACAAATTAATTAAAAAATAACTACAATCATAATTAGATAGTTTTTTTTAAACATGTAGGTTCCAGTCTGTCCATATTTGATGTGTTAATTAAATTACAAGTTTAATTAATGACAAAAACCCTTCTTAAATGTTTGCCTGCTAGTAAAAAAAAGTGCTTTTTGTCATTTGTCATTAATTAAACTTGTAATTTAATAACACATCAAATATGGACAGACTGGAACCTACATGTTAAAAAAAAAAACTTTCTAATCATGTTTGTAGTTATTTTATTAGTTAATTTATTTTGAAAATATTGAAAATCTTACATACTCCACCTTTAAAATAAATATCCCAGTGACTCAAACCTATGTTACAAAACAACTGAACAAACCTGCAGCTCCTCTCTTGGTGATACGATGGATTACAAAGCCAAATAACGTGACAACAGTCACACAGATGAATACTGCTGCTGCACACAGTCCCCATCTGTTATGTGTGTCTGCAGAAAAAAACAACATCATCTGCCTCATTGACTTTGTAAGAGGTGAACGCTCATTCATGCATTAACAGACATCATAAAGTGCGTATTTTGGCACAGATGAGTTCATTTGTATCTGAGTGCACTTACAGTCTGGGCACATAATTCTTCTTCCTTTAAGAGCAGGCTCTGACTGCCACACCTGCGGGAAAACAAAACGAAATTGTGAGAGGAGAGAAAACGCAATGCACTGGTAACCTGAAGTATTTTATTAACTGTAAAAAAAAGGGAAAAAAAATGGAGAGTTGTCTTAACCTGCACACATGGCCTCCTGCTGAGAACATGAACAGGCACACTTATACTTTTCTCAAAGGCATTCACCCCCTGCAAGATGAAATAAAGGTGAGACAACAGTCCTTGTGGGGATATTAAGCAGCAGCAGGATACAGAAGTCTACAAATGTTTGGCATTAACGCAAATTTAGCAAAATAGTTGGATATTTAGAACCATAAAAAATCATAAAAATAACTCCACAGGTGGTAATAAAAACAAACTGTAATGTATCTCAGACATAATTATAAACACATTTTCTTTTGTCATCTTTTCACATTTGTGAAAGTTCTTTTTCTTTTTGGAAAAATTCAGTTTAATGTTTTTGTTTTTTTAAGTTCCCAACCATTTATATTATTTATGATGTTGCTGTGTGTTACTGGGGTTCATGCTTTGCTACAGTGATTTTGATTAATCATTTCTTTGATATATTCATGGTTTAAAGCCCCAGAGGCATCAAAGAAAATCCACATTCTGATGGAAGCTCTGCTGTTTAACCCAGGAAGGCTTCATTTGGTCAACTATAAACAAACTGATGCTCTGGATTCCTGAATAACTCACAGATTCAAATTTCCAAGAGACTCGCACTTGTTTTTTATTGAACTAATTCCAAACATTAGTTTGCCCTTTCTCTGATAGTTTATTAGTTTTAAAAAGTTTTTTTCTTTCATTAGGAATTACTTTAAATTAATTGAAAAGGTGTCAATAATTGTATCCATCATTTTTTACAAGGATGATTATTGTTAATTAAATCTGACATTTATTAAAGATATTTTAATGGCCTCAATTTGGTGAAAAAGTAATTATGATGCTAAACTTTAATACCAACCATTGTTACTGTGTGGATTGGCCCAGTGGGTGTACATCCCCACTCAGTGAGGATACAGAGCTGAGCTGAAAACGTTGCCATGGAAGAAGATGTGAGATGCACAACGATGCTCTCCCTGCCCCGTTCAATATACGTCTCCCATGATTTATGTTTCCCCTCTGTGAAAGACAAGGTAAACTGAAGTGAAGTAGGATAAAAGCAGGTAAACACAGATAACAGCTGCTGTGTAAATAAAACAATTCAATAATAATAATAATAATAATAAATTCACCTTTCTTGAAGAGACAAGAGACATTATTGATGCCTTGTGTAGAAAACTGTAAGAGAGAAACAGATATGAGAATCTCCAAAGGAAATGGAAGACATGTTTCAGTACAAGCACACCTCACCTGCACACACATCTGAGGGTGTTCGTCTACTGCGGATGTGTTAAATTTCTGTTACAGACACATAGCAAGTGTTATAAAAAAAAAAAGTTATATTCATTTAGGGAAAAAAAAACAGCAAACAAATCCACCGCTCAAACTGCTAATTTTACCAGGTTCAATCCATTTTCCTTCTCCAGTGTGGAGTTGAGCACAGGTATGCAGAGGTGTTCATCTTGCTTCCAGCAGAGGGAAGCGGAGATGTTCAGGTTGTTGGCGGGACACTCGGACTTCCACTCCAAGTACGAGTTAAACAGTCTGACATCAGAGGAGCGCAAAATATCTCCGGCATCTGTTTGGTTTTATGTTGAAACAAGCAATAAAACATTATCACGCTGGACGGAGGGTCATCCAAAGAGGAGTCCATGTGTTAACAGCTTCATATCATTTCTTCATTTTTGACAATTTGAAAATTACTTAATAAGCAGATCAAACCCAATCACATTCTGTATGTCACATAAAAAATTAAAAAAAAAGTTAAAGCACTGACACTGATGCCAGGTGAATGATATGCTACACTCACTTATGAGACCTCTGTCCTGAAATGGACATTTTTTGTGTCGCCTTGCATCCCTGTCGGTGTAATAAACCTGCCAGCGAAGGAAAGACATGCACAGGTATAAAAAACAGACAAGCTGGTCAAAACACCCATTTTTCTAAATGTTTATTGAGCTCACCTCTACACACACACAGGGCAGCAGGTAAGTAACGTTTAGAACAGCCAGTTTAGTCTGAAAAGTACAAATACAAATATATCAAAGACAAAATCACCTCACTGTTTACTTTCCTACAAGTGTGTCGCTAATACTCACAACCGATAGCAGGTGTTGAGGTAGCCCTTTGCAGATTGAGGTCAGCTGACTATAACACAGTCTGACATTCACTTTGTCTTCAGAGTCCACAGAGACGGTGATGGTTTTCATTGACTCGTTCACAGACAGACTGAAGTCTGGTTTGGGGTCTACATCAAATACATCAACAAGAAATAATTCAAGGATTTGAGCCACACAGCTGATGTATAAATATGCAGAAATAGTGACAACTGATGGAAACAAATGGATCTTAGCTTCACTATACCGATGTTCTTTTTCATTGATTTCACAGAGGAAATCAGTCTGTTACTATGCAAATGATTCATGGCATGGTTGCAAGGTTGATATTTACTAGTGGGGATGAAACATATGCTTGGGTTTTTGTAGTATTCATTCTGAAGATAAAATAGCTCATATATGTCACAGCGTTTTTTTTCCTCTTATACAGGCTAAAATGACGCTACCAAAGAGCAGAATCAAGAGTACTCCACCTGGTACTGTGTAAGTAACACTGCAGCTTGTTGATGTTGTTTTGTAGGTCGCAGAGAAAATACTCTTTGATTTAGCTTCAGAAAGCGTATATACCAGCTTCCACTGAAAACGGAGGAGAAAAGGAATAAAAAAAGAAACATCAGAATTATGATCATAAAACTACTCTCAGTTGTTCTCAAGCTGACAACAACCATGCTACCTTACCAGGCCCAAACTGGTGCGGCCCTTCAGTGAGTGTTGTGGAAAGTCCCCATCACACTTAACTGGGATTTTGTGTGTCTAGAATTTAGAAAAAAAATTAAAAGATTAAACATGACGCGCTGCAGGTTTTATAATGACACCGTGCACATGGTTCAGAGATGTGTAATGACAACCTTTGTACTGTTTCTTTTCATTTGGAGAGTCGGTATGAGGATCTCTGTATTATCTCCGACATTCATTTTAATCTTTGGTCTTTTAGAAAAGTCTGTAAGAAAGAAGAACAGCAAAAGTCAGAATATGTGTCACTATGGTTTCCTTAAAGAAAATGGCATGCACTGTAAGCAGTTGTTTAATAATAAAATGGACTTTGGTACTTTACTTGAACAACATACCATCTGCTTTTATCCAGACATAAAGAGTGACACATTCGAAGTAGCCTTTAATGTCTTTAACTGGGACCGAGGTCAGATTTAGGGGGCACTTTCTCTCAACAGGACCTGTCCAGACTGGAAGAGCATCAATGCAGCAGGTGAAACATGTGACCTCCGCATGTAGCCTACTGAAGTTGAACTTTTAGCATAAATAATATTTAAACGATTCATTATTATATAACTTACCATTTTGATCTACCATCTAGAGAAAAGGGGGGGGAAAAAAGACAAACTTATGTCATGTGGATAACCTAAAATCTTTCTCCCTTTTGTATATAAAAAAAAAAAAACAGGAAAAAAGGCTTTAGCTGACTTACTATAACACTTTGGCTCAAATTGATGAGGTTTTATTTAAATGTAAGGCTTTTTTTTTTTTTAGAGCCGTGCAGCTGTTTTCAGGTCCAGCAAGTTGAACTCACCTCACATGAAACGTGACCCTCCAGCAGCCGCGGAGACACCGCCAAGGCTAGACAAGCCAACATGGTGGCAACAAAGCGCATTTTAAACCCGTAAAACTCATTTAAACTGGCGAATAAAGCGCTCATTTAAAACAAATGTTGAGAAACAAGACCTTTCCGCTCGTCACAGCCTCTGGAGCATCTGTCTTTGGGGTAGGCGGACACCCCCGCACTCACTTCTTGTTCTCACAGTTTCTTGCTTAGGCGGAGTTTAGAGACACGTGAAAGAATATGAAAGATTTTTTTTTCTCAGGAATAATCGTTGTCACTACAACTCCTCCTCTTTCTGAAGCCCCTTACAAAACAGGCCGCAAAACCTATTTGAGAAAATTTTACTTCCTGGAAATACTGTAGCATACAATACACACACATATACACACACATACATTGCTCAAAAGAAAAATAAAGGGAACGCTAAAGTAACACTTTGTTGATCTGAATGAATGAAATATTTTCATTAAGTACTTTGTTCTTTCCATAGTTGAATGTGCTGACAACAAAATCCCACAAAAAGTATCAATGAAAATCAAATGTATCAACCCATGGAGGTCTGGATTTGGAGTTTTACTCAAAATAAAAGTGGAAAAACACTACAGGCTGATCCAACTTTGATGTAATGTCCTAAAAACAAGTCAAAATGAGGCTCAGTAGTGTGTGTGGCCTCCGCGTGCCTGTATGACCTCCCTACACCGCCTGGGCATGCTCCTGATGAGGCGGTGGACGTTCTCCTGAGGGATCTCCTCCCAGACCTGGACTAATGCATCCTCCAAATCCTGGACAGTCTGTGTTGCAACTTGGCGTTGGTGGATGGAACGAGACATGATGTCCCAGATGGGCCCAATTGGATTCAGGTCTGGGGAATGGGCGGACCAGTCCATGACATCAATGCCTTTGTGTTGCAGGAACTGCCGACACACTCCAGCCACATGAAGTCTAGTATTGTTTCGCATTAGGAGGAACCCAGGGCCAACCCCCCCAGCATATGGTCTCACAAGGGGTCTGAGGATCTCATCCCGGTACCTAATGACAGTCAGGCTACCTCTGGCGAGCACATGGAGGGCTGTGCGGCCCTCCAAAGAAATGCCCCCCCACACCATTACTGACCCACTGCCAAACTGGTCATGCTGGAGGATGTTGCAGGCAGCAGAACGTTCTCCACGGCGTCTCCAGACTCTGTCTACAACCCTCATGGAGTCTGTTTCTGACTGTTTGAACAGACCCGCACATTTGTGGCCTGCTGGAGCTCATTTTGCAGGGCTCTGGCAGCGCTCCTCCTGTTCCTCCAATAGAAGCTCTGATGCTTTTATTTGGTAAGTTTATAAATGTGGAGCAGAATTACAAAAGCAAATGGAAGAGCCAACTCAAAGCAGCACCACATGTCTGCCTTTAGTCGGGCTTCCAGCATGCCTCCTGTGACAGCAATGATCATGCGTTTCCTAGTGTACTTTGTGTTTTGAACCAACAAGGCCAATTTATCACGTTAAAATGCAAAGCAAAAATGTTGGACAAATCCATTTAACATGTTGATGTTAGTATATATCATTGAATTACTAATGTGTACTTTCTATTAAATCACACAGGTGTGCGCCGTAGGTTCCCAGCAAATTGACATAAATACTTATCTTGGCAACTATTTAACCACTTATAAAAGCTTCCTGGCAAATATGTTTACATTGGCAGACTGAAATGCTGTGCATAGCCTCTGATTGAAGACTGAGTGTGATGAATCAGACTGCGTAAAGAGCAGAAAATATGGCTGCATGCATATAAGTTCCTTAGATCCCTTCAGGTGGCAAGCTTTACTTTAGACAGCTTTTGTGGATTAACTGAAAATCATTTCACCTGTGGGTTAGTTTATCTTTTAAACCTCATACTACAGATATAAATATCCCATGTATTGTGGTTTCTTTTCTGGCAAGGTAACACAGATGTTACAGTTAGAGCGGATGTCTACAATAGAAATTTTGCAGAAAAAGGAGAGAAAAAAGACCTACCTTCCCATCATAGTGCAAGGGTGATTTTGAAACCACAGGCTCATGCTTATCAGATGTTTCCACAGTAGCTGAACGTTGCTAAGGGAAACAAGGTGTCTTAACCAAGACTTGTTATCTTGGTAATACATTTAATGTGTAGGTGTTGCTTTTGGCTGGGGGAGCTTATTCATTCTGCCATGAAATTCATGTTCAAAACCTCTGATTTGATTAATGAACATAAAATATATGTGTCATCACAGCCTCAGTGTCTCATGTAGAGCTTTGTTTGTATAGCATAAGATACAGTGAAGTAAACTTATGAAAAACAAACAAACCAGGAAGCTGGCTTTAAAATAGGCAGGTTGCAAATAAAAACAAAGAGATCTACTTAGTTATTTGTGGCACTTCTTAAACGTTTCATTTGACTGGCCTTGCAGGGGGAGTCTGGCTAACCTTTCCAATGAAAAAGGAAGTAGAAAGATCCTATTTCTGCTTAATATTTAAAAAAACAACAACTGTTCTCTAAGACAAAGAAGCATGAACTCCACAACCCACAAGATTAAAAAAGCATTGTTTTCTTTATTTATTAAACTTGTATTTTTATGCAATCTGTATTTATAAAAGTTCTAAAGCCTTCAGTCTGAGACTAAGACAGACAGTTAGGCAATCGTGTTTCAGTTTAGTCCTCATTATTAATTGACCAGTGGCCCGAGCGACATGGAAATATGTTAACAAAAATGTTAAAAAAAAAAAAAAAAAGGAGACAGACTGAGACAAAAAGAAAAAAATAACACCACACAACAATATCTTGTGCAGTCGGAGTGATTAGAAGCTGTCCATGATGAAACAATGCTGTGTTAACAAGAAGTCAGTGGAATAAATTACAGTAACGTTGGTTTGCCCACAATCAGGCTGCAGCAGTCCCTCTTTGTGCTCCTCTGGTATTAAACTTTAGCACCAGGCCTGTTTTGTTTTTTTTTCTTCATTTTCTTTAAGAGAGGTGGATGATGGATGAGAAAAGTATGTGCTGGTGTTCACAGCCATACCCAAACAGTGTGCATTTAACACATAACGCATGTTTAAATGTAAGATAACGTGTGACTGACCGCATGTGTAAGAAAACGTGGAGAGGCAGATTTGTGTATGCATCATAGTGTAATTTTAGCGGGTTACTTTTGTTTTGAATCAGTAAACCATCATTTCATATCTTATAAAATGTATATCAACCACATACAAGGAGTACTTTGATTAACGAATCACTTTGAACATATTATATTTTCCGTCATTATCAATATCTATTTTTTTCTCCAATTTCTTTAAATACAATATTTTACATGTCAGATTAAATACGGTTTAGTGTGCACAAGTGTTTGAGTTCGGGGTGGGGGGGTCAAAGCAGTGGCTGTTTTTCCTCCCACATTTTGCTACTGGCACATTTTCCTTGTGATCTGAGGGTGGGGTCTTCAGGATGATGCATTCTCTCCCGGACCAGTATATTATGTTTGTATGTGTTCAGTCACTGTCACTGGTTTCGCTGCTGGGGTCTCCCTGGACTTTGCTGCGGTGCTGCATGGCACGATGATACGCCACCTGCACGGATTTACGAATGTTGGATTTCCTGCCTTCCAGCATCTTCTCTTTGTCGAGTTCCTGGTCCACCCCAAGCGGCACCAACTTGGAGCGCGGCAGCCACTGCCTGCATGAACACAAACGCACTAAGCTGTCATTGTCTTAATATTTACAACCAGACCTAAACTACATTAATCTACCTTTGGAAAGAAAATGCAAAAGGAAACTGCATCGTGCACTTATCAAATCATTGGAACAGACTCAATATTTAGTTAAAGCAAAAGAACAATTCCTCTGAAGGCATTACGGAGCCTTTGTTCCTCATGGTGTATAGAGTCTCCAATTTACAGGGTGTGTCCTGAAAGCAAATCTCTGATAAGCCTCTAAGGAAAGAACAGAATAAGCATTTGCTCTTTACATTAACTCATTGGCTGCCAAAAACGGCTTTCGACATGTTTTGCAGTTTCTGTATATGTAGAGCCAATTTGGCACCAAAACGCCTTTATAAGCGCACACCCAACATGTTGTGAATGCGCTCAGAGTGCACACCCTAAACACACCACAGTGCGTGTTCCACAATCCCAAAAGATGAGCCAAAATGAGCCAAAATGCTCCAAAATGCATGAGGTTCTCTGCTACAACAACGTCTGGCAGCTAATGAGTTAAAATTCACACACATTCTTTTTCTTCAGATGAGCAAAGCTCGAACATATATTATGCAGAGCACATGATGACCTGAAATACAACCTGTTTTTCCCCTCCTCTTCTGTTCTCGAAAACCATGATTGCCCTATTTCTGCTAAATGTTCTGTCATCTGGAGCTTCAGCACAAGTTCTGCTGTTTGCTTTGAAGTTTCGCCACACACTTATTTGTGAGCCTGCATCCAGTGACATAAAAAGCCTGCTTTGCTTGCATGTTTTTGACTTTTCTGCACACTGCTTCAAGGTTCTGGAGAGTTGCAAAATGTCTGCAAATTTCTTTTCTTTTTTTTTAAAGTAAAGCTTACCACTTTCAAACATGGGAAATTGTTCATGCACATGATACATCAGATCTTGTTGGGTAAATAAATTATCTTCATCTGATTAAAAAAAAACAAAAAAAAAACAAAAGCACTGACCAAGTTCTCTTGTTGTCAAAGAAGAGAACAAGGAAGAGGTGTTCCCTGGCTTCTTGGGTCATTTGCTCCCCAAGTTTTAACACATCCAAAGGAGGTACAGGGATTGGGACACCACGATGGAACACCCCCTCCCTGGGCATCTTTGGGTCAATTATCTGGAGGTAAGCAGAGACATAAAGTCGATTACATAACAACAGGAGAGATCAGGGTAGCAGGGCTGAACTCTACTGCAGTGTGTCTCACCAGAGCTGGATATGAAGGATAACCCCTGCACTTGGCCCACACCAGGTCCAGAGCTTCCAGAGAGGAATAGTCATCAGATGTCATCCAGCATCCTGACCTGTCCCGCCCACGCACCACTGACAGAAAAAATAATAACTCATCAGTGACTCCTTTCCCAAACAATGTCTGATAAGAACTTATCGCAAAACAAAATGAATGAGTCACTTTCTTCTTCTGGATAAACTAGTCTTGTGAAATATTGAGCTTGTTAAAGGCTCGGGCTGGCTTCCCAAACAAAACAGTGCTTGCTGTTATTTTAGCTACACAACTCAAACTCTGAGAATGTGTCATTTTTTCCACTGTACAGACAACAATTACCACAGTCATGCATAAGTGTGTGGTTCTTAACTAATCCCTGCTGAAACATGAATTGAAAATGTTTTTTTTTTTTTTTTTAAAGTCACGTCACTTACGCTGCCATTTCGCCACAAGCCACAGGCAAGAAAACAAGGAACTGCATGTTGGCAGTGCTTTCATTACTATCTGAAACATCTCTAAAATCTTTATTATCTGCTTCACTGTAGTAGTATCAAAAATGATCAATCAAGCATTAATGATCTACCAAAACCGAGACATGTCTTTTGTCAGATTATAAAAAGACATTTAAGTTTATAAAAAGCTGGTGAAAAGGGAAAGTGTATTCTAAGGAAACACAACATTTTGAAACAAGCCCTATTGTGGTTTCTTTAAAACTACACAAACAAGTAGGAGGATTATGTCCACTGAGAACACAACTAGCCTGGTTATAGGATTATTAAATGGGAAGGTTGATCTTGATGAAGACAAATAGTTTCACCTAACCTTTAAAATGATTTGATACATCAAAATGTGGGCAAACAAAAACATTCATTCATTTTCCAAACCGCTTTATCCAATTCAGGGTTGCGGGGAAGCTGCAGCCTATTCCAGCAAACTTTAGGCGAAAGGCAGGGTACACCCTGGACAGCTCGCCAGTCCATCGCAGTGGCACACAGAGACAAACACTCACTCCTAGGGGCAATTTAGAGTACCCAATTAACCTATCATGCATGTCTGTGGATGGTGGGAGGAAGCAGGAGTACCCGGAGAGAACCCATGCATACATAGGGAGAACATGCAAACTCCACACAGAAAGGCCACTGACCAAACCTTGCCCCAGCCAAGGATCAAACCAGCAACCTTCTTGCTGCGAGGCCATAGTGCTAACCACTATTCCACCATGCAGCCCGCAAACAAAAAACAAACAAACAAAAAAAAAACCCAAAAAAACAAAAATCCATTGACCCAGGATGTATCATGGAGCCTTCATTGTGCATAAAGCCACTTACAATGTGAAACCCCCCTTGATCCTCCAACTGAGTAGGAATCATTTTCCGTGCCAGATGTTTCCTCACTGCTGTCCTCATGAAAGGCGGAGCGAGAAAATGAAGGCTTCCCTCTGCCCTGCTTCGAGGGGGTTGTGCTGAAAGAAAAAACACACGAATACAAGGGCACATGGAGCAATTAATAAAAGTAGTCGCATGTTAAAATGCTGTAGTTTGTGAGTTTATTACTACATCTTTCATGTTCCATGAGTTCTTTGTTTCACTAATGACAGATCAGTGATGGATGAAGTACTCTGAAGAACATCACACATGTGGGGTAATTCACCTCGTCCTGTCTGAAGCTGCACTGCTGCTGCTGCTGGTTGTGGACTCTGAGTCTGAACTTGAGCGAGGGAGACGAGTATCATTTCTGTACACACGGAAGCTTTCAGTTACTGGTTGGTTTCCTGTATCAAAACCATTGCTTGGTAAACCTGAGGGCAGGAGACAGAAAGAAGTGAGTGAGTGTGTGACTCAGAAATTCTGCAGTATTATTGGCAGAACCAGAACGCTGTGAACTTTCTTTGCACCTGGGAGCAGGTCGTCGTTGTCACTGTCGCTGTCAGAGCTGGAGCTCGTGTGAGGGCTGCGAGGCCTCTTCCTCTGCCTGTTTGGTGATAGAAGGCCAAGTTGTGGGGGGCCAATGGGGCTTTGGCTAACCCCTGCCCCGGTGTAGCCAGCATCCCGGTTCTTTGGGGGGCGTCCTGGCCTTTTGGGAGGTCCAGCCATTTTTGGGTTCTTTTTGGAAAAAAGGACAGATGTCCGACGGCCAACTTCTGGTGCTAGGGTAGACGAGGACACACTCAGATTTTACTGATGAAAATTTTACTTTGCTCCTTCCCACATTACAATGCCAACACATTCCCAAAACACACCCTTTCCTCCAATCTCCTGGCTGCTGCTCTCACCCCCCTCATCATGGTGCCCTGCAGATGATGAGTGATGAGGAAGCGAAGAGCCCCGGTCTCCCAAAGACTCCCGACCTCCCATGCTGGAGCCTCCCTCCCGCTGGTGTGCAAGCTTCCTCTTGATCACACTGATCTCCTTTCTGAGAGCTTTGGCTCTGCGAGACTGACCAATGCTGTGCTTCCCTGAACTGACCTCATCGAGACGCACCTGCAGGAAATGCAGCTGCTCTTCCAGCGGTAGCCGCCGTCTGTTCTCTGCCAAGAGCATGTCTGCAAGGGCAAAAAGAGAAAGGTGATCCAAAAAAAAAACAAAAAAACAACTTTAAATAGACCAAAAATAATCATACAGGTTGTCATATATGATTGGAAAAATCAAAAGTGTGATGTGGGCTTTTTACAAGTACATCATTAGAAAGAAAAGTAATTATAAAACCTTTTTTTTTAATCAAAAGAAGAAGCAAAACGACAGAAACACAACCAAAAAGGAGATCTGATGATGCTTTAGCTGAAAAGAAAACTAAACAGTTTGAGCGGCGCCATCTGCTGGTCATAACACAATTATCCTTCTGTATCGTTCCCTGTAATGTACATTATTCCAGTACTGACATTAAATCACTGAGTAAATACATGCGTGTACACACACAAAAACACACTGACCATTATAGAAATGGCTTCCAAACTTGTTGAACCACAATCATCCAAGATACCACTGGTTTGTGTTTGCAACCCTGAGCCAACTTCGGCATGACTGAGTGGTTAATTGTGTGATATGTCAAAGTAAGTAAGTAAATCCTGTGACCATTCTCTAAATATAAGGGTTGAAAAATGTCAGAAACTGAATAAATAAGGAGAATAAAGTAGTTTTGGGTGGATTTGGTTCTCTGCTGTGACAAAGCACCTTACATACCCAAAATCAGCTTCTCTTGCCTAGATGATGCCAAATGGATATTCAATATGACATTAGAGATAATTTCACTGTTTATTATTGCATTAAAAATGTGTGTATCAATTTTATAGATTATTCTCTTTGTGTTACAGAGTCAATTTTAATAGCTTAAAAATTTATTTAATAAATGTATGCTACTTTTTTTATTCAATGATCTGGCAACCCCATGAAATTAACTTGGGACCACAAGTTTGAAAAGGTTGCACTAGACTTTGATATTTCTGTATTAATTTTATAACCTGGATGCAATCCCCTAACGACAGAAAATGTGCTTCAATTAGCAAAAAGTGCTGTAAAAATAATGATTTATTTAACCATTTTCCTTGTCATCTATTCTCTCTAATATCCTAAAAGTTTTTTGACATCCACAGTAGTAATTCGGTCCTACGAAGGCAACAATCCTGCTTCAGCACACCTCAATCAAATTAAATGGATCTAACAGCCTATCAGGTTCTGCACAATGACTCATTAATTAGAGTCAGCTGTGTAGGTGCAAGGATGCATGGGAAAGCTGCAGGATTTGCGGACCAAATCGAATCGCTCTGCATTAACCTGATGATAATAAAAGAGGAATGCTTACCATCTTCGTTAGAAGACAGCGGTCGGTCTCTCTCTCTGTCCCGCTCTCTCTCCCTCTCCCGCTCCCTTTCCCGCTCTCTTTCTCTTTCATGCTCACGTTGACTGTCTGGACTTGGCTCCCGATAGAGGTGCATACCAGTCTCATAGTCAAATCCTATCCGTTCAGCTTGCCGCCTCGCCGTTCTTATTACAGCCCCGCCCATCTCTCTGAGTCGTAGAGCAGCGCGGTAAAACACGGTGTCCTTGGCGTTATACTTGAGGCAGTTATTGACAATGAGGCCAAAGTCGGCCTCAAAGGCCTCAAAAGTGAGGTAACGATGAGACTCTAGCAAGTTCCACATGGTCTGAAAGTCCATAGGAGTGTCAATGTGCTCCAGGTAGTCTGGTACCTGGAAGACAGAGGGAGGTGATCACGTAGAGCCGAGACCAACATGCTCTGATGAGCATTTGAATGTATGAAAAAGTTTCTGCTGGTATCAAATGAATACGCCAAACAATAATCCATGAGCCTGCCATTCTAAAAAATAAATATACCAGAAAGACTGTAAATTTCAACACAATCTACATAATAATGCAAGAGCATAATCAGGTTTCTTAACTGCTCTGAGGACAAAACATAGTCCTAATGAGTTGAAAAGTCTTATGTATGTTCACGACTGTATTCATTCACCTCTTCAAGTGGTACAGGCTCAGTGAAAAAGTTGTTTGTGTCTCTTTCCTGTAACTGTACTAATGTACCCCTCAGAAGCACCAGGAAGGGGGTCAGCTGCATCTCCAATGCCATCTGCTGCACCTTAATCTAAACACGGACACACGATCGTTACTATACACAGCTCCCGACTGAGACAGAAAAAATATGTAGCAACAAGTTTTACATGTGTACAAATTTAACATATTCTCACAGGAAAGAATAGAAATGCATAACAGTAAATAAATTAAATATCTCTGTGACAGAACTTAATTTATTTTGTCTCACCGTCTCCCTCTTGAGTTTTTCCCTCTTGCGGATAAGCTCCACCAGGAGCCTTGCTCTTTCCAGGTCGTGTCTCAGTCTCTGCCATGCCTTCAGCTGTTCCTTTAAAGCAGACTGTTTCTCCTCGCTGTCCCTCTGAAATAACATGTATATATCAAATCCATATACTCTGGTGCTCAAGTTGTGGATACAGCTGAATAACACAAAATGAAATTTACAGAAAAATCTGGGGGAAAAAAAAAACCTCACAAAAACAAAAGTACCATTGGAAGTTGTGATGACGGCTGTGGTGGAAGTGGATCAACGTGCCGTTGGGACGGCAGGTGGGTTTGGAGCCGCCGCAGCAGAGGTACACCGTTCCGACTTTGCCTCTTTAGGGTCCAGTAGCTGTGAAGTCGCTGCATGAACTGACTTTTCCTGGGTACCGTCAAATTACTTGTGATTTTGCTGAGCCTGGAGAAGCAAACACCAATTTTACTCTTTGAATCCCAAATGACTAGTTAAACAAATTTAGTTTAGTTCCAGAATAAGGTCTCGTCGATCTTGACAAAATTAGGCAAAATCTGCTGTTCCACAAACTGTTCTGTCTGGAGAAACATTTCTGTCTGGAGCTGCAGGGCAGAGATATAAAGCATGCCTACCTGTGGGGAGGGATGCAGGGAACAGAAACCACTGGTGCTGCAGCTCTCCTCTCTGCTAAGATCTTTCTCGCTCGCTTCATCTTCAGCCTGGATTTGGCCTTCGCCCTCTTTGCTCGCTCAGAACTCCAGCCTTTGGAGTCCTCATCATGGCCAAGGCTGACTTCATCATCCTCATCCAGCTCTCCTTCACTATGAGATGAGCCCATGCTGGCCCCGCCCACTCCTCCTAAAGGTCGCGCTGATCCTGGGGGCGTGTGAATGTCGCAATACGCCGTTTTACGGACACTGAAAGAGGTGCCGTTAGCCCCAGTCTCTCTGACGGGTTCCATTTTCATATAGAGGCCTGCCTGCTGGGCGCAGGTGACATGGAAAGCTGTGTAACAGTTGGCTTTGTGACACTGGATGCAGGCACCTGAGCCACGCTGTTTGCAGATGTAGCAGGTGAGCTTCCAGCGTGCAGGAGGGATGTGCTCAATACTGTCAATCGGCTCCAAAAATACTGTGTTTGCAAAGCAGACCTGAGAAATGGCAGTAGAAGTTATTTTTACTTGCTAAGCATCTCCACAGTGAGAGTACCTCAACTGCACCATGAACAAATACTTATGTAGTAATGTGAGGATTTACCTCTGGGATCCAGAGAGCGCATACTACATGAGCCCAGCGTGCATCATCTGTCTGTTTGAAAGCACCTCCCTTGTTAGGACACAGAGCGCAATCCACAGCTCTACTTGGTGACTGCAGACAGCGACGACATAACCACTGACCCTCAGGAATATAAGGTACACCATAGCACTCTTGGTGTACAGCCAGATTGCACATGTCGCAAAATAATATCACATTGCTGTTCTGACACTCTCCATCGTTGCAGATGCAGCAGACTGCATCCTCATCGATTAAGGTGCTGGGATCTGCCTGTGAGATGAAATAACATGACACAAGAGAGATGAATAAACCTGTGCAGGTTTCAGTGTCAGAATATCACAGTTTACCCTCTAGAGAGGGTCAGGTACCTTGTTGTGGCTCTCAAAGTAGGACTCCTTCTCTAAGCGGTCCATGAGATATTCAAAGACCTCCTGAGGGATGGGCGGCACACCATCACGTCGCCGTTTGTCATTCATAATACCGAGCCAGATGTAGTCCTCCTCATCGATGTCGTACTCTACTTCCTCATCCAGCTCCTCCACTGACTTATCAATATACCTGAAGTCCAGGATTATACAAGGGAGCAGCATTACAGTTTCATAATGAGAGAATAGGACAAATAGAAATATGATCCATAGCTGGGTTAGGTGCCAATTTTAACATGTGTGCTACATGTTTAAGTTGAAACAAAAGCTGCAAGTAAGCTGGTGACTGCTGAGAAATTAATGTCTGGTTTAATTTCTTTTAGCTACACTAATGTTAATGAACCAAATATGAGTTTTAACCACAGACCTGTAGTAAGACGATGGTCGAAGAGGTGCATCAGGTCTCTCTTGGTCCAGTTCTCTGAAGACGACCTCTGGGAGCTTGACTGCAGGACCAGACTGAGCGTTGTGATGAGATGACCCATCCTTCTTCTTTTCTTTATTTTTATGCTTTCCAGACTTTGGCGTAGCTTTGCCTCCGTTAGAGGATGGGATATCTGAACGTTCCTTTCCACTTCCACCTAATTCACTACCTCCGGCCCCACCATCACTACCATTACACACACCTCCACCATTACCAGTTCCAGATGGCGGTGCATCTTCTGCATCACTATCTTCCTCTGATACCACATCAATGTTCTCAAAGATGCTAATGCGGTGAATACGTCCCTGGATCTCCAGCTCCACCATACTCTGTGCCTGAGCGTAGGTCATGGTGTCTCTCCCAGGGGAGTGAGAGTGTTCTGATCGGTTGGGGCTACCAGGTGTATTCCCTTCATGACTTAGTCCTCCCCCTCCATTACCTCCACCATCATCTGTATCTCCTGAACCAGCAAGTGAGGCACGAGGTGGCCGACCCTTTCTCTTCTTCTGGGGTATTGTCTGTACAGGTGTTGGGTTGTCATGGTCATAGTGGTAAAGGTGATACTCAATGCCACTGTAGCTTTTGTAGACCTTTCGGCAAGTCTCCACAGGGCACTCGTAGGGGGGCTTGGTAGCCCGCAGATTGTGACAGAAGGTCTTTACATCAAAATCCAGCCCCATTGTGCCAACAGCCACCGCTGGGACAGATTGTTTTCAAGTTTACATCTGAAAACAGAAAATACAAATTGGATGCATGATTCAAATATAATACTAAAAACACTTTGTTGTACCATACCAGTCAGGATAAGATAAAACAACTTGTATTCCACTTATTGTAGTCAGAGTTAGCGTCCATGTATTTTTAAGTATTTCCATTACAAAAAACAAAATGCTTAAATTTACTGCTAAAACACGAATCTTTCATGCAAACAAATGATTTTCTTTTCTGTATTAAGGATAAGAATACCACTGCCTGTTATAAAGTCACGTGACCATGCTCCCCTCTCCCAAAGGGAAATAAATTGTTATGTTTTGCCTGCCAGTAACAGGTGCAATCCAGGTCAACACTTATGATCATTATGAACTTCAATCATGCAGTGCTACCATGTAATAGAACAGCAACACAGCTGACTAAATTGTTCGTTCACAGCCCGTGCCTCCAGGGAAAAAGAAGAAGTGATAAACAAAAACAGCAGGGCTCACACACGAATGTTGGCTTAGCATGTAGCCGCTAAAAACAACGACAGTCACGCATTTTAATCCAGCAAGCGTTAGCATTTAGCTCGTTTCCCACCTAAACAATGAAATCCTGCAGCAAGCGCTATTAGCAAGCATGCTAACTGCAGCTAGCTAACAACAACATGAAGCCAACTTTCCCAAAAAATAATAAATATGAATAAAACTAGGAGTCTACATACATTCAAATAAACTCATTTTATCTTCCTGTTTCCATCTAAACTGACTCTAGTTGTTTCAGTCTTGCCTGGAGACGTTTTTCATGCATGCTAAACTAGCTGTGTTCACGGGTAAGACGTTAGCTATACAAAGGCAGACATGACGGGAAAAAGTCACGAAGCCGTTTTGGTGTAATTAATAACAAATAACACCAAATAAAGTGTTTCCAACACACACAGCAGTCTGACTGTAACCTTTCAGCCCCACTGTTTCCCTCCACAATGACCTCACCCTGAAGATACTGGGCAGCAAAAATGACAGTTTAATGTGAGATGTTTAAGACAGCAATATGTTTTTATCTCATCTAACACTCATCTAAACGCAGGTCCACTAACGAGTCAACCTTAGGTCTCCATTTCCACACTATTATGTTTATGTGATGTTTTGCGGTAAGAGGAAAATAGCCAGGCGTGCTTATTTTGCATAAGGGCTCTACTAACGTCACTTTGTGTTTTCAGGGCACAGTGGGATAAGATGGATGACTGTAAATACCACAGAATCACGCCTACAATCAGCTTTCAATAGTCGCTGTGATCAACATTTCATCAAATCTAACCTCTCTACGTTAACACTACACGTTATAAACACTTACTACTCCACGTTCCTCAAGAAAGGCTGCGTGCTTCGGAAACCTCACAGCAGCTCAGAAGGGTTGCAGTTCGAGTTTAATTAATTAAATAATCCCAGATGAGAGCGCAGGAATCGTTAGTACAGTGAAATGTTTTTTTATGAAACAATATAATATCCGGAACATTTCATTATGTGTGGAATAATTCAGGAACTCGCTTGAACAAAAGGAGCAACCATTACTGTAGTGCTGCGCCGTAGACGCGGGTTGACACATTCGCCACGCAAGGCAGGCTCTCATTCGACAAATTTCAGATTGGATCAGACGGAGGTACGCAGTGGGCGGGATGTTGTGCTTTGATTGGTGGATGAAGTTGGAATGAGATGTGCGATTGGTTCATAGGTGTAGAATGGGCTGGGCCAATAATGAGAGTTGATCCAATCCAAGACGAGCTATGTTTCGGCTTCGAGATCAAAATAGAGCCTACAGTTACATTTTACTGATATTTCATATTAATTTATAAACCCCTGATAGCTACACTTTTTTTTTTTTTTTTTTTTTTACATTTTATGCATTTTCCAGAGATACAGTAGTCGATTTTTCGAATCTGTGGTTTTGTTAAAAATAAAATACGGAGTCTAAGTGACTTTCCTATATTAGAAACAACCAATACGATTGTTCATTCATTCATTCATTCATTCATTTTCCGAACCGCTTATTCCAATTCAGCTGGAGCCTATCCCAGCCGGCTTTGGGCGACAGGCAGGGTACACCCTGGACAGCTCGCCAGTCCATCGCAGGGCCACACACAGAGAGACGAACAACCACACTCACACCTAGGGGCAATTGACCAATTAACCTATCATGCATGTGTTTGGATGGTGGGAGGAAGCCGGAGTACCCGGAGAGAACCCACGTATACACGGGGAGAACATGCAAACTCCACACAGAAAGGCCACTGACCAAGGATCAAACCAGCGACCTTCTTGCTGCGAGGCCACAGTGCTAACCACTGCGCCACCGTGCAGCCGCTTGTACTTGTTGAGCATTAAAAAAAAAACAAAAAAAACAACTTATCTTCTCAAACTGTAGTTCTAGGCAACACTGAAAGGTAACTGTTCAGGTTATACATAAAGTACAATACAAACCAAACTAACAAGTGGTACAAGGGGTAAATTTAGCTTATTACCTGCAAGCTAAGTATAGTAGGCTAAAATTGAAGTTTTATGAACTGCTCAAATATGCAAACTATGCATTATATGTCGAAATTTGCATTGGGTAAATTTTTTGCACAATCATAACCCCTGGGGGGGGGGGGGGGGGGGAGTCAAGCTTACAATAGTTAAATTGCACCAATAATAAATAAATGTATGTATGTATGTATGTATGTATGTGTGTATGTGTGTGTGTGTGTGTGTATAAATGTGTATAAAAACACGACATAATAGCCCAAAAATGACAAGTCTCATATAGAGAAAAATAACAGGCATACCATCAAGCACAAAATATTTATTTCTCTCTCAACATAGTCTGTGATAAGAGTGCAGCAGGACAAGGTGGGGAAGTGCAGTGGGACATTTAGCAGGCAAACGCAATCCCACACAGTTTAAATACAAGCCTTTGGACGATCAGAGCATATTCATCTGGAAGCAGACGAACATGATATGTGCAGAAGAATTGTTTAGATTTCTCCTCTCTGCATTTCAGCTCACTGACTGCATCCAAATGAATATGAGAAGCCATCGTTATTTCCTCCTCTGCTCTCTTGTCAGGAGCAGTGAAGCAAGTGGAATAAAACATACCAGATACAAGTGACAGAGAACAGAAATCTCTTACTATTGGAAGTATTTCACCAAAGCAGAAGACTCTGCATAATATCCTATAAAATTCCAATTCAAACCGAATTGATGGAATAATATACATCAAAGCTACCCCGCCTCCATCACCATTACCTCTAAACAATCAAAATAAAATATACAAATACAAGCTACAAGAAAACTATACAATTCACAGCTTTGGCAGGACAGGGGTGCTGAAACTTTTATATTGTGAAGATGTGACATTTCTAACCATAATATGTACGGTCTGTTTCTTTGCTTTGTGGAACATGAAAGTTGGCCATGCTTATCAGTGATTTAAAAAAAAAAAAACAGGTGGTTGAAACCCACTATATACAGTGCAAGAACTCAAATGTAAAATAAAAGGGGGACTGTATGTTGTGCAACTCCCCTACATCAAGTGTCATTTTACCTTTGCAATACATTACTGAAAATAAATGGGGAAAAGTATCAAACGCAACCTATAAAATCAACACAGTTGATAAACAAGGAAATCACACAGCTTTATGAGCATGTCATTTGTTACTTTGAGGATTAGTCTTACATACAATCACACAGGAAAAAATGCTTTGCTTTACAGTGGAATCACTTTAATAAAATAGCAGCAACCCCCCCCCCTCAAAAAAAGGATAATTTTAAAGATCATATAAATTAGAAACATCCCACTCAACTTGTGATTGCACAAAACATTTACATGTAGTGTATGCTGCGTACTAGTCAAGTTGAAGAAAGAAAACAAAAACAAGTTAGCAGTAGTGAATTGAGACTTTGCTGGGTGGTTTGTAGTATTTACACTTTGAATGGTAGCCATTTACTGTTGTTTCGGTGATTTGTGACTTTGCTCAACTTTTTAGCTTGCTGCTGTTGCACACATCAAAGATAAGGCTTGTGGCAAGGCCACGATCAAAGCTTTATGGAGGGTTTAAATTGCACTTCTGAGCCTCAAGCCTTCAGATATTAATTGCTACATTCTAATCAGAACACTACCAGAGGCATACACTGTAGAAAGAACTATGTACAGTATGTATGGCTCTGGACACTGCCTTTTCACCACAACACTGCCAGCTCTCGTGCTGTCCAATGCGTAGGTTGTCCAATCAAAAACATACACACACACACAAAAAAAAAAAAAAAGAGGCTGTGTCCGACTGAACCATTTGACCTGAACGAGTGAATTTTGGCAGCTGGCGCATATTTTATTCCTGTTCCTCATTGGTTGTACATTTACGATTTGTTTCTGCAAGGCATCAGAACATCTCACCACTATGGCATTCCATCTGTCACAGGGGTGAAAAGTAAACAAGAGTTAAAATATGATTTTAATTTTAAAATAAGAATATATACTGTGTTTATAGTGCAGTACTAGAAGGGCATTCATATGTAAACAAACAAAAAAAAAAGATCTGAAATGCATAAGAAAAGGCAGCGATCAAACTACCGTCAAATAATATGGATGCAAAAATGCTATTTTAAAAAAAAAGAAAACAGTAAAATCACATAAATCCATGTTCAAGGCACTACATTCCTGCAAATATTCGAACCCTAAATACTGTTCTGTCACTGAATCCCAAGACACCGATATTTGGATTCCAATGTAGTGTTTAAAGTGTACATAAAACAAAACAAAAAGCCAAGAAGCAATGTGGAAACTGCAGTAACAAAAAAAAAATTGTGAAATATATATATATATTTTTACTGCAGATAAAATGTCTTGTATGGCTGAGTTTAGTTAAGACAAAAGCAAAAAAAGCATTAGGCAATCATACATACTTAACATGTACTTTAGAGTATTCACACACACACACACACACACACACACACACACACACACACACACACACACACACACACACACACACACAACTGACTACAGATATATGAGTTGTATAAAGAATACTAACACTTTCATCATGTTATTTACAACATCAGACTATGTACATGTGTGGCTGAATGGAGCAGAGTGGGGTTGGACTGTCCAGCAGACACGCACACAGTTTAGGAAGCAGATCAAGTAGTCCTAGTGGTTTTTGGAAAGGGACCATTCTCGGGGTTGTGCATGACCAAAGGAAAGACTTGGATCCCTGGGTTTGCCACTGTGGAGTAGGGCATCACTCTCGGAGCACCAAGTAAGCCTATGGGAACAACAGAGCCTACAGGACTAGGCAAGCTGGGCCACTGCTGGTTGTAAAGAGGACCAGGGACCATCCCACCATAGGAGCCAGCTGGCACAAGGTAACCAGGAGGGAGCATTGTGGAGGAATTTGGAGCTAGGGTTGCAGGCATACCAGGGCTTAAAGCAGCAGTCATTGGGCATGAGAGAGGAAGCTGGAACTTGTTGGGAGCAACATGGCATTTCATCTGAAACAGAAGGCAATTGTAGAAAGAAAATGCATAGATTGATTCCTAATTCCTTAAAACATAAGAGATTAAGATACACACATAAAATACCCCTCTTACTGACTGATTATTTCAGTCTCACATACCTCTTGCGTAACTGCCCCCATCGGCAGCCTGCCGTCCAGGCTCTGCTGGTGTCTCTGCTGTTTCATCTGGTTTAGGGAGGGCCGTGGCTGACTGGCTGCTGCTACAGTTTCCTTTGTCCAGTCGTCTACAAGTTTGTGGAGATCATCGGTAAACGTGCCTCTCTTGTTGTTGCTGTTGTTGGTCTGGACCTGAGCAAGTCGTGCGAATGGCTGATGAGATGGTGAGGGCGTGGCTGCAGTTACAGATGGCTGTGTCTGACTGGAGGCTGGCTGTGCTGCGGTGGTGTTAAGAGATGACCCTGAAAAGACACAAAAGTCTCATGATTCTGCATAGATGGTGAGTATTAAAAGAACAACTGTAAATGGTCAAATCAATTGGCTGCTGTGTGGCAGAGTTTGAGGTACTTAGGTCTAAATGAACAGTTACCAAAGTCACTTTTTGGTGAGGCCAGACTAATGCGCATAGAGCTACAACTGACATCTTGCCAACATAACAGCCAAAGGATTGCAACAAACATGATTTCCGTGAGGAAACTACATATAAAAATGAAATGTCTGATTTGCAAGCAGTGACAAATTCCACATTCAAGACATGTGGGCACATTGCCATGCAAAAAAAAAAAAAAAAGAAAAAAAAAGGAAGAAAAAAGGCAACAATCTGCAGTCTTGGTACCGACATCTTTGACAAATAGTACCACATAGTCAAGTGCCAAAATAATAAGGACAAAAGTGTTCATACAAACATAAGGACTAAAGTAGTGAGGTTAGAGTTAGAAATACAGAGAAAAAAGTAAATAAGATAGTTACTACTACTGCGCTCTTTGCCTAGACATAGTCGTTTCAGAGTGGACCCTATGAAAAGGTAAAACAGCACAAGACAGAAACAGTTAGGCCAGGACACACAGCACACCACAGTATGTGGACAAGCTACTTCAAAAAGCACATTCAGCTATCAAAACAAGTGGGGAGAGAGAAAGAGGAAAGGGAGGATAAGGAGTTGAAAAAAAATCTGTGAGGAAGACTGAAAGAGAGAACCTAAGTATCCCTTTCAAACTGGTCAATCATTTGGGAAAGCTGACTACTAGGTGTTACTAAAGATCCATTTGTCCATGTGAGAAAGCCTGTGAAACAAATGTGAAACCTAAAACAAAATAAATAAATAAATTTTCAAACTTAAAATAGCACACAAATACTACTTGGAGTTTGTCTAAGTCAGCACTGTTTATACATGCAGGAGAAGTGATTGGGGGTTTGGGGAAGGGGAGAAATTAAAAAGAAAAACAACAGTAATATTGATGATACAGCCCTTCATATGGCGAAGCATGTCTCCATCAGTGCCCTGCCTGGTGCCTGCACCATGCACGTCTTCTCCATCCAAACATGAGGGACAGAGAGCAAAAAGGCCCTGCCTACCAGGGAAGGGTCGGGGGAAGTGTCTCTTACACACAGGATTGCAGACTTGGGCAAAGTGCCTCAACTTGCAAGATGTTATAAGATCAAAATGAACAGTGGATGGAAACACACAAATAAATAAGGTTGAACTATTGTCACTCTCTCTAAACATGTATACACACACACACACACACACACACACACACACACACACACACACACACACACACACACACACACACACACACACACTCACACTCACACTCACACTCACACTCACACTCACACTTGCAGAAATGTTACACTGAGTAGTTTTAGGTGTGACCTTAGGCCCATGTTTGGACAGGACTAGCATTCCACAAGCCCAAATGTCTTTAAATTTTTGCTGCCAAAAGCTCTGCATTAAGCAAATATGAGAAGGAGGCAATATACCCATAAACAGATGCTTATGACTGACTGTTTTCTATGAATTGTGGATGATTGCCAGAAAAAGGAAAAAAAAGAAAGGAAAGACAGGAACTGATGTGGTATTTCTTGTTACTTTTAGCCTGGCTATTGAAGACCACACACATGAATGCATAAAGATGTACAGGAGGCAGCGCAGCTAAGAAATGCTTTTTTCCCCCTCAATCTCCACAACATTCTGCACATTTCTTATGCAAGACTGTTTGCTCCATTGTTAATTTCTCTGATCACAAAATGTTTGGATGAAATATCACCCAGAAAACACAATAATTTCAGTTTGATTACTGTAGAACATTTGCACTTTTCAACTGCAATTAAAGATACTGGAAATTAACGAGTAAAGGTTTTAATTTGATAAGATTCTCTTAATGCTGGATTAGGCACCGTTTTACCACACTACTTGTTGGAGTGTATTAAAGTCAGGACTTTTTCAAATTCTTCATCTGGGCTGGTGGCAGGTGCAGAAACATGATGTCTACGCTAGTGAAGTTAAAGAGGAAAAAGTAAATAAGATAGTCTGCTACCGCAGTTATCACAACGCTCAGTACAAGAACAGTTTCCATATAATGTCATGGTCATCCAAACCCGATAAGAGAGACATGCACAGACTAGCCTGCATCACTGAACAAACATTTCCTGGCTGCACAAGCCTGCTGTCTTGGTAGCGTGTGTCTACATTAGCTGTATTTAACTGATTCTATAGATTTTAGCATAGCAAAATCAAATATGAATACAAGTGATACTCCTCTGGCTGTCAGGAAGATCAAAACAATGTTTGACTGGGCTGATATAAAGTGTGAGTGATGGGAATAAAAGTATTGAGTGACGTATGTCAGGCGAGGAAGCCTGAGAAGAGGCTTGAAAATATTCCATATTAATAATATTCACCATAAAACGTCTATAAAACAAAAGGTGACTAAAAGATGAAGGCAGGTTAAATAAAGAGTATGGAAATGAGTCAGGGGAAATAGAAAAGAACAAATACAAACAGATGGACAGAGACACAGGTCCACTGAGGAATCTAGTGCGTGGTTTGCTACTAGATTTATAGGTGACTCTCTCTGACGTTTGGTGGTAAACCGTCCAGCCTGTAAAAATGAATATAAGAGGGAAGAAGAGAAGAAACAAGAGAGACACTTTGTAAAAGTGCAGAGAGACTGGGATGAGAAACCCCCACCATTAAATCCTGAGCTTGTTTTTTTTAAAAATTTATTTATTTATAAACTAAAAGGATTTAAGATCTGCCAGGATGAGGCGTTTCTGCGACAAGGGATAACAAGTTTTTTCCCCTTGTCATTTTCTCAGTAAATTATAAATAGTCATGTTTTAGGTGTTGTTGACTCCTGGAGTGGAAAGCGTGACTGAACCCTTCCGCAGTCATCCATCTTTCCATCCATTAAATATCATGTTTCTCTTTCAACATTTGTTCACCTCACACGCTGTCCCAAGAAGCCCTTTTTAGATTAAACCAGACATAACAGAGAGTGAGCAGACATCTTCCAAGTGACCTCCGCCCACAATAAGAACCCGATATGACCAACTCTGTTGTCCAACGCCCCTCACCACTCCCAAAAACAAGCTCTCATACGGCAGGTATGTGTACCAGGCACGCATCACTGTTCTCAAAGCGAGCCAACCACTCAGTTGCCAAATGCTACCTATTGGCTGTCATCAAAGTTACCAGAGCAGATACCCATGCTGCTTTAGCATCCTTGGTTAGAGAGCCCAATGCATGCGTGTCTCTTAAAAATTAAAGATGCAGGCTACCATGCCAGGCTGGCCTGTTGTTGACAGATCCAACGATAGAGATGGCCATCCCAGCAGCACAGAAGCTGACTGAGCATCCAGGAAAACGCAGCATCTAGCAGGTCAACCTGCATAGCTCGATGCTGTCACCCCACTGAACCCCGACGAGCACCAGTCCAACCCTCTGGAGCTTGGCAATTTTGCAGGAATCGTGCCCGACACTGAGGACAAGTCTACCAGCCTCAGATCTAAAGAGGATGACAGTAACATCAAACCCCTGTCTCTACGCCTGCAAAGGCATGTGCAGTGGCACTCCAAACCTGTGCAAAGGTGAATCTGAAATGAACTTACATTCTCTTAAAGAACTTACTTTAAAGAATTAAGATTGAGCTGAAAAATGTCAAATTCTTATTGCAGCTTTAAAATAGTCTCAGCAGGTGACTCTAGAGAAGCATATAGGTGTATATTTAATATGGCAGCTCAGAGAGTGTGTTTGCATAAAACACATCTTTGCATCTCAAAGATGACTTCCCCAACCACCACAACACCACAACACTCCATTCCCTTGCCAGCACAGAGGAGCACCATAAATTGCTTCCTGTTTTGTGGGAAACAACGTATCCCATACAATAACGGCTAAATAAATTACTAAAATACACATTTTTCAATGAATAACTTCTTTATTGCCACACCGATTTTCTTTAATTTATTATATTGATTATATATTCTATTTATATTGTATGTATTATAACACTTTAAGTTTGCTATATTTAATACATATTTTATATAGGTATTTCTTACAATGAAAAACTTATTTTGTGGTATTCATTTAACTTTTATTTTGAAGTACCACATTTATTTTGCTCATTTTTCATGTTCTTTTATTTACTGAAGGTTCATGGTTATCTGTCTGGGTTTGGGCGCAGTGAAGTAAGTGAACTGTGTTCATTTATGAAGCGCTGAATGGTTGGGGCCAAAACACATTCAGGATCTTCTGGTTTGTTAGGAATCAACCAGACCTCTCAGGTCTTCAAGGTCAAATCTTTTTTTTTTTTTTTTAAAAACTTCCTGCATCCTGCTAATGCTTGTGATGTTTTTATGTAAAGTACTTTGAATTGTCTTTTACATAGAATGTGTTATAAAATAAACCTGCCTTGCAAATTCTCATCTAGAGTCCTCAAACCCAACTGACCAATCACAACAATGTTCCTCCCAGTAGTCCCAGTTCAGTCCAATCCAGTGCCATGAATTGACTAACTGAATAAAAAAAAAAAAAAAAAAAAAGGAGGAAGGGCATAAGACATCAGGACAATAGTAAACGCACAGCTGACAAGGCGCTGTGGCACAGCTGACTGAGACAATGTCAACTTTGCTGAAATATCAAAGTGTTCCAATAACATTCACTGAAGCTGACAGATAACCTTCGTTTCGCTTACCTGCCTGCCTCTTCCTCCCAGTTATTTTATTATCTCCTCTTCAAATCACACACAATGATACGCCCCTCTCCCCTCCCTCCAACCAGACGACCATGGAGCGAAGAAGAGGTGTGCTAACCCTAAACCATATAGAGGACTGGCATAATGTAAGAAGGGCTTCTCTGGACAGCGGCACTGCTCCATAATGAGATACTGAACTACATGTTTCAGAGAACGGCTTAATTCTTTCAAGTAAAATTCAGTTTTGGTACTGAAACGCAATGAGTCACTCATGTAAGCTATAAATTAATATTATCAAATGTAGCATTTTGCAGATCAATCAGAGGATTTTCTTGTTATCACTTATTTTACATTTAAAGATCTTTACATTACTACATTACATTATTGACTCAAGCATCACGAATGTTGAACGAAAAATTCATGCTCCTTATCCTGAGTTTCGCAATCGGCCTCATTTTTTCCCTTTTTGTCCACCACACAATCAGCCATTGCTGAAGACCCAGCTTTTAATATCTACTGAATAACTATAACTGTCACTAATTTACTTACTGAGGAAAACCATCCAATATTACATTTCTGAGACAAAACTGTAAATTTAGCATAACATTAAAGTATTTTAATTGAATGGGATGACAAATAGAGCAGGAACTTTGTATTATGTAAACAAACAACTTTTTTTTTTTAAAGATATAAAAAAATAAGTTTTGTAGAAGTGAAAAATAGGCAATAAACAAACCATGACAAAATAAAAAATGGGTTGCTGATCATCATCAGGCTGTAAAAGATGACACAGCCGAGTCAACTGTTTTGTAAACAACATGTCTGACTGTAGACGTGGAGTCCAGACTGTAAATTCAAGAATATTATTTGTCTTTCCAGGACTGGCTGACAAGCATTGACTGTAAGAGGTCTGACAAAAAATTGAGGGCACAGTTTCAGCTTTTATAGTCCTTTCTTGTACTGAAGAAGGTTTATCTCTATCTACAAGCTAACACAGAAAATCTATGGTGTGCATAACATGGCAGGATGACAGAATTTGCTGCTTTCTGCAGTTTACTACAGATCATTTGAAGAAAACAGAAAGCGTTTAGAAAATAGTTTCATGGACATAAAAATAAAATAAAAATGGTATATTTCTTTCCCGGGTAGCTCCATAACTTCAAAAATAAACTAATTTCAGCATAGGAACCTTATCACATCTATGAAGCAGGCTGGTGGTGTCATGGTTTGGGCCTGTTCTGCTGGGTCTGGACCAGGATTTCTTGGCCAGTGATGGAACAAAGAATTCTATATTGTAAAAGTAAAACCTAATGGATGTATCAGGATGTGGGTCTGAAATGCTCAATAGTGAGTCCTGCAGCAGAACAACATACCTTAACACAAAAGTTGTTTCCTGAACCCAATATAAATGTTGAGAAAGGACATTTAGAGGACAACTGATTTGAGAACCTACATATGTCCACCTGTTTCTCAGGCAGACATAGGTTGAATTCAAAGTGAAGGAAAAAATTAGGTGGAATTATTGCTGCACAAGAGAAGGTCATAACAGAAACTGACGGTTAACACCTTTTTGCCACATATATGTAAAAAAAAAAAAAAAAATCAAACCATTTTCCTCAATAAATAAACGACAGTAAAAAGTTCTTCTGTTTGTTCAGCCATGTTAACATGATTGTGGGTTTGAGGAGTCTTACTTTGGCGATTGCTTTAATGTAGTCCTTGTTTATTTTTGGTGTTTGACACAATTTTTACAGATCAAGGAGCAGAAAATCAATCAGAAATAATAATTTTAACACTGAATGACTTCATTTTGAGATATAAGTTTAAATGTATTTAAGATGGCTCAAGTGGGTGACGACTACTTCTCTTTAGCATCTTTAAAAAATAAAAAAAAAGTTCTACATTAACACATCCGTATTTTTTTTAAGTACAGATGATGGATGCCCGGATGCAATGTAGATACCGTGTAGCACAATGGACTCTTGTTTCTTCATTATGATGAATGAAACTAGTCTGATGATGAAGAACAAATCTGTTCTCAGTGGCTAAATGTTTATAGATGTGTGTGTAAAAAAAACAGCAAATTCAGTGTGAATCATACAGGTGATAGTGAGGTAGTCCCTCACTTAGTAAAATATTGTCCACTCAACTCTACGAGTGTATGAACACGAAGCTATGAGGAGTACCTTGGCCAGGGCCAGTTTGGTTGGCCATTCCATCAGCATGTCGCCCAGCATAGATGTTGTCCGAGGAGAAAGAGCCTTTCAGGGAACAGGGTTGCTGGGTCTGGACCTGTTGCTGGACTGTGCTTGGCTGATTGCTGGAACTGGAACTGCTACCGGAGTGAGTAGAGCCCTCTGACAGAAGTGAACTTTTAGCTGGGGAGCTGGATGAACTAGCAGCGCTCTCACCTGGTATGACAAAAAACAAAAAAAACAAATAAGTGTGAGTCACTGTGCATCACTGATTCACACACTCCTACAGTTTTCTGAGAACTGATGCTATTTGGGTTTTTTCTAAGAAAATGTGTTTCTTACTGAAAATACTCACACTTAAATAACTTATCACCTCACTATTGCAACCCACACACCTTTCCTCTCAACACTGGTGGTGTTAAGATTATTTCTGAGCTGCTGCACCATCGGGTTGAGCAGTTTTCCAGCTTTCAGCTTGTGCTTGCTGGTTCTACGCCTTCGGCCAGTTGGTGGAACGGCATGAAGTAGGCTGACATTAGGAGGAAGAGTTTTTCCAAGCTCCTTGTACAGACGTTCAATCTCACTCCTCTGGAACGCCTGCAACTCAGAGATCTCCTTCATGTGTCTAGAAACATGGTAGGAGAGCAGAAAATCAATTAAGATCTAAAACATTATTAACATAGGCCAATTAACAATTGGCTTGAAATTATGTGAATGTTAATCTGTGTATGTAAAGTGCCCTGTGACAACATTGTTGTGAAGTGGCGCTATACAAATAAAGTTGAATTGAAAAAACATTAAACCCACCATCTCTGTGCATCCAAAATAATCCCTCCATCAAGAGACATCTTGCTTTGCCTGAACTGTACTTTTCTAGTGTTTAAATAAACCAAGTCACCTTGAATGACAAACTTAATGAATAAGATGGCGTATTAGTTAGTAAACTTCCATTTGGTCATTATTTTTACCTGAAACACTGAGCAAATACAGTAACGTGCCAGTGCCAAGGTTTCTCCTTAATTGGCAATATCAGCAACTTTAACTCCATCTTGCCATTTTCTACACTGATTATTCAGATTCAGGGTCATGGTTAAAGCTGGGGTTGGTAATCTTTCTTAGACATTTCTTTTTACTCTAAGTGGTTCCTCGTGCTGATAGTAGTCTATATATTTTGTAATCATGAACAATAAGAAATATAGTTAGACCCCTCAGTTCGCTGTAAATCTGTAAAAATCTGACTGATCAAAACGTTCGAGCCAAATTGAAGTTGTTAATTTCTTATATTTTGTAAGCTTCTTCATGGCTGAGAAAATGCAGGAAGGATTTCCCAACCCGGCTCAGTTTACTTGCCTCCTCCCGCTAAACAGCTGAGAAAAAGAAAATTGTTGGTGGAAAAAGCTGTAAACTAGAAAAGCACTGAGTAAGCAAACCTCCGCCAAGGCCTTTAAAAAAAATTCCTGGATCCAAACGGTGAACCGGATCCCCACTAAAATGAAATGTGTTTTTCCTTTTCACATTTCCAACAACTCCTGAAAATTTAATGAAAATTTAAGCTCCTTGGCAGAGGTAAGAAAAAAGCCTTGGATCACACAAGGAGATAAACCAGAATGAAATCATGCTAGCTCCACCAACATTACCTACCCCAGCTTTAAGCCAGAGCCTCTCCCAGCAATTAGCAGGCGAGAGGCTGGGTACACCCTAGACAGGTCTATGACAGGAACTTTGTTTCCATTGGACTCGAAATGTAATAATATTCATGATAACGGAAACTGTTTTGTTTCTGAAGTTTTTCAGTGTGCCGGATTCAAATGTAACTTTACTGTCACTATCAAAGTACGGTGATGTCTCAAGCAGTCTGAAAATATACTAATTGATCAAGTGTGATGAATTCCAGTAGCTGCCCCAGACTAAGCTGCTATCACATTTCTAAAAGCCTGTATGGTCTGATAATTATTGATAAGAACGCTTTTGATTGTTTTCCAAAAGAAAAATCTCTGCACAGGTGAATGTCCAGATGAAATCCTGCGAGTCCTAAAGACAACAATCTTTCACGACCCTGGATCTTCTGCTCTTGACAAAGGGTCATGATCCCTTTAGTGTTGAACAATGGTCTAATTTTTTGGGGAAAATTCTGACTTATTTCTGTTTAGGGGTGTGGCTTTGCTAAACAAGGCAAGTTGGTCATTCTGCCCCCCTAGCTGCACATGCACCTTTGTAGATGCTGCACAGAAATCCACATATAACAACACAATATCAATACCGACAGAACCAGAGAATGAATGTGCCTGTAATTATTTCTATGCCAACTTGTTTACTTAAATTATCTCAAGATAACTGCTTATTATTTGAAATAAAGTAGTTTTCTACTGGTAGTGGCTTTTGTTCATCCCATCTTGAAGAAAGCTACTTTTTTTTTGCTCTTAAGATAAATAATTTTGTCCTTATTAAGTCAAAAGATGATTGTGAAGAAAAGCAAGGACCTACTCAATATTTACTCAAATAAAATCTAATGTCAATACTTATAATATCTGGCCATCCTTTTACAACTTTAATCAGCAGCTGTAGTTGTGATGATGTCATATAGTCGTGACACTTCTGATGTCTATGTACATAAAATGACAGGACATATATGAGCTGTTGGTAAAATAATCACTAGAAAATTAGCCAGTAGGAAAGATGTAATGACGTTGATTATTAAAAAGAAAATATCAAGCATGGATGTTTTGAGCGTCCTAAAAATTCATATATAGCTTAATGGAAAAGTGTAAGCGTGAATAAGTTACTTTACTTTTCTCTAAGTTTCTGCAGTTCTTTCTTCATGTCTGCATCCTCAAACTCCGAGTCATTGTCGCTGCTGATGTAAGATGAGTGGGCATGTCCTGTCCCAGGCGAAGGAGTGTGACCATTCATTGCCACAGGCTGTCGGCTTGGTGAATCAGAGCTCTGCTCACTTTTGCTACGACCAGAGCGCCGCAAGAAGGCGACTGCCCTCTTCACGAGGTCACTTCCACTGTGTTCAGACAGGGTATGAGCTGCAGGAGCAGAGTAAGTTGGAGGAAGTGCTATACTACTGCTGTCCTCGTCGGCTGAGTCAGAGCAGTGGCGGTAGTGGTGATGGGTCCAAGTGTCAATAGTCTGGGCTCTGGGGATATGGTGTGGGGTGACATCAGGACTGGAAGTAGGGGTGACTTGATAGAAGTTTGGTGGGGCAGAGTAACGATTACCACTGTGAGGTTCAGATGTTCCTGAATTCTTATCAGCTCCAGCCGTTCCAGAGGACTTGCATGCTGCCACACATCCCTTCCCTTTGCCCTCTGTGGTCTGAGTCTGACTGTGAGACCCTCCGGAACCACTAGAGGGTGCTGGGGAGCTGCATGTGCTGCAGCTCTTCTTGCTTTTCTCTGAAGGACAAACAACATCTGGTGGTGTGGGGATGATCTGGAAAGCCAAAAGATTTTTTATAAATAAAATTAAGGTCTATAAACATCAACTAATGTAATTATTATACAATAACTAGAAACAGAACAAATGCAGACATTTGTTGTGATCTGAAATGCAACTTCATTTATCAAACTAGAAAAGCAGTCGGAGAGCTCAAACCTCCGCCAAGGGCCACAGTTCTCCCCGTAATGAAATCATTTGTTTTCTTCCTATGATGAGAATTCCAAAGGCCCCATATTTTAGTATCCGGAATGATTCTTTTACCTGGATCAGTCTTTGACATATTTTACAACCTGTTGGAAGCTTGTCCTGTATTTTTTTCCTAAGTGCTTCAACCATTTTCATTGGAGTTACGTGCACAAATGTTGAAAATGTCCCTGTCTCACAAAGTTAAACAACCCTTTAAAAAATTCCTGGATCGAAACAGTGATCCGGATCACCACCAAAATTAAAACAGTTCTTCCTTTTCCCATTTTCAACCATTCCTAAAAATTTCATGAAAATCCATCCATGACTTTTTGAGTTATCTTGAACACAAACAGACAAATAAACACCGGTAAAAAAAAAAAAAAACTTGGCGGAGGTAATAACGGTAGTAGTAAATAATATACAGTTAACTCCCACCACTTGGCTGGTACGCGGGCGATCTAACACGACAGCATCAATACTTTGAGAAAATAATCACAGGAACCCCGCAACGAAACTTAATGGGGAAAATTGCTATCACAAGCATACTCTTTGGGTGATCCATCATGAGCTCGGGACAACTCAAGCCTTTCGAGAAAGTGTTCAATCCAGCCGTTAAGTGTGGCGTTTTTTTCCAGGGAACTTCGTATGTGAAATCCACCACGGCACATTCATGATTTATTACATTTTGTGATTAAATCGTGTAGATTATGTTAGCGGACCTCCATATTGAAGCTCCATGTAAACTATGATGACTTCCTGTTGGTCTTTCAACCAATAAGATGCTCAGATTTCTTCTTTTGTTTTTATGACGGTGACATCCAATCCGAGCAGCCAAAGATCAGTGCTAGTTAAAATAGTTATCCAGTATAAAAAAAAAGTAATAAAGTAAAAACTAAAAAAAAAAGAAAAAAAAGTAATACAAAAACAGGGTTACCACCTAAATTAAATCAGTTCTTCTTTTTAGCATTTCTAACAACTCCTGAAAACTTCATGAAAATCCATCCATAACTTTTTGAGTTATCTTGAACACAAACAAATAAACATATAAAAGCCGGCGAAAACATAACCTCCTTGGCGGATGTAATTATATTTATATTGAGGACATTTCTCAGTAAGACTGAAAGTAGCTTCTTACTTGAAAACGGCTTTTGGAGCTGAATGAGCTGGAACTGGCAGTCGCATCTGTTCTCAAAGTCTTGTTTGAAGCTACAGAAGCAATAAAAACTTTCAGAACAAAAAACAATGTTCAAACTATCATGTCATATTAAAGTTATATTACATAACTAAAGCTACCTACCGGCAGCTGCAGAGTCACTTATCACACCCACACCATCTGTGCGCTCAAGAATCTGGGGCTAATGGACAAAGAAAGAAATAGATGTGTAATGTATCATTTGACACTACTCAAATAAATTTGATCTCCCACACACAAACATTAGATCTGAAGGGTAGGCCTGGTGGCTAGTCTTCCCTAAACGAATCAGGACCTGAAATGATTTTTTATCCACAAAAAAATTAAAGGAAAAGATACTTTTCACAGTGACAGAAGTCATTTTGCTTTTAAACTCTGCATCGACCTTTACAACCAAGGGTCAACTCATCAGCACAGCAAATAAAACTGTTAGATAATACAGCTCTAATCTGAATGCTAATATTTTCTGTTATAAACACAAAGTTCATTTTACCAGCTGTTCCAGCTTTTTTTTTGTGGGTGTTCCCTCTGTGGTCTGGCCATCTGAGACTGTAGGGGAGCTCTGCCCTTCTGTACTGGAGGCCTGAGGTTCAGAGGTGGTGCCGGAGGCCTGGCATGGAGTATGCTCCTGGTACAGCAAGTTTCTGAGTTTTTCATCCAGAGTCTTGATTGTACGGTCCACAAACTCAACCCTACGAGGCCCCTCACTGTCAGACTCTCCTTGCCCTCCACCCTGCTGTTGGTTTGAAGACTGGGAGCTTTGATGTGCAGGGCTCTGAGGCTGGGAGGTCACAGTTCCTGGCTGCATGGGTGTAGCATAGGGCTGCTGCAGAACCACAGACTGGTGACTGGCCAGCTGAGGTGGGAGTTCTCCAGTAGGGCTGGTCTTCTGATTTGATTGATTAGTCTGTGACGAGACCAAAACGCCAGCTCCTGCTCCTTTCTCAGTGGCATCCAGGGACATAGGCGGCCCAATAGGACAGCATGGTGGCATATCTGTTACTATAGACACGGCAGAGATGCAGGGTTCTTCAGCAGGAAGGGAGATGTGATGCTCACTGTTTCCAGCAGCAGGTGCATGCTTAGCAACAGAAGGCTGGGTCTGCTGCACCTGGGATTTCCCAGAGATTAGGTCTGGAGGTTGCACCGAGTTGGGTTGAGAGGAAGAAGAGGACGGGCTTTGGGAAGATAAAGATGCGATCGGTGTTGTCACAGCAGCTGTGTTACTGTTAGACCTCACTGACAATGAGCCAGACGTTTCATACTCTGGAAAAATGAAAAGATCAGAGTAAGTTAGAACAAGAACAGTCTGAGATAAACAGAAAAGCCTACAAAAGAAGAGAAGGTAGGTTATTTAGATGCCAAAGTGTTACATCACTTCTCGGCTTCACCCCCATCCGCTTCAGTCAGCAAGAGTAAAATCCTGCACTTCATTTCTACCCAAAACTACTGGCAGAGCTGCTCTTATATAACTGACCTCAACACATGAACCACACAGAGGCACACACAAATACATGCGCAGTGTCTTCACCAACAGCAGCAGGACAATTGTTCAGTTTTAATATTTAGTCCAACCATCAGATAAATTCAATCCTCACAGTGAAAAGATTTGAAAGAAAAACATTGAAAGTGGAAAAAGATACAGAAATACAGAGTGGGCAGCATACCATGGGCTGCAGAGGTCTGCATTGGTGCTTTTTCTTTGTCTTGAATAGGTGTCTCAGCAACAGGGCAGATGATAAACCAGCGCTTTCCAGTGTGAAGGACTGTTAGTGAGAAGTAGAGCTACTCATAAATCCATCAAGATTTAAAAAAAAAAAAAAAAACTTCATTGACAATATCACAAGCAATCAAAGAGCAATACTTATATACTTCATGAATGTTGTTCTGAGATTAACAAGATAAATGTATTAACTTACCATTTTGTTGGTACACTAGCTGTGGGGTGCTTGGTTCTGAAGCCTTCAACAGGAAAGATGTGAGTAAATGCATGTGTATTAATTTGATCGATTTTTTTTATTTTAAAGAGGAGAAAAAAAAAAGAAAGAAAAAAAAAAGGTTTTCCCAACCAGTTAAACAAGCTAAAAATAAATAAATTCAGTTAGCTCAAAATGCTGTATCAGCAATCCTGGTATTTTTTGGCAGCTCTTGTTGGCAACCTTGCAAGCAAAGTCATCTCGAGAGTGCTATCAGGATGGTGTGTCCAAGGCAGAGGCACTCATAGACGGATTGCAGCAATGCAGCTATTATCTGTCAACAGTTCCTTTCTCACCTCTGTTCCCAGTGCACCAGCGCCTTCACTCTGTTTAGGGCTGCATCCATGGTCAGAGTTCCTTTCACCCTCTGTGTCCTCACTCAGCATGTCCTCAGCCTTGTCTACAATGTCTTTCAACTGTTCAATAAAAACCTCTTTTTCCAGAGGTAGAATAAAATCATTCTCCACCTGAAGAGAAGGACAAAAGGCACCATAAAAATATATTGTCTGACTGGGCAAGTATTTATGGATGTGTGAGGCATAGATATAATGTACAACATTGTCAACATGGACTCAAGAGAAAACATTTTCTATTTTTTTAAATTTATTCTTGTCATGCACCTTGCTGCTAAGGTAAAGTAAATGGTAGCTTATGGAGTTTATTATCCATAGAAGATGCAAGAACTATTTTTGCATCTGCAAAGAAAACTGTTTTATTTAAAAAATTTCATTTAGCAAAAGGTAATTCAATATGGCCTCAGGAAGTTTTAAGTTTTAGGAATTTACTTAAGACCAGAAGTTTGTAGAGATGTCATCCCATTGAATATTAATTTCTAACTAAGTATGCTCAGAATTAAGTTAGTTGGGAGAAGAAAGCTTAAGAGATTTTTTTTGCTGCATTGCAGCTGAGGCCAACAGGGAGTTTATGTTCTGAACTGGAAGACAGCTTCTTAGGCAATACACTTCAAAAGCCTCTGCAGAAGCTGATGTGGCAGCAGTGCTGTCTCTTACCATGTAAGTAGCAATCTCTTCTGGTGCATCTCCATCCAGGTCAAATTTAAAAGTGACCATCTTATGGTTATGAGTCTCCAGCTGGCACTCAACCATCTTATCTCCGGTGTTGCACACCTGTAATAGCAGCAAAAACAATGCATGCATTGTGTACAGATTGTTTCTGTGAGCTAGAAGAAATGTGTTCTTTGTTCTAGCACATTTAGGTCACTCACATTGAGCATGCTGAGCTTTGGTCTGCTAATCTTCTCCTGTCGAGAACGGGTGCGTGTTGATCTGCGGTGGTGTTTGCGCACTTTCCCGTCACCTTTACCTCCAGGTGTCCCCTCATTCCCATCACTCATCTCCTTCCCTGATGTTGCGTCAGAGTTGACACTGTAAGACAAGTAGGTAAAATAGTCAGTAAAACAATATGGTGTTGTTCAATTTGCACATTTATATATGCTTCATTTATGGTTTCAATATTCAGATATACTGTCAACTGTTTACAATAGCAAAGGAACTAAAAGCACAGAGTCAAAAGACTACTTAGGTACATTCAAAACAAGCCCAGATTTCCTAAATGTTGGAAACTGACTAAAAAAAAAAAAAACACACAGTAGATCAGATATGAAACAAATAAAGGAGGAATTACCTCTTAAACTGTAAAGCACAGAGAAGGGGAGGGAGACATTTCTATTATCTCACATCTTCTGGGTGTAATAAATTCTGTGCTGGGAGCTAGAAGATATCTCAGTTTTTACTTTCCCTCATTGATACAAGCCCAGTTAAAAAGGTTTAATAAAGTTCATTTCTATGCTGGAATCCCTGCAAGATACGGCCACATCAGCCATAGATTCCACTCAACTCATCCTGAGTTTAATAGATTTGTGGGGGGTTTCTACCATGTGTCCTTAAGAGCAGCCAAAGTGATAATAAACAGAAGCAGTTCATCTTCTGAATACCTGAACTTTAGAGAACTCATCATTACATTCACTGCATCAACATAACAGTTTTTTCTTTAAATGAAGCTACAGAAAAATACACTTTTACCTGTCATAGCTTTGTCCTCCGGTGTGTTTTTCTGCAAGCTGATCCTACAAATGATAAAAAAAAAAAAAAAAAAGATAAACCCCCCCAAAAATAGAAATTATTATATATATAGACAGTAGTATTCAATTTTAAAATTAATTGTGAGAAACTTTAAAGAAAGGAAGAGAAACGTTATATGACAGAAAGCTAGTGCATTTTGTAGCACATGTTTTCGTAGGGAGCCGATTAGAACTACAGTCATTCCTGTTTCCATACCTCCAAGTTAACCTCTGCAGGACCTTGACCTGTAGCTGCTGTGACAGTGCTGATCTTTTTCTGAAGAGGAAAAGTGGAACTGGCAGACCCAGACGATGCTCTCTGTGAGTCAGAGGATTGCGGCATAGGAATTTGGCTGTGAACCCGACTCTGATGCTGGGCCTGAGGGGGCAGCTGGCATGACTTAGTGTTGTCCAGCTGGGTTGGTGCAGTAGCTGTGCGCAGATCTGCCCCATTCTGCACAGGTGAAGAGAAGACTGCAGGTTGTGTAAGATGAATAGTTTGGCTTGGCTGAGCAGCAGGAACAGTCTCAGGATGGCTGACCTGGGCTTGCTGAGGTACCTGCTATTTAAAAAAAAAAAAAAAAAAAAAAAAAATATAGCTATCAGTGTTATAACATTAACTTGATAAATTCAAAGTCATATTTCAACATATATTTAGTTGGATATTGCTTTTTTTTTTTTTTTAAATTATATTTCATATATTTAGAGGAATATGTATCAGTAAAGGCCATGCTCATCTATTTGAATGGTTTCAACTTAAAGACATCAAATATTCATGCTGTTATGTATTTTGCTTTAAAGGCAAAACAATTTTTGTGATGCAAGATGGACAGAGATAATCTCAGAATTTTACAAACTAAAACTCACTCAAATCCACAGAAAAATCCAAAAATTCATCAAATTCCAATTCACGCCTTTTTAGTAAACACAATTAATGTGTTTTTGTTTTTTTTTCATTGCAACGGTCATAGTTACCTGTTTCAGAGCCTGACTGCTGCCATTTATGGGAGCCAGCGTGCTCTGGCATTGCGCAATGTGTGCATGTACGGGGTGGGTGGTTAGCACTGTTGTGAATGCATAATGTGTATGAGAAGCCTCAGATTTAGCAGTCTGCTGCAGAGCAGCAGTGGGTTGGTGATGTGAGGATGTGGGGTCTACCCTACCCAGCACATGTGAAGGAGATGGCATGAGGGACAGAGAAACAGGTGAAACTAATGCACTTTCAATTTGCAGAGGTGAAAGAGGAGAGACAGAGGGGGTGACAGGGAGTGCATGTCCAGGAGAAAGAAAGATTTGATTTAGGGAAGAGGACACTGAAGGGTGAGGAGCAGTGCAGGAGTGAGAGTAGGAAGATTCACAGTCAGTCACAGCTGTCATCACCTGGACTGTGGGATACTGTGAAGGAAACTAAAGGAAAGAGGGAAGAAAAAAAGGAAAATCATAAAATCTAGAAAATTCAAATGAAGAGGGATGATACCTTAGAATAAACTGTCTCTTTTGTAACTGATCTTTAAATATAATGTAAGCCAGAAGAAAAGAAATAAAACCAAGGATGCACAATAACTGCAACTTATGAACATGATCTGTAAAACATGACAATACCTGAGGTTTGGGGAGTGAGGCTGAAACCTGCAGAGGTTGAAGTTGTTGGTGGACAGTCTGAGCCACTGACGACGGAAAGGGAAGTGCTTGGTTTGACGCAGTGGAAGATGACTGGCTGAGATTCTGCCCACAACTCTGTCCATCTTGCCCAAGCTGTGAAATGCTCTGACCAGTGGGGATATTCTACAAACAGGAAAAAGAAAAAGGGGGAGAGGAACATCAGTCAGATAGAAGGATTACACAGTCATTCTTCATTTTGCTTAATTTTCCGGGGCTGACCCAGATCAGTTGAGGCATTTTCCTTCCTGTACTTGTCGGACACAGTCCAAACATTTTGCACAAATTGGAGTGCAACAAAACAGACAGCACAAGCCTCGGAGGCCTGGTTAATACAGCAGCTTAAACCACTGTTACTGTTTTCATTTCAGTTTCCATTTTCTTCCTTTTGGCTTTTGTCCGAGGAAGCTCTTGTCTACAGTTGAGTTTTACATTTGTCTATTGTCCACCCACACAGCTGTTTCCAGTTCATCTGCATCACAACGCAGACCCCAACCTGACAAGTATCAACCTAATAAATCCATTAATTATTCACTACTGATTTGAACCCACTTGAGTCACTCTGCAAGTTACTTTCCTAGAACAAGCTGCTCATAACACTGGACACTCACCTGTTGGATAATATGTGCACCATGGCTTTGCTGGGAAGAATCTGGAAAGTTCTGAGGAGCTGCCACTCCTCCATAACTCTGAGGAGCAGCAACAGGCTGTGCCAGCAGATACTGGCTCTGGCCCGACGCAGTCTGTTGGAGGGCAGAATGTGCATAGCTCGAAGGGGCGGCATCAGGTAGACCTGGCTTAATGCAAGTCTGTTGCTCAGTGGCAGCCTGTGCAGCTGGCGTTGCTGCATGATAGGGATGAGCTTGGGATATATCCTGGTTCGGTTTTAGAACAGTAGTCTGCATGACTTTTTGACTGTGCTGCTGAAGAGTTGTAGAGTGTACTTGTGTTTGACACTGTAGACTTTGAGATGGGAGGGTAGGTGGTTGTCCCACTTGTTGGTGCATGCTATGCAAAGTTTCTTGGCTAAGCTGATTATAACTCTGTTCAGCATCTAGTGTCTTCTGTACACTTAGCTGTGTGGTTTGTGTTGAGGGTTGTTGGTGCTCTTGTTGAATGGACATTTGCTGGCTGTAAAGTGCTGGTGTGGAAGAGTTCTGAGCAGGCTGCTGACTGGGCTGTTTGACTGAGCCTTTGGCCTGCTGAGGTGTGCTGGGAGAATGTGCAGACGGATACTGGATTGCTGCTGGGGAAACTGATGCAAGGGGGCAGCTTTGTGCTGGCTGCTGTGCTGGCACAGTAGTTGCTGCAGTCTGATGCTGAACCGATGGAGGAAATCCTGCTGCAGACTGAGCCTGTTGCTGAGACGAGGTCATAGAGTACTGAGACGTTTGCTGGACCAAGGGAAAAGTCAGAGAGCTTGCTGCTGTTGCCTGCTGCTGTTGGAGTCCAGCTGCATGGTAGATCTGTGCAACATGCTGCGGCACAGCTGATGTCGTAATACTTACTGCAGTTTGGGTTTGTTGCTGGATGCTTACGGAGCTTAAACTAGCTGGAGCTTGTGTTGCAGCATTGGGGTGGCCAGCATATAGAGCAGCAGGGTAGCTGTGTCCAGGCTGAATGTACTGCTGAGGTGTGTGCACTGCTGTGCTTGAAGAGGGCAGGCCCTGGACAGATGACTGACTCTGGTGACCCATAGAACTCACCTGAAGGAGGGAAAGGAAGTGATTTCAAGTAGGTATACTTATGAGTGCATTTTCTAGTCAATGATTAAAAAAGAAAATCTCACAGTTGCCTGTGCCAATTACATTAAGGGCACATTCACACCAGCCTTTTTGATTGGAATCCTACTCAGTTGGCTCTGAAAGTCTGCTTCATTTTGGGTATTGTGAATGCACAAACAAATTAGGATTCTGATCTAAGATGTGCACTTGGCCCATCTTTCAAGCATCCAAATACAGGCAGCGTTTCGGGGTACAACACAAAGTTCATTGTGGTTTTAGTGTACACAGTGAACAACCGAAAAAGAGTGGTGAAAAGAGACTCTGGATGAAAGAAATAGCTCACAGACATGGAAGAATTTGCTAAAAGTTCTGATAGAAATCTGCAAACCCAGAACACTAGGATCTGGTGCAGCTCCATATTTCCTTGCCTCTAGTGGAAAGTGAAACCTCAGTGAAAAAGGTCTGATTCTTATAGCAGACTATCCTGATGTGAATGCACCCTTAGTCATATCAGATGCAACTATGAGAGGTTGAGGACTAAACATAAATAAATGGAACATTTGTTTCAACAATTAACAGCTGTTGACAGGTGTGAACTAAAAGAAAGGCACAAGGGAGAGAAAGGAGAGACCAAAAGGATGTTATTTAGGCAGGAGCTATAATAAAAGGCCCAGGGCATAAATGGGAGTGGCCAAAAGGGATGAAATCGGACTGCTACCCCTTCTTCATGAATTAGAGGCCATCTATCCATGGCAAAGTAGGGAGTAAGACAGCTGCTGCATGAGCCCAACATAGCAGAGAGGGAAATGTTAAAATCTAGGTCATTTATGGAAAGGTCTAAGGTTAATAAAAAGGGAATTGTAGTCTATTAGAGGTTGCACCATTTTCCCCTGACAACAGCAAGCTTGATTTATTAGGCGGTCAGTGATTGAGGCCTACGAAGGCAGCAAGACAAAGACAGGAAGACAGGATTTTGCCCCAACTCCATGCAGAATAAAGCTGTGCTTCCTATAGGTTGGGGAAATCTGGAAAGCAGGTGTTGGCTCCATCACAAGAAAATAAGTAACTTGTCTGCTACTTCGACCTACCACTCCCACAGCAGTGGTAGTTTGCTGCTCTTTGGAACAGCATCCATCCTCACGATCCTGGACAGTCTCTTGATCCTCAAAGGGACTGCCAAACTGGGACTGACTCGTTGGGCTACAGTCTCCATCACTCTGGGTGGGTCTGTGGGCTGCTACAGGCTGCAGCAAGGAGGTTTGAGTGGATGTGGCATGGCAAGGCGCTGCTTTGCGGCTGATTATATTATACAGAGACTGCTGCAGCATTGAAAAATTTGAATAATCACTTGAACCTTTTGGTTGTCCATAACCAGTGGTGTTCATTTTTCCACCAGATACTGAATGGTGCCTTAAGTCAAATGGACACAGATGTGTTGGCATGAGAGATGGGTGGCGGTGGTTCCCATCTTGTGACTTCAACAGAAGCAAGGAGAAGCAGGCCTGGCACATATGGCCTCTATGCACTGTAGAAACCGGTTTATGATTACAGGTTAGACTCAAAAGACTACTCAGGTCAGAGTGTCTGCGCCCACTTGACACAGGGACGGTTAATTGTTCACTCGTGGCCTCAGGTGGTGGTCTGGTGCAGGAATCACTAAGACGGCGCAGCTCTGAGGTTGGGGAGACTGGATATACTTGCAGCACTGGCACAGTCCAGGTTGGAAACCCATCCTCAGCTTCTAAATGAGGCTCAGTGGGGCTGAGTTCTGACTGGTTCTCAAATACTGTGGGGGTTGGACTGATTGACCTCCGAGACTGAATGAAAGCCTGGAGTTGATTTAATTGGTTTGCTCTTTGAGTGTCAATAACAGGGGCACTTCCCCTCCGTCCTGAAGTTCCCAAGCGAGTCCTGAGGTCTGGGCTCAGTGTCGCCCCCCAGACTTCACCATTTTCACAGGAGTGAGGTCGCTCTGTCAGAAAAGGAGTACTGCCCTGGCACTGATTGAGGAACAACCCAAAGCAAAATATGTTACTCAATTTGAACAGGGCATGACCAGAAAAAAAAACCAGCATGAAGAGATATGGAAAAATCAAATTTGTTTACATTTCCTTTTTCTGTGTACGAACATGTGAGCATTGATGTACAGAAGTGTGGATGCTTGTTTTATGCATTTAGCGTGGGAATACAGAGTGTGTATTCAGTTCATAGGTCACATCACATATGGCTGATATGAAAGCAGTTGTGTATTTTGATAAATCTGAATGTATATGACCAGCTACAATGTTTAAGCTCCTGATACAGACCTGTTGTGTTGCCATAGTAATAGGCTCCAGCAGGGACTGGTAGAGGACACTCTGCTGGCTGCTGTGGGAGTCTGAGTACACAGTGGAGCCCATGCCACTGTCAAGTGTGCCGTCTGCTGAAGAGACACAAATCATGTACTCATAAAAAAGTCATTCATTTAGAAGCCATTTTTGAGTGGACAAGAACAGAATGTCTTACATGTAACTGAAGTGGTACTGGTTGCCAAGTTATGCAGTCTGCTGTGTTGGTCGGCCTCTGGTTCTTCTGGTTCTAGCAAGAGTGGCTGTCCAACATGTGGTGCCCTAATAGAGATGCCCTCAGATGGTGCCATCTTGACCCCGAGCCCTCCTTCGCCCTGATCCCCTGGAACAGCAATAGATGCTGTTCTGCCCCTTCTCCATTTGATCAGTGCCACGCGGTCCCTGATTGACTTTCCCACTGTCTTAGCATCACTCTCGTGGAAGAAACCAGACTCAACCTGAAAGAGAAAACGGGAAGAGCATGGTTTTCAGGATATTTTTAGTACTCAGCATGTGAGGGGGGAGGGTGTAATAAAAAGCAGAGTGTGAGAGACGGAGAGAAAGCATCAAGAAAGAACAAAAAGGGTGGAATAGAAAATCTATTTAAAGGGGTCAGAACTGTGGGGAATCATTCTTTTTGTAAGCAGGCTGGCTTATAAATCACAACATAACTGGTTGAGGTTAAATGAATCTGAAGAAAATTAAGAGAACACCTGGTTGTTCAATGTACAAAAAAGGGAAAGGAAATTTATCTGAATAACAAAACCAAACATCTAAATCGATCCAGGCTCCTTGTTGGCTGGATGTGGTTGAGGTGGTGGTGTGATATGAGAGCATGCTGAACATACAATTTCTTAGTGCTGCCGGTTCATGTTTGCCATCAGCCTAACTTGATCACAGATAAAATGGCACAAACAGCTTGAGGCGAAGAAAGTTGAAAACAGAGGACAAGACGTTTGGGAGACTGCAACAACGAAGGAAATAAAAATAGACACAAAAATGGAAGAGCATGCAAGTTGTTTGTCAATGTTTATGTGCATGTTTTGTTTTTTTTGCATCAAAGCATAATTTAGCAGTGACAATGCTTCTTTCTAAAGTCACCTCAATAGTCAATTATCCCATTAAAGACAATCTATTTTAGCAAATATTACACATCCTTGATCAAAACACAATTTCTGGATTCTTGGAATAGCAACGGAAATGATAAACAATCTGTATTTATGAGATTAGAAACCACTGTTCATGAAATACAAGCTCTGCCAACAGCTTGAACACAGAAAAACCATAAGAAACATGACAAACTACTGTAATTAGCAATGGTTGAAACTGATTCCAAAAGCAGATGCATAGAAAGGATTAAAATAATTGTCTTTATCCACATTGACAACTGCGTGTCTTCTAGACATGTAAAGCAAAGTATTGGCATGAACAACCATATTTTGAATCCAGACAGTCTTTCTCTGAATTAATAAGTTTCTTTCATTTGCATATTACTTAAAGATTTACTCACCATTTCTTGTGCAACAACCTCAGGAATCTCCTTTTCCAAGTCAAATGTGAACTCAATGGCTCCACTTTCCTTGTACTTTCCTTTTAACTTCTTATGATCCTCCACCCACAGTTTGAGAGCTATGGAGGTCTTTTTTCCATCATCCTCCTCTGCAAGCTCCACCCTCACACCTGTGTCCTCAGCAAAGAAAGCATGGTTTAACAGGTCCTTGATGGTGTAGCTGGAAAAAAGAAAAAAAAAGAAAAGCTCAGAAAACAATACCATCACTTTGTGTAATTTCAACGTTTTTCAGTAGATATTTTAGTACAATATTCTGATATATTGAAAAAGAATGTATATATTTTGACTTGGTCTGAGATACTAAAAGATGGTTAATAAAATGCCTCTGCTGTCCAACTTTATGTATTTTTTCAATAAATAACAGCCATTAGAAGTCAATTAAGGCTGACCCCCCCCCTTCCCTTCCATTATGTAAGAGAATTGAGAGACACCCTGCAGATATGGAGGGAGACTGCAGTGCTGCTGAGATCCCAACTGTCAGCACCACCGCAATGAAGCAGGGGTGGTGAGACCAGGCATGAAAGATGAGAGGGCACCTTATGAGCCGTATTGGCTGGATGCTGGACAATGATGAGGACAGTCACTCACCGCTCCTCTTTCTTTTGGCAGATACACTCGCCAATAATCTCCTTGATTTCAGGATCCATGACCTTGTTGTAGCTGGCTGGCTTCACTCCCTGAGGATAGGGAAAATAGATAAAACGCTGAAAAAACACAATGGCAGGACACTGTGCTGATGACACTCCATGAAAAACAAAGTGTGTGGATGTGCTTTTTCACTTTAAACTTCAAACTTGAGTTTTTTCAAATTACTAATTTGTGTGTTGCTGCTGTAGGCGTGAAAATCTAACATTATTCGCCAACAATTTTCATAAAAATAACTCAAAATAAATAAAAAGACTAATATCCTCAATTTGTATTTTTAAACAGCTTTACACAGCAGCAAATGTACAGGTGTGTGAATAATGGCAGTATTCTACTTGAGGAAGAATGCTGTGTATCTGCCTAAGTTTTCAATGTCAATAGGGATACAAGAAGAAATCAAGTTAATTGTGTCATTTATTATTGTGCTTTTCATGCCATAACAAACTAAAATTATTGCTGTGAAAAGACATTTGAAACTAGGTCTCTTTCAATGCATGCTGTATTTGTGTTTGTAGTTTTTTTCCTTAACCGTCACAACTGCTATAACTTTTTCTGCAATAATAACAAAAACTAGCAAAACAGACACAAAAAAACATTCAGTACTAGTAGAGGCATCTTCTGGATCACGTTCCCTCTTAAATATGCAGCTGGATGATGTCCATTTATTCATAATGAAACTGTACCAGAATTTCATTTGATCAGTCTCCTATTAATATCCTGCAGCAGTACTCAGAAGTAGTATCTAGAGACAGCTACTCACATGCTTCTAAAACATTAATATAGCTACATATTGATATACATTTATATGCATTAATAGTATGTGATATGGGTATATTTTTGCCTTCAACCCTTATCAGTCTCGAGTAGAAAATCAATACACTTCATCAAATCAGGAAGTGTATAATGACTAAAAACGAACTGAATCAGAAAATGGTATAAAGTATTATTTATCTGGAGGGGAGGACATCCTGAAATAGAATAGATTATAAAGTTGGTGGGATATCTCTGCAAACATGAAATTTGGCCACCCTCTGTGCCTCCATATGGCTCATTAGATTTATCAGCAGGAAAATTCAAGATAGAGGATCAATACACAGGACAGCAAAGAAGATCCTGTAATCTGAAAATCTCCCAGCAATAACCGTTATGTGAAATAGTTAAAAAACACCTTTTACCTTTAAAAGCCTAAATGTACAATAAATCACATATTACAAAAACAGGGCCCACTGTTACTTAAGACATTTTGACTTTTTTTTTTTTTTTTTTTAAATTAAGGAGGTATGTTGCATAGATTTATTTTTCACATTACAAATACAATTTTCATCTGAATAATGCTCTGTTATATACTATTGCAAAAGAATGAGTTTAGTGAGCCTCATATTGTCCATTTAGTTCCTATTAACTCGTAGGAACAGCTGCAAAAGGTACAACATAACACCACACTTTCATTAAAAAATGTGATGCAAAGATAGAGCTATGCCAATGTTGTCTCTAGATCTCTGCTGAAGGTAAAAAATGTCCCTCTCTGCAGCAGCTAGTTAAAGGCAACTCATTTACCCTGCTAACTGAAGCTCAGTGGTAACTTATGACTCTGATTCAGCTGCAGACTTGATCATGCATTGTCTTGGCCGTGTATTAACTTTAAGAGCATAGCGAGAGGTAACTAACCTGTTTACCCACTGACTTAGGCTGGGCAACAGTACGGCAAAGGCTAGCTATTAGTATTTAAGGACTAACAACCATTATACTAACACAAACAGTCCATTAAATCCTTCACTGCTTTGGTTACTAGCATGCTGAAGCTAAATGGATAAGTTGCTGTGTGACCTCAGTCTTTTCCATAGAGTGGTAAACTGTCTGGTGAGCTGCAGCAAACACTATAAATTTACAGTATTGTGAACATTAATTACTTGTAACAGTGACTGATGTAGTTTTTTCACAAATACAACTTGAGTGCCTCCCCCAAATATGTATATAATAAAAAGCAACAACAGGACTCACACTCGTAACTTTGCGATAAATCTGAGCTGCATTTTGGCACTCAGAGTAGGGATATTCTGATGTGGCCATCTCTAGCATACACATGCCAAATGCATAGACATCCACAGCCTCATCGTAATGCTCCTCATACATCTCTGGAGCCATGAATTCGGGAGTACCTACAGTAACAGAGAAACAGACCAGTAAGAATGAATGAGTCATGAATCCACAAATCAACTTGGTAAAATCTCACATCGAAGTCATATACCTATCACACTCTTTGCAAACGAAGCTGCTTTAAGTGTTGCCAGTCCTAAATCTCCTATCTTGACCGAACCTGTAGGTCCCGTTATAAAAATGTTGTCACATTTGAGGTCTCTGTGAATGATAGGAGGGGTCCTGGTGTGAAGAAAATGAAGGCCTTTCAGGATCTGTCTGCACCAGCTCCTCAGCACCTTGGGCTTCATCACCTTGAAACGCTTTAGATAACTGGATGAATGAAAAGAGATGAATTACATGAGGAATCAAAAAGGGAGGTGCAAAATACAAGCTCGCCATTACATTGTTTTCATCATAAATATTTACGTTTTCAGCGTTCCTGAAGTCATGAGCTCCGTCACCAAAACAATGCACTTCTTTCCTTTAAGAGTGGATTCCCAGAAATCATAGAAACGAACAATGTTGGGATGCTGAAGACCCTTCAACATTTCTGCCTCCTCTTTGAAGCGCTGACGTTCCACTTTGGACAGCTTACGATCCTAGAAGAGGAGAAATACAAGATAAAATAAAAATTCTGCAACAGTAAATGCCTCAGATATATATTTTTTTATAATTAGAAGTGCATGTAAAGCTTATATTAGTGTGTGGAAGAAAAAAAATTCTGATTAGAGAAAAAAAAAAATCTATACAACTATTTTAATGCGGATTATATTTCAAATACCCTTTTTGTGTAAATACGGTGATACCAGATCCAATTTTCTGCCTTTAATCTTTCCCAAAAGGCTAAGGATGCACAAACACAGGGGTTGACAAACCACAAGGCAGTGGAGACTAAACATGGACACAGATACAGCCACACCTACAACATGCAGCAGCTTAAGGTTATGTCATTGATCCCTTTCAGCTTTTTTCCCCACAATCTCCTTCATATGCAGGTTCACTCTCAACCACTACCTTTTGCTCTTTTCTACCCTCCCCCACAACTGCAACCCATCCTTCTCTCTGAACCCCCACATCAGCCACTCCCTTATTCAACATCATTCATTCCCCCAATATGCAAAAGCATCTTCAGTAATCTCCGTGCTGTCCCTCTGCAATTTTATACAATACTGACCCCGCACTGGCTGCACATACTAGATTGCGTAGTTTTTTCTTCTTTTGCATTAAAAAACACTTTTCATATCAGACACAAATATACACACACACACACACACACACACACACACACACACACACACACACACACACACACACACACACACACACACACACACACACACACACACACACACACACACACACACACACACACACACACACACACAATGCGAAAGACTCGAGAATCAAGACCCTACCCCACCAAAGAGACTAATGACACTGGTGGTGGGATGCATTGAATACAACCTAATGAGATTTAATCAATTCAATTATTCAACCAGTGTCAACTCTTTTTAAGATGAAACTGCAAAATTTAAAAAAAAAAACTGCCTCAATAACCTGAAAATTAACAGTAATGTGCTGTGATACAATGTGTTGAGGGGTAGAGTGATGCGATAGCGCGTACAGAGTGTGTGAGAATGTGGCATATCAGGTTTGTGTGCAAGTGTGTGGGGGGTGGGGATTTTCACTGCACTCTTCTGAAGTCCTATGAATAATTCAGTTCTGCAGAGAACTCTTTCTACAGAGACTAGCTGAGCAATGGAGGGCTGGGTTCTAAGTTGGGCTGGGTTATCCTCAAGTGCTCTTTTCTTGCATAGGAGCAACACATAGTCTGATGTCCACCTGAAAAAATTATTTAAGAAAAGGACGAACACTAAAGAATTAAAAAAAAAAAAAAAAAAGTCTGTTTATAGCATTTTTAACCAATAAGAACTGAGGGTCTCCCTTTAGGCAGTGCACTTTGTGCTTCCTTGGCACCCTGTCTACCATCATCATTTGTACTCTCAACTTTCAGGATCATGCTGCCTTTAATAATCCCTCCAAGTCCCAGTCAAACTCTTTTCACGCCTTTCCATTTGCTCTCTCACTTCTGTGCCCCTCTTAGCAGACATCAGGGCTTCTCTATTATTCAAAAGCCACATGTCCTGTAGGCTCAAAGATGTTATTTACTGCATGAGCAAATAAACATGCACAGATTCAAAAGCAGCCGATCCTAGTAGAAGAACATTCTGGTTACAAAAAAAGCAGCGGACAAATCATGTAAAAAAATTTAATAGTTACCTCAAGCCACGTAAACTCTTTACATGCAACTCAATGTTTCATTCATGACCAAAAGAAAGCTGCAGCGAATGCCTTTAACAGTTTGTGCAAATATTCTTTCAGCCTGTGCTTCACACATGCTGAAGAAAAAGGCTCAGCTGACCACACCAGAGTATGTAGCTGCTCAGGAAAGATAAACACACACAGAGAATATATGACCGCATGGAAAGAAAACTGCATTGTGACATTGGCAGGAAGTAATCCTTAAAGCTATGCTCCCCACTGCTGCTATCAATACATCTGTGTGTTTGGTTCCATCACAGCCATTGCCACTAAAAAGCAAAACAGAATGAGACAACAATGGTGAATCCTTAAAAGGAACAGAGAAACCAGGAAACTGGTTAGAAGAAAATTGTCTTGGGAATCTTTCAGATGATGTAACTGCAAATTTTTGCTATGACTCATATCACATGTCATGATGCCACCTATTCTAAAGAATGTACAGTAATGTGCACATTAGATGATATCACCTAGATGGTATCCCTCCAGTTGCCTACGGTGTGCTCAGACCAAACATGTTTTGAGCGTCAAAAACACTCAAAACGCTGAACGCTCAACGCTGGCCACTAAACTGCCACTTTTGTGTCCGACAACTAAAACGCTCCCATCGCTCCTGCCGCTTGTGTCTGGAGCAAGGGGCAAATGCGGCAGAAAAGAGAGGAGGGAGGCGGCGCTTTTCTTCTGATTAGTTTGAATGATGGCAGATTCAGTGGAGATATGGCATGGTTTTATGTAATAAATAAAGCTGGAGGACGTTGTCGTAGGCCAGTAAGAGTCAGTGTTAATGCAACAAGAGCCGCACTCAGCTGCCGCCCCCAAACAAAGTGTTGCTACGTTGCTATCCTGCTAAGTTGTCAAATCAGTAACATTCAGCTTTTTAGCAAGGAATGGTTATCCTAAACGTTGCACAGAGTAATCGCATCTCAGCCCCGTGTCTGGGTTCACCACAGGAATCCTCCAGGAGCTGCGAGCTGATCGCTCTGATTGGTTGACGCCCCGTGTCAAGCTTCCAAATTCAGCTTTGTCCATCTCTGACGTTCCGCACGGAACGCGCGTCGAGCTAAAAAAACTTCTTAAATTTTTGGCACGTTCCGCGCGGAACGCTGACGCCGAAAACGCAACACAAGAAAGCTCGACGCACCCTTGCCGTGCCTCCCCATAGACTTTACATGGAAACCTGCTGCTCTTGACGCTCAAAACGCGTTTGGTCTGAAGAGTAAGAGTCCCATTAAAGGTAGAGTATGTGAGATTTTCAATATTTTCAAAATAAATTAACTAAAAAAATAACTACAATCATAATAAGATAGTTTTTTTTAAACATGTAGGTTCCAGTCTGTCCATATTTGATGTGTTATTGAATTACAAGTTTAATTAATGACAAAGACCCTTCTTAAATGTTTGCCTACCAGTTAAAAAAAAAAAAAAAAAAAGTGCTTTTTGTCATTTGTCATTAATTAAACATGCAATTTAATAACGCATCAAATATGGACAGACTGGAACCTACATGTTTAAAAAACTAATTAGAATTGTAGTTATTTTATTAGTTAATATATTTTGACAATATTGAAAATCTTACATACTCCACCTTTAAAGCAGACTGGGCAAATATTCTTTGAAATAGACTGAATCCAAGACATTTTCAATCTGAAAATGTAACTTCCAAGACATAGCAACTGATTTTGTTAACCATAGAAAAGTTTGTGAACCTTAAAACTATGCAAATCTTACAAAATCATGTATATTCCCAAACCTGAAATGGCCTTGGAGTGCTGCAACAGCCAATGTCATTCTACAACTACAATGTCTTCATCTCTGCATCAGAAGTTTACATCGATCAACAGCTGTGAGACAGCTTTTTTTTCTCTCCGAAATTAAAGATTAAAATCAATGAAAAATAGCAAATATGGATGCCCTTCTTTTGACTGTAATAGTCATAATGTAGCAGACTCACAATGTATAGTTGGTCAAACAAAACAGATAACCCAAATTTACAAATAACTTAAATCTTTTGCATATTGTCAGATATAATTGCACCCTCCTTCAATATCCTTCCTGACAGCAAAGCCAATCAAATTGTATGGGACTGGGGCATCATAATATTAAGGATGGGCTCAGAATATAACTGCTGCAGCTCTGCATCCAAAAAGAGGCTAAGTGTTTTGGTCATGTCCTACTGGGAAAAGGGCCCCTGGGCAGATCCAGGACCCAGACTAGACTGAATAAGTCTCTCAGCGGGCTTGGGAACATCATTATTCTCCCAGAAAAGTAGGAAGAAGTAGCCAAGAGAGAACCCTTCTATGTCTGGGCAACTGCAGCCCTCACAACCCAGATAAGACGTGGAAATAAAAACCACAAATACACACAAAAATGATACAAAAAAGTGCAGAATCAGAGGAGAACTCACCAAAGGAAATTGGGTTTATTCTTTTGTGAAGCCTAAAGAATATTTTGTCTGTCCAATTTTGGAAAATGGCTGAAATGAACCAAGAAAATGACCAAATAATCGACTGAAGACGATGTCTTGATAAAGCTTAAAAAAAAAAAAAAAAAAAAAAAAAAAAAAAAGTTGGACTGCTCCTTATCCTCACAGTCCCTGAAGGACACATTTTTCTTTTTTTTTTTTTTTCTCCATAGAGACCATTGAACTACCAAGATCCACATCCAGGAAACCAAAAGGTATCAGTGGCCCACAAGTTCATGAAGCAATTCTAGTTGGGTCAGTTGAGTTACATACCCTGTAGGATTGGTCCTTCGCCACAACTCTGTGTTCCTAAACATAATTTTCTACTTTCACTAATGAACTCGACCTCATTGTGAACCTTTGTTAACGGGGAGCAGCTTAGCAAAATTTGGACTCTGTGAAAGAGATTTGTGCTCAAAGTTGTCAACAATTTCTATTAAACAAAGAAGTACACTTAGTATACTCCTTGTTTAACAACCTTTGCTTAAGAAGATTAAGAAAATATTTCCCTTTGGATGTACAGTATTTACAATATAAACTAATGCCACAGTAATACATCAACCACAATACTGCAAAAACACTGAGCAAATGGCCTGAGTAAAGCTTCTAAACTGCAATGAAAAGCTCAGGTTCATTTTCATAATATAGTTATTGATCCATGCAGTATCTATACCTTTTACTGGAGGTCAGAGTGCTACAGAACATAATTCCTACAGCTGTTTTAGATAGGTTAACAATGAGGATGTCTGGATTCAAGGGTGATGACTCTTCTTGCTAGGTTGGAAGGATGATAATTCTCTTGGCCACATCATGCACCCAATGACTTTTGCTGTGCTTCTGCTGCAGTCACAAAAGCTAGTGCAGGGTGAGCAATGAGCCAGCATGACGGCAATGGATGAATAGTGTCCCATTTTTCATTACTGCAGGAGGGTTTGACCAGCAGCTGTGTCAGTTGCCATCATTTCTGTTCCTGTGTTATAGCTCGGTCATACAGCTACTGCATTCCCAAGCTACACCCAGGGATGGCAGGGAGCAAAATTTAAATAAAAGACAAGTGAGTTGTCTGAAAAACTTTAGGGTAGTCAAAAATGTACACAAACCATAAAGCCATGAAGAAAATAAAAAAAAGAGAAAATCTTGGAGGTACTGATGCATTTCAAAAACTTTCACCACAGATTGAAATGAATTATTCCACTACTGTAGTAGTGAGCAGAATAAACTGTAAATTTATCACAAAATACTTGAGTGTTACGTGGGTTTTCGTTTGTGTAGTTAACTATGACCATGAATCAGTCAAAGCAGACTTTGGGATACAGACACAAACTTCTAGCTTTGCATCAAGTGTATAGGCTGCTCAAACATCAGCAAAGACTCCTTTGACAGACAAAAGATTTAACGAGTCTGTTGCCTCCAAAAAGAACAGGGACATGGGAACTATTGAGTGATCACCATAAGTCTCTTTAATAAAAGCAGCAGTGATGCTTAATGTTTAAGGACAGCACTATTTTATTAATTTTCTGTTTTTACAAACTTTATAAAAAATATTCTAAGCATATAAACATGATCAAGTCTGACTTTGTCATCTTTAAATGGTTTTGTTTTATTGTCATTTGTTTTATTATTCCCATTGTTTTTTTTTAACTATAATTTTACAGTATTGAGCAACCAAGGCTGTCAAAAATGTGCTTTAGAAATAACCCTGCATGTAAACAAGTATTCTGACAACTACTTTCCAACAGGTAATGCATTGTGGTTTCAACGTGATCTGTCGTGTTTTTGCCACCCTGATCTCCTGGCGCTCATCATTGATTACTCGATCCACCTGCTGGCTTCCTAATTGCCTCTGCTACCTCATTCAGTTCACCTGGTTTCCTTTTCTCTCACTGCCTACTTAAGCTCCCTCCAATCCCTCCTTTTCTGCCAGATAATAATCAGACCTATGTCTAGTTTTGTTCCAGCGGTCTACGGATTGTTCCTCAGTTGCCGACCCTCTGCTTCATGCCCCTGGATTACCCTCCTTGCCTTGTCCTCGACGGATACCGCTACCTTTCGGATCTTCTGGTTACCGACCCTGCCTGTCTTTGGATCTCTGAGCCTTGTCTTTGCCTGGATGAGTATTTTGCCATCCTGTTTACCTCCCAGCTGTTGCCTGGTTTCTTCTGCAGACCACTCCCCTGGACTGATCTTCTGTTCATACTCCTCCACCAATAAACTGGTCATTTGTCCAGAACTCCCTGTGTGTGGCTGAATTACGGATCCTCAGGGTAACTCATTACAGTGATCTGTAGGTTTTTAAAATTTATTTATATTTTTAAAGCAGCTAAGAAGCAGTGTTCGCCCATCTGTTCAGCAGAACATGAGGCATGACAGCTGGTAGCAACAAAGCACACACTCTTGCATAGACGTCAAACGTCTATCCATAACGCTAACACACTCAGACCCGTTGTAAATAATAGGGTAACTAATACAAACCACAAATAGCTGTGGTACTATAATACCCACAGCAGCCGTTTTACTCATACTCTCAAATTAAAACATCTATACACAAACACTCAATGTTCATGTAAAAATACCTGAACCCTTATGAAGTCAAAGCGTAAGAACCAAAAAGTGTGAGGGTGGTCGGCCTGATGTTGCAAAACACTGATGAAAGGTAGAGCTGAGATAAAGCAAAGATCAGTAATGGTCCAGAAAGAAATGTCCTGACTTGAACTGTGTGGCCTGGCCAACCCCTCTCCTGCCAATTACAACCCCCCCCCCCAACACTGCAGTGTGGGAGAACTGAGAGACAACCTTGATTCAGCACAATACCCAGACCAAACACTGCAAAAATGAACACAAGCAGTTGTGTTTCTGCATGAAGCAATTAAATGCATCCTTCTTAGTTGTTATATGTTTACTAAAACTGGTCAACAATAAAAAATGCACCAATGTGTTAAATGTATCCCTGCTAATGCAAAACCTTTGAGTACCATAGTTTAAATATGAAGTGGCAATTTAAGTGACAAGTGATGCAGTGAAAACCCACTGTACTGTACAATGTACCTGACTGACAATGTACCAACAAGTTGTTATTAGAGATTACAGCGAGTGCTACAACATATTCAAAACAAAAATTATGCCCTGTAACCACAAACACGAAGAATCAAGACCCCGTTTACACCACACTTTCATGCAAAACAGAAAACATTCTATTCCAGTTTGATTAAAATAAATAAATAAATAAATAAAATAAAATGCATTCACATAGTAGTGGAATGACACCTATTCCTATGCAGGGAAAAATACAAATAGGACTAGGAATAATGTATTGTGCATGCCAGGCCTGTAGTAGGCAGTGAAAATTTGTAGTCACACACCCATGTGTGTAATGTGTCCACCACTTACTCATAAAACCAACCACTACAACAACAGAAGCGTTGCCTGCCAACCACGAGTTAAATTGGTGCATGCAGCCTCTGTGTCTTTCCTGACATGACGTTCTACCAAAAACAGGTTTCCCTCAACAGACCAGACAAATGTAACAGAAGCATAAACGTGACATAGACTTGCAGCATTGTTGTTGTGATTTTCGCAGGCTAAAGAGGGTCTGAGTGCACAAGTAAGTAACTAACATGCATATCTTTGGATGGTGGGATGAAGCCAGAGCACCCGGACAGAACCCATGAGTACACGGGGAGAACATGCAAACTCCACACAGAAAGGACACTGTCCAAACCTTGCCCCAGCCAAGGATCGAACTTATTTGGACCAAATAAGTGGACCGGTCCGCCTACAAATGCAGGTCTTGGCCTGCTTCAAACTGACAAAATACAGGAAGAGGACTACAAAAAAACTTCTGTTTGAGCCATTCTTGCAGTGTAACAGCGTCGGTTTACTCAGTGGCAACAGCCATTGTTCAGTATGAAGTTTAGAGTGAGTGGAGCATGAACCACGCACCTGTACGAACAGTTACAGCACTAAGGCAGCTTGCATTCCAAGATGTACAGGTGTATGATGCTTTGCATCAAACTTGAGTTGATATTGTTCAAGTATGTCAAAGTTTGCCACGACTGTATCTTACCAAGTAGACCGACATCAAGAAGAACAACAATCATGCAAACTTGTGCTTTAAATAGCAATTTCCTGGTCCAAGAAAATAATCAAGAAAATAATAAATCTGATCATTTATTGAGTACATTAACATTTTTTGAATAAAGTTTTCAGAAATCATTTCTGTAGTGGGGCCTACATTTTAGACACCTTGTTTAAGAAACTTTTTTTTTTAAAAAAATAAAACAAGTGTTACTCCATTGTAATGTGAGAGACATCAAGGACATGGTAAAAGGAGAGTGTTAACTTTGTTTCATAAAAAGAACAGTATGTTATATGGATTTTTTAACACTCTGCTGCTGGTTCTATTTGCCATGGGCCCTCTTTCAAGCCTTCATCTTTACACACAATAAACCTGAATAGCTAATGAAATCAATCTGCCTTTGTACTTATTAAATAAAGATTCATAACCCTACTTAATATGATTTATATAAAATGTTCACTACACAAAATGTAAAAAAGGACATGTTATAGAATCAAAGTACTCATTACATAAACAGCTCAATGATTCAGAGGTCAAGTAGAAAGTATTAAAAAGTAACCTTTGTTTTTACCCCAGAAACACTAAGCAGGAGGCCTGACCGGCATACAGAATTGTTCCAGGTTTGTTCACACAAATAACCCTCTTGAATATTTCTAAAAGGGATTACTACTCCTAATGAGCTATGCTGACACCTTTTACTGGGGTGAAACAGGGACAACAATGGTCACTTTTAATGTAAACTATTTTACTGGACGCTGTTCACCAAATCATGGTATGATCAGCGAAGAAAGCGCTGCAGCCATCAGTCAAATATTTTGGTACAACAAATATAACTTTTTAGCCTCAAGATATTAACGGTTTGTGCAGCAACATCAGCATGTCAACTTTAATGAATGTCTGACCACCGTGGCATTTAAGAAAAAAAAAAAAAAAAAGAGGAAGACACAAGAGGTCGGTGAGCCAACCCCAAATTTTTCCCCCATTTTAAAATAAAAAACTAGCATTTATACAAGAGCGACATAAACCATCTCCATAGAAAATGAAAATGCTAATAGCTCTGGAAACAATATAGTTTACATGTCAGTTCTGTAGTGGGCAGTTAAACTTTACAACGACATCCCATGTGTTGACGCAGACAGGATTTCATTGTTCACGATGAAATTTAGGGATGCACCGATACCAATATCAGTATTGGTATCTTCTCAATACCAAGAGTGTGTACTCATACTTGGTATTATTGAAAGTGTACTGATATCCAATACCACACTAGTCAAGCCAGCACAGATGTGTTTGACGACATGTTTCAGATATGTTTTAAAAGAAATAAATGCCTTGAATGTTAAAATGTGACATTTGTTACACTAAAAGCTAGATCTTTGTTTCAAAACCACACATTTATAGTTGTATTTAGCTAAATGTGCCAAATCAAAAACAAACTTGTTGAAATTGTTAAATCTGTAATGTTACTATATTTGTATTGGCAAGGTAACTTCACAAAGGATGGGTAATTTATTACAACCTAATAAGATCTTACACCGTTATAACAGCAATAATAACCAGTCACAAAAATGCTCACATAAACAGATTTGGTATTGGCAAATAATCTGTAATAGCAGATATTCAAATTTCAGATATTGATATTGGATCAGAACTCCCAAAAAGTGGAATTGGTGGTTCCATAATTGAATGACTTTCACAGCATAAAGTAAGACACTACACCAGTTCTGACAGTCTTTGAGAGTGAGGGCATTGTTGGTCTATAAAATTACTTTATATCTTTTTTCTATATCAAAACTCTTCAGGTGATGTGATACAAGTTTACTTTGGTTTTTTTTTGTTTTGTTTTCTCCAGATTGCACACAAAAGTTGACCTGTATTAGACCAAGATTTTTAATTAACTAACCACTTTCCACTGAGGCAACAGGCTTCTTTCCTGAGGTTCTTTAGCTGGCAGGGTGACACAGTAACTCAGGCATGCTTGATGATGGGGACATTGATACGGCAATAATAGCTACAGTCAGTGAGTCTGGCTGCCCTTGCTGCGACCAGTGAACCACTTTGGTATCCCAACTTTGCTTTTACCTTTTCCGTGTAAGCAGCCATAGAGAGTTCGTAGTTGTTAGCACAACACAGTTTAATCAAAGCAATTTAGAATCAAATAACAGTTTAATCTAATGTAAGATTACAGTTAAATTCAGTGTTTGGATTCAAGATGCTGACCTAGTTACTTAAAAGTCATCAGGTGGATTTATTTAAGAGCACCACAATCTCCAGCAAAGACAAACATCAAGCACAGCCAGCTATGCATTCACATATAAAAACTAGATTTTATCTACACAACAAGAAGCTCACTGCCAAATACCACAGTAAATTATGCAAAGATTAAGAGGAAAATGCTTGCGAGAGAGCACATAGCCTTTGATAGAAAGATGAAAATCTATATACAGTCACAGCCAGCAGGTACAAGAGGTTTTGTAAAGTTTAAAATAAAAATTCCAATTATCAAAACAGAATAAGACAACCAGCAACACAAGAAGTGTTTCTGTACTACAATAAAAAACTCTGGCATCTCTCAGATTAACATCATTGCTTGAGCCAGGGCCATCTGTGTTATGCCAGAAGTCTGGCACAGAAACAGAGATGTGGAGGAGATGAGCATGGAAGGAGGGAGAGTTTAAAAGAGGGGAGGAATGTAAAAGCAAAAAAAAAAACAAAAAACAAAAAAAAAACCCCACTAAGACTAGGTTAAGACTTCTAGGCAGTAAAGTCATGTGATCATGGGAAGAATGGGGAAACAGTGGGGAAAATTACAGGGTTCAATGCTGCATCCATCTAGCATAGATGGCTTATCTGTGCCCTTTATTCTAGCAGTTTGATGAACTGGGGTTATCTGATATAATCTGCATGCAAAACCTGAGGGTAAATATGCAGAACAGGAATGAAGTCCTCTTGGATGCACAAGACTTGTTGATACCTGTGCTTGACAATGCTGTTGTGGCCAGCATGGTGTTTTTTCTGGCTTAGACAAACAGCCCGAACAGTGAGTTAAAATAACACCAAGTGTTTTTTCCTCTGATGGCAGTGAGACAACCAATACAAAGCATTCTGATAAATACATCTGGAGCCACTTTATAGTATGTTTTTCATTATAATATAGCAATTCATTTACTGTGCTGCAGCATGCTGGACAAGCTTCTTATAGCTACTCAGATTTAAGAGTAGTTCAATGTACCCACTTACACAATAAACAGCTTTAAATACAGTCTGAAACAACTTGACACTAATACCCTATTCAGACAAAGTAAGGTCTATGTTGTCAAGGATTTTATTTTAACCCTCTTCTAGAGTAGAAGTAGATGTAGTCCTGTTTTTGTGGTCTAGCAGACCTTTTCAGAAACCGCTAATTCAATTATTTATACTTATAATAATAATAATAATAAAAAACTCGGGATCTGAAAAATAAGCAACAAGATTCAGCAAAAAACAACAGATGCAGAAGTGAAGGAGTGTAGTGAGATGCTGGGGGATAAAACTTCAACCTCAACTTAAACTAAAGGGTCATTGCGCACAACTTCATAGGCTGTTGGATCCACTTGAAAATGACTCAGGTGTGTTGGAACAGGGAAATGATGAAAACCTGCAGGACTGTTGCCCTTTTGGGATAGAATTGACTAGCCCTACTATACATTTTATTAGATTGCAATTTGCAAATTCCAGAAAAATATAAAATTATAGTTATTTATGATTTTAAATTATTTTAAGAGATTATTAAAATTGCAGCTCACCTTTTCTGGTAAAAGAAACCAACAAGTAGACATAATGAAAAAAACCCAAAATAGGCAGTCTTTCTTTACATTTATGATATTTTACAGTCCAGATAGGCAACTTATAAAAAAATTCTACATAAGCAATTATTATCAAACCTTTATCCAACAAATCTCCATGTTAAGCTGGGCTGTATCAACTTCCTATAAACTACTCTTATAGCTTAAAAAGGCAAGATTACTAAATCAGAATGACATATGAGACACTTAGGTGGGGGAAAAAAACCTTGGAGAGGTCAAATCTGCCAGGCAAAGTTGTCTGAAGAGCAAATAAGCAAAAATTGAGAAGCTCTATACAATTGTTTTGTGATTGAGGAAAATAATATCAAAGTCTACAACATTCAAGTTGAGGATCATAAAAATTGTGACAAAAATGTGTTTCTCTTTTTAGAAGATTAAGCCTTGTACCACCACTTTGGATCAGAAGTCAAATTACCTTTTCATGTTAAAAAAAAAAAAAAAAAGGGACCAGAACACTAATGATTGTCAGCTCAGTATCTACAATGATAAACGCCAACTGCTGCTCATTGAAATAAGCTGAATTTTAAAAAGGTTAAGCACCTAAATAAACAGCTGGTGCCATTAAACAGGAGCAACACATAAATAAAAATTGTTATGACGATGTGAAATGGCTGATACAAGCTAAAATACCAGTATAAGCAATTTAGTACAAATTATGACTGGCTGGTCACACCACTTGCAATGTTGCAGAAATATATCATCTAATTTTAGTAAGTAAATAGAAAATGCAGTAAACTCCTATCAGTTCCATTTCCTATTGTCTACTGAGCAATTGTCTCATTTAACCAATTTCAAAGAAAACATGGAATTGCTCAGTCTGCATGACAAGATCCAAGCAAAACCACAGTTTCCTGACCCACTCACCAGTAAGGTTTCTTTAAAATCATGATCATGATAGTCATGATATCCATCACTCCCCTGCAATGCTGCTGTTATACATAACAGGTTTGCTGTTCTTAAAAAACCAATTTGCATTCTTTAGTTCTTACAAGTTGCTGACGTCATACATTGTCAGCTTCCCCCCGGCAAAGTATGGAGACTATTGACAGCCACATGGTTCCCAGCAGGTTATAGAATACTTCAGCTGCTTCCTGTCTCTCTACCTCCTGTTGCACGGAGGGAGGGATGCAGGGAGTAGCACCACTCATGATTTTACAGAAACAATTGGGAAAAGAGTGAACTGCCCAGTCAAATTACAGCTCAGGGTCAAAACAGATGTCAGCTGCCCAAATTGTCAAACTGAACATCAAGGTTGGTCAAACATAACTACTGAAAAATTAATCCTTAACAACTGCTAAATAGTGGAAAGATAATGTGGATACTGGTTTACTTTCTTTAAGGGGTCAGTCATGCTTACTACAGTCTCCATTAAGCCTCCTGGGAGACAAAGGGAAGGAGAGAGAGAGAGCGATAATCCCTGCTGCAGTCTCCAAAGGACGGAAATAATTAGTTAATACCTTTGCACAGTCTTAAGCTTGTGATTCCCTGTCTGTATTATGCAAGAAATCAGAATTTTAATGTGCGTTTGCAAAACTGCATATGTCAATGGTGCTGTGTGCATTTGCATCAATCCCTTTTCCTGCATGAACCACTTAAAATTCAGTGTAAACCCATTTGGCACTTTGATTATTCTTCTGAGACTCACAGCTCTCTAAAACATTTTTATTATATTTGTATGATAGATAAAAACTGGGCCAGATATATGACTTCCTGTGGGAGTTAGATTTTCTTTAGTTGATAACACCTACTTTATTAGCTTTTAGTTACATGCATCACAAAAATAACAGCTTGATTGTCCTTACTTTAACAGTATAATTAATAATTACTAAAATAACTTTTTCTGAATTTATTTAACAGTATAATTAATAATTACTCAAATAATTTTTTCTGAATTTATGGATCTTACAGAGCTGCTTTGTTTACCATGTCACAAAAAGCTCAAGAATGTGGTATACATTTTAATTACCTGTAGCTCACACCAGGCCACCTCCACCCAGGTCTCAGTATCCAGGCCTTTGTAGACAGTTTTGAACGACCCTCTTCCCAGCTCGATGTCAAACTTAAGGAACCTTCCTCCAGGAGACGTAGAAACTGCTTTCATCTCCGCTTCCTCCTCAGTCTCCTCACTTGCAGCCTTAATGGCAACTTTACCACCAACACTGCAAGTAACATTCAGAGCATTTCCAGCCCTCTCCTTGTCCTCATCAGCACTGGCACTCTCTGTTGCACTCTCTTTAAGTCCACCTTGACTTTCAGTGCTAGAACTCTCTTGTATCCCAGTACTAGTTCCCCGTGTCCTGTCCACTAGTGTTCGCAAGTTTATATTAAGGATTTTATTCCTATTTTCACTTTCTGGCATGTCAAGGGCCTGCTCATCTGTATCGGAAAACCACAGACTTCTCCTGATGAATCTCTGATTCCTCTGATAACTGGAGGAAGGGTATGCACTTGGGTCACTCCCACCTCGCACTACAGAGTCCACAAGCTTAACATGGTCATCACCCACGACCTCATGCATATTTATGGGTAGTTCACATTTAGAATTGGGTACAGATGTATATTTGGGTTCTTGGTAAGGCCCTGGATTTGAATTAGCCTTCGGCTCCATGGTGATTCACAAAGTTCAGTCACTTTGGTTTCCAGGTCATTCGTGCCATGGCTTCAATTTCCAAATGCAGATTTATGGATGGATACCTGCAGCGCCCACCCGGTGACGCAGTTTGCCAGCAGAGGCCTTTATCAGCACGAGAATGGATGACATGGGCGAGATTTCATCAGATGTTAGAGCTGCAAAAGAAGCGTAGCCAGTTAGTCCAAACAAAACACCCAACGACTTCTCATGCGTCAAAGCAAAGCTGCGTGTCTCTGCTGCTTTTAAGCACTCCGATTATTGCAGAGACGAAGTGATTAGGTGTGAATAAAAGCGAGTGGATGAAAGGACAAGCCCTACGAGTTGAAAAATCTATTTATGGGCTGTTTAAGCTATCGTCGTCCAGGTGAACAAGAAACTAGCAAGCTGCTTGTAGCGACACAACTTAAGTTTAAATATGCTAATGTTTGCTAGCGTTGAAATACACTGAGTATGCAATGCTGATACAACACTAAAATAACAGTTACACCAATAAATTAACGAGACATGGCTTTACCTTGTTCAAAAAGAGCAGAAAGCTGATCAAAAGCACCCTGGCTTTCTGGTAACGACACACAATAAGAGGCGAACCTGTCACGTCCAGGATGAGAAAATTCTTGCTAACGTTAGCCCGCTGTCCACGACAAAAAGCTGGACTTTACAGAAAAAATACGCCCTGTCTGAATATTATCCCCATTTCCTCTCTCAAATCAGAGCCACCGCAAACAACCCCAGCCTCAACCTCAGCTCTGGCTTTGCTAACTAAACACAGACCCCTCATTAACGGAGAGAAGGAAAAAAAAATGAATATGTTGTATTTATCTTGTGACAAGTCCTTGCATCCCTCTGCATGCAGACCACAACGCACGTCTCCGCCGCTTCTTCTTCGTGGCCGCTGTGTGCAAAAGCGTGGAGTCACACACCTAAAAGGTCGCTTGAATAGACGGGAAATTTTAGTTTCCCTGAGGTCTCCTCGGCAATTAAGTTACATGAACAGCTGTTTTCGCTTGTCATCGTCTCTCTCCATTAGGTACGTACGCCGGTGAGGCACTCAATGTGTTTCCCATTCAGTTTGCACGGCTCCACGCCCCTGGTAACGACTGTAGGGCCCGTCCAATCACACGGCGCGCCGGGACACCACAGAGAGCCGACTCATCATAATGTTGCACTGTCCAACACAGAGATTGACACATATCTTCTCTCGTGACAAAGACAAAGACTGAGCAGGTGAGAGGCTAGGGAGGCAACACAAACGAGTCTGCCCCATGAAAGCGTTACACTATCCTACTGCAGAGCAAGCCTACAGTAAAGATATAAATAAAATATAATAAATAAATAAATAAATCACCGACGTTGTGTCACCATTATAGGACACGTGCGGCTGTTGCTGTTAAATATGTATTTGCAGGTCTCAGGGTTCTTCTTCCACATGGCACCGTGTGGTTTCTGCCTTTTCGGAGCTGTAGCCTGCTGCTGAGGAGGTGCAGCGGCTTGCTCATGGGAAAATGACCAACAGCACCACCAGCAATATGGGAAGTGTGGTCGAGGTAAGATATTTGATTTGTTTTCCATTACAGACAAAAAAGAAGAAGAAAAGAAAGAAAAAGAAAGTGGTACACTGAGTCTTTTTTTGTTTGTTTGTTTTTTATGGTACATGCATTAGTCTGAGTTGTGTAACTCAAAACTGCAAAATGAAGGAAATATTAATGCAATTATTTGCCTATTTTATTATTTTCCCCAAAGATAAACTATGAAGAATGGGTAAATATAAAACTGCATTTGAGATATCATGAAAAACAAATACATGTGCTTTAAAAAAAAAAGAGGAGAGATGCATGAATCAGCAGCTGGTAAATAGATCAATATAGCTATTTTTGTGCAGTAGTGATGCAGTCAATGTTTTAAGTGTAGGTTTTTTGGGTGGAGTTCACTTTTTATCTGTAGTTGTCTAAGTAATTGTTTAAAATAAGCTGATTATGTTAAACTATCCACTGCTTACAGCTTTTGTTCATTCATTTAAACCATACACTCATACTTTTCATCTTCTACATAAAGAAGGAGTGTTGTATAGAGAATGTATCACAGAAGTGATGCTGACCAATTTCATGACCACACAGAAACTAATTAACCCACAAAGACAATAAAACAAAGATCTTCACGAATGCTGCAGCCATGCTGGGTCAGATGACATTCTGGTCTATCTGAGGAGTGAAGTATTGATGGCACCTAAGTGACCTTATAAATAAAGAATGCCCTATTTTCTTTCCACTTCACCTGCCTAAATGCACACATAAAACACATACACACAACCACACACACACACACACACACACACACATTCATGCTGTCTTTTATATAATGCCATCCTTTGTCATGCCTCAAAAGAGAGCTGCAGGATAACATAATGCTCAGGCCAATGGTTTATGTGGTAATTGAAGTTTCCATTAGACAAGGAATATAGTAGTTCAAAGTCAAATAAACTTTTACAATGTAAGGGAATGAACCTAGCCTCTCCACAGTCAAAGTCGTAATGGCACCATTTGATTTCAGATAGATGTGTTATCTAATTGGATGTGTTTGATTGCATAAGTAAGGAGGAGGAAGGGAGACCCTGGCTGCAGGAGGTAGGTGACTTTTTAGAGCTCAGCCAATAGATACAAAATGTAATCTTCTTCCGCTCGATAAAATGGCAGATTGATCTCATTTACAATGTGTCTCCCACCAGCATGAATCGATAAGGGGATTCAACCCATGGTTGTTTTTGTGGAATGGAGATTTTATCTGTCGACTTTCCACAGCCTTTTAATATCTGGTTCAGTTCTTTCACACTGAAATGTTACACCGAAGCTAATGTGCAAGATCCGAGTACAGAGAGAGAGCACATTATTGTTCTTTAGTCTCTTTTTTATTTCCGCCAAGTTTATTTTACAGTGTTGGTTTATGTAGAGCAAAAATGTGTTTAATTCTTTAAGTGCCATCGCTGGATGAACCTTGTTCTGAAACAGACATGTTTGCTTTGCTCTGTGTAAGGCTGTAAAACTAAAAGCTCTATAGAGAATCATGGAAATTAGATTTACAGTTGGGTCGATCTTCATCTGGAGGGCAGCCAGAGTTTGAGGTGAGTGAGAAGAGAGGCCTGCTGATGCAACATGATGGATGGAAAGCAAAGAAGTGCTTATGAGGGGATGGGGGGAGGGAGGAAAGACCCATCCATCGAGTCGCAGAGTTAATTTGGTCTTTCAACAACTTGCTCAATTAACTAAATAGTGCATGCAGAATCCTGGAATTTCTTAAGTGCTTCACATTATTGCTGAAAAGAGCCTTCTACATGTGAGAGGCAGAGCTTAGTGGTACAAAGCCATAGCTGCAGCATTGTCTATCTGTATCTGACACTGGGGCATTTAGCTAAAGGTGCCATAATCTGTGTGACAACGTGGGAAAAGGTGTAGGATTAGGTAAACCAGCAAAATGAGTTCAATTCTTCTCCTGGGAAGTCAGACAAAACTTTTTGTGGCCCCTGAATGCAGATTTGATTCAATTTAAGGCAAAGGTTTAATCTCAACATTCCCACTACTGTGCAAAGCAAGTGTCTCGGTGGAGCAGGCGAGTTATGTGATTGTAAAGTAGCAAGCTAAATTCATTGCTCTACCTTAAAGTGATTCTCTTCAGGTCACCCTTTAAACACTCTTTAAAAGTCTCAACCCTATTCTTTCTCATGCACAGCCTCGACAACATGAATGATATCTGATCTGATTCTACAGAAAGCAGGACATGTTAAATATTATTACATGAATCCATCTGTTATTCCATGGTGAGGCACAGCTGAGAGTTTAAACTCATTGAAACAACTTTTTTTTTTTTTTTTTTTTTTTTAATCCCTCCCTGGTCTCCTTCCCAACTCTCATCTCCCTCACCATCTCTTCCTTCGGCGCGTTCTCCCCTGTGTCTGATTCTGATAAGAAATGCAGCATGAATAATTAATCAGAAAGCATTGAAACTTAGATCCACAACAGAGCAATCGACTTAACGAGAGCCGTCTTTTGTTTTACATAAAGGTAGTTTTGGATTAGCTTGCCAGTCAATAAGCATTAGTTTCCATGGGAATAGAAATTTATACAGATATGCAAATATTTTTTTATTTTTTTATTTTTTATTTTTAGAAAAAAAGAACTCCTGACTTATCATCTTTTAATTTAAGTTTTTTCTTCCTTAGTTTTATTATGTTTCATGGCTAGACAGTTGGCCTGACTGATCTGGTGAACCTGAAGTCTCAACCCTGAATTCACATGAACAGGTTATTATATTAATGGGTGATTTAAAAAAAAAAAAGTCAGCTGCTGTGTTTCTAGACACAGTGACTCCATGTTTCCAACCTGTGATCTCACAACAGGCATTATCTCACTGTGGTCTGTTGACTCGGGGATAAAAGGCTGCCTTTGAAAAGTCTGTGTCAGTGTTTGAGAACAGAATGGATGAACCCAACACGTCATGGCAGAGTTGTATTTGTGGCATTTGTCCCAAATCACAGTCATAAGGTCACTACGCGGCACCGCTCTTCGGTGGCAGGGAAACATGTTTTGAGGAGTCGTGATGAGTCGCAGTATGAAGCATTTTGGAGAAAGCCAGTATATGTGTGTGTGTGTGTGTTTTAAAGGTTTATTGGATATTTTCAGGATGCCTAAACCATGAAGCCAGATTATAAACACTAAACTAAAGAGTACACTGCCAGATGAAGAACTTGGCTTGTCACACATATAATCCACGTCCTAAAAAGCGATTGCTTATTAAGAGAATTAAGCTTCTCTGGTACTGAAATAAAATGCATCATCATAATTGCTGCAGCATAGCTCCAGTTCTTTTCTAACCCCAACAACCACACCCTCCGTTCAGCATGTACTTCCCCATAAACATCAACTTAACCCATGCCAGCTGATTACTGTGAATATCCTAAAGACACTGTAATTCAACTGTAGCCTATTCTGTTGCAAATTAGAGGGTACAGCTCCTCTTTTCTCTTTTCTTGTCTTGGTCGCTGCAGCAGAGGGAAGACAGCTCATAGCAACTCAGTGGTTTGTGTAATCTCTGACAAACTATGTTCTGTACAGCTGCAGGGTCATGTTTTGAGAAAAAAGGGAGGTTTTGGTGCACAGGAAGAGGCTCTTGATGATTGCATGGTCACAGAAAGTGTTAATCGTATAGGGCTTTGGCCTCGACACCATTCAGTTTTCTGATACAGTGCTTGGGTATAAGCCAGGCATCATTAAACAGCATGGCTGAGTGGATTCAGCAGAAATGATCCAAATGAAAATGTATCCTCATTGTTTCAGAAGGGAGATATTTCTTATTCACCATCAAGTAAACTATTTCTCCAGTACTTGCTGCTCCTAGTGCATGATTTACTCCATAACCGTCCAGAGTCCACTGGGATAGAGTGGACACACACACACACACGTAAAAAAATAAACAAGCTAATCATGTGTTACATAATCATCACCCACACAATAATCAATCCATTGTAAAACTGGGGTTTTCTTTTATCTTTTTTTGTACTATTTACTGATCATTCATAGAGAAGATATGATATTCTAAATAGAGTAGTAACATGATAAATGATCTGCAATGCTCACACTTTCCTGCCTGCTTAATGTAGCTATAGCAAAGATAAAATATTGCTAAATAAGTGAACTCTTTCATAAAAAGAGTTTTGGATCTTTTTGAGTCCATCAGACTCTGTAATTATTCATAAAAAAAACTGGGATGTATGTGACTTAAAGGGCCACCTCGTGACTCCACACTACAGCATGATTACAGGCGGAGGACAGTCAGTCATCGCAGCTTTGATTTGTAAAGTCAACAAATTGTGGAAGAGTTGAGTAACGGTAAATGGTGCACTATGCCCAAAGGTCACAGTAACTTTTAAAAATACAGTGTGTTCATTTGAAGCTGTAGACACAGACTGCACATGCTGACTTGTTCAGGATTCATTTCTAATGTTATGCTTTCAAGGGTCACTCCTCAGTAATGGCTGCTTGTGCTAATTATCTCAGAATGGCAAACAGATCCTCACCATCAGTGCACAGGAAGCACAAAATTACTGCTAGTCTCATCAACATACAGCTTTGTTCAGCTGGGAGAAAGAAAGGAAAAAAAACAAAACAGCACAGTATGCTATGTTTTTCTGTTTATTTCCAGGCATTCTTCTCTCAGACATTATCTCAAAACCATAAATATTTTTTTTTCTTTTCCCCTGCAGGCCACCCATCCAGATGCTCAGCCCAGTGGACCAGACCTTCTCAACATGAACCACTATGCCAATAAGAAGAGTGCAGCTGAGAGCATGCTGGATGTGGCTCTGCTGATGGCCAATGCATCCCAATTAAAGGCCATGCTGGATCAGGGACCAAACATCTCCTTTTACACCCCCACTGTCACCCTAATCAGCATCTCTCTCTGCCTGCAGATCACAGTTGGGATCCTGCTTATCTTCATAGGTGAGAAAATGACAGGAGCCTGAGTTCTTGCTTTTAGTTTCCCTTATTTCTCCCTAGATTTATATTTGATCCCCTTCACACTGTTCCTCAGCGAGCTCCATGTCTGCCGTTTGTCAGCTTTTGCTTGACAATGAATCCGCTTCACAAGCCGTCTGCTGAAAAACAACCCATTACCAACTGGACTCTTGCTGTAACCATGGTAACAAGGTCAGGGTTCACAAGGTTTTAGTTTGTCAGCACGTATGGGAGTCAATGGAGGTAGGGCGCTTCAATTCTCTGGAGTGTGCGTGTTAAAACATGTCAATGTGTGTCCATGAATGTGTTTGAATCAACAGAAGTTACTGAAAAAAAAAAGAATGAATGAACTATGAGAATGCCATTTTTTCATTCACTCAGAGATATGAAGGTTTTCAGCTTCTAACAGTCACATAGCAACGGGGATGAGTAGCAATGCAGATTAAGTTTTTTTTCTTTTCTTTTTTTTTGACAGGGTGGACAACAGGTTTGTGAACTTTAGTCAGATCAGACTGAATCACTTCGGCTAAATCAGGATGAGTAAATACAGGGAGGTATCTAGTTGTTATCCACATCTGACGAAATGGCTTTAACCCCCCCTCTCTGAATCTGTGAAAGTTATATCCTAAAAATAAGTTTTAAAAAAGGGCAAGACCAAATGAATGTTTTGATCTATTTTTCCTAAATTTATACAAAAGGCGTACAATGTATCTTCAGTTTGCATATTTGGACTGTAACAGAATGGAAAAACTGTCATTCATGATTATTATATTCAGGATAGTAATTTAAATTGTTGCATACTTTTAATCATCATGGAAAAGTTAGTAAAATGCTAGTCCACTCCAAGCAGCCCCCCACCCCCTCTTGTTCACACCAGTATATCACAATCCCCTCGTCACCCTTTTTATTCGTTTTCTTTAATTGTTGTGAACTCTGTTGCCCTCCATCCCCTCATCCCTCCCTCTCCTCCCTCCTCCATGGATGCAGCTCCGTCTAATAGAGGCAGTGGTGCGTGATGTGAGTGGCCTACATACCACTCCCACAACCCTACTCCAGCCCCCGCCCAAGCAGTTCAGACACACACACACAGTCAGGCGGGGTCTCTGCACCATTTGACCTTGGGTAATCGTCTACAAATACACATGTTCTCACACGCACGCACACGCACACCCTCTACTGCTACAAACACTCACTTCCAGGAACACATGTTTATCTGAGTGTTATTCACAGGCCAGTCCCGGTGATAATGAAGATGACAACATTGTTATGTCATTGTCTCAGTGTCAGTTTGCTGTTTTTGTGTCCATTTGTTTCAGTCTTGTTCTTTAAAAAGCACACATGAAATGAAGCTGTGCGACTTATCAGTTTCCGTATTACTGTTTTTTCAGTCTGCTTCGAATCTGTTGCCTAATTTATTTTTTGTCTGTGGGACTTTATCGGATTTAAAATCTGAAATTCATTCAGCATACTTTTTTTTTTTTTAACGTTTTCTTAATGGAATTGTGTCATGTGTTTGCTTCATTATTTGTTAAATACAGCTTATTCCTATTTTGCACCACTTTGTTAATTCAGGGCCACAGGGAAGGTGCAGTTTATGCTAGAAATTAGCAGGGTACACCCTGGTCACAGGTCACCAGTACATCTCAGGACCTTCATAGACAGACTAACAGCTCACACTCACTCCTAGGGAGAAATTAGACCAGTTAACCTAACATGCATGTCTTTGGAGCCAAGGCTTTAACCTGCAACCTTCTTGCTATGAGGCAGCACTGCTAACCATCATACCAGTGTGTGTGTATTGAAAACATAAATAACACACAAAATGTTAAAAAAAAAAAAAAAACAGTCTAGAGTACCTATATATATATATATATATATATATATATATATATATATATATATATATATATATATATATATATATATATATATATATATATATATATAATATGAATGATTTTCTCTTATCACTTACATAAATAAACTCTGAAATGAACCTGAACCAAGTAAGTAGATTTGTGGTTGACAGTACATCAGAATGAATTGGCTTTAGCCCCTAAACAAATTAAACAGCTACGGATTTGACATTTGCTGAGTTCATGTTTTTTTGTTATAATGTTGTGTTTCCTGGCTTTGTCCACAGTCCGATGGAACCTGAACGATGAGCAAAAACACTGGAAGCTGAACCTGATGGAAAACTTAGCCACATCCCTGGTTTTTATCATAGTGGTGGTCAATGTCTTCATCACAGCTTTTGGAGTTCACCGACCGAACCGTAGCGACTGACCAAACCACATGGATATTCACGTATATCACTACCCACATATTTGTAAAGTATAGGGAAGAAGGAAGTGTCTTAATAAAGATTAGACCTTGCCATTGATGTGGGACCTTATTGGAAGGATTGAAGATATTTTAAGTTGACGATGAAGACCATGACAGCATGTGTGCTTTATTTTCCTGCTCATCACATCATTCAGTGACTCACAGTGCTTTGTGGTTCACATTACTACGGTGGATCTAAGAACTGGACAGGAAATCAGCTGCAGCAGATGATGAACCCTTTCCAAAGCTCAGACCTCAACATTATTAAAGCAATCTTGGATCATCTTGGCAGAAAATGTAAAAAAAACAAAAAAGCACTCAGCATCTAAAGGAGAATTACTGGAGAATTACTCCTGAAGAGTACTGCTCTTCAGTACCTACTCCTGAAGAGAAGTAGGTCTTATTGCAAATGATGGCTTTCAAGTTTAAGTCTGTTAGAAACAATTTATTTTTTGCTTTATATAGTTAATTTCCATCCATTTTTGTTTGCATATTTCAGAAAATCACTGCATCTATTTTCATTTTCAAGCTAAATATAACAAAAGGAGGGGCGGCTCTAGATTTTTGCATATCACACTTCTTCTGCTCTTTTTTTTTTTTTTTTACTGTACCCTTTAGGGTCCTGATCTGCCATCTGGAAAAGATAAATGTGCAGTGACGATGATGAAATTCTTTTTTTTTCATTGTGGAAAAAAACCTGTTTGAGCCATCTTTACCAACTGGTTTGGGGATGTAAGACCCAAACTAAGTGTTACAACACTATTGTTTCAAATTTCAACCTTTTCACTGTTGAAATGTTATTAAATTAAATCTAGAAAATTTGCTAAAAAATTTTTTTTTGTTATTTTTGTCCAAAACAAACAGAAAAATGCAGAGAAACATTTTTCTCTGGTCTTTTTCTAAATGTGAACATTAAGTTGTTAAAAAAGACATTTTCCTTCCCCTCTCATTGTGCATTTTGCTCTCAAAGACCTCCATGTGGTCAGCATGTTTTAGGTCCTGTCCTCTACGAACCTGGCCCTCACAACTCCCCTACCTGACCTAGAAACACAAGGTCCAGGCCCTCACAGAAGTTTCCAGCAGAAACAAACAAATTCCAGCCACTGTTCATTTACCAGAAAATCATTGTCCTGCTGTGCTGCACATCCAGTGGGAACACAGAGAACCTGACAGAAACAGCCATGGTGGCAAACAGGTCTGGCACACTGAGACTGATTTGTTCCTGGTTGACAAACAGGAAAGTGGAGATCAACTCATGTGACCTCATAGTGTCTGTTTCCTCTGCTGTCCTACAGTGACCCCAAGCACTGGCCAGACATGTATGCTCGCTCTTGCACACGAAACTGAACAGTTTGATTTTTAATTGCACTGATGATGCTGGAGCAGCATGAAATGTAATTTTCCAGACGACTCATATTCAATAGATCCCGACCTACCGCTGCTGACACATCTGTCCAGCAGGCATTGTGCCCAAAATTTAATTCTAACAATGTTAGGTTTGCCATGATGTCTCTGCAATAAGCAAGAATAGACTGTCTGTAGCTCTCTGCGCTGGCAACATTTGGTGAGTCAGTACAGCTCAGACCCCAACACTGCTTATTAAAACAAACCTTTATAAGACAATGTTTCAGCTATATCCCTGAAACCACAATTGGAACTAAAGTTCATGATCATTTTATACACTTTGATGTTTCTAATATAAGATTTTAAAATATGTTTGAGTCGGTTTTATATAAGTATCATTCAAGTACGTGAACAATATTGTGTATGCAGTCATGAGTTCTGCAATATGACTGTGACAAAGCACTTTTGAGATGACAAAGCAACCTCATAATTTAACCTTTTCCTCCTCCACAACTATCCCTGGTAACCGTGGAAACAAACTTCGCCATTTGCTAAGGCATATATATATATATATATATATATATATATATATATATATATATATATATATATATATATATATATATATATATATATATATATATACACACACACACACACACACACACACACATTATGTATATCTATGGTGCCTGCTGTTCCGGCTCCATCCCCAGTCTTGGCGTTAAACAAAGTGACTCTGTGGGGGTCGAAGATCAGAGGATGGTGATGATCAAGGAGTTTCAGCTCTTGTGAGGGAAGATTTTTTTTTAGTGGCTCTCTTGTTGTGATGTGGATGCCAATTCAAACTCAACCATCACTCATAGTGACATTTGTATACTGCTTCAGCACCTCCCCATCCCTCCTTCTTCTCCCAGACTCTACTATTTCATCTGTTGCTCTCTTTGCAGGAAATTCAGAGGCAAAAAAAAAGTATGGCAAATCTCTTGAGATCACATGCTTACACTCCCCTCCACATCCTTGGTTGGGCCACAGCTACATAAGATTAATAGTGACAAGTGTTTTTAATGTACCCATTGTGTAGATGAATCTTTCTAGAGCAGATGCATTAACAGCTTTTGAAACAGCATTTTTTTCTGTTAACTTTACTCATTCAATTATTCTGGCATCATTAATTAGGACGGGTGGTCTGTTTCCTGATTATCATTGAAATAGCCCTCCAGAACATTTTCCATTTTCCTTGTTTCCTGTCCTTGTGTTCTGTATGAGAAAACAGCGCCCTCTAGTGTTCATGACGATACTCAACTGGCGATTTAAACGCTTTATTATCCTTCATTAAGTGAAAAAGAGTAAACATCACCTGACAAACTACTGTAAAAAAGATATGTCTCTTTATAACAAAAAAATAATAAAGTGTGCATTATTCAATATGAATGAAAACAGATGTGTTCTTTGCAATACCACACAAAAAAGATGCAAACCCAGGTAATGTTTCTTTTTTGTTTTATTTGAGCAAAAATATAACATTTGCATATTGCACTTTATACAGAGATTTTCAACAGTCTATGCATGAAATGATTACAAGGCACAAGGGGAAACGTCAAGGTGTTATTGTGCATTTAAGAAACTGTATATCAGGAAACGTAGCGCTGTAACATTCAAATGACTGTGGATTGACTGCAAACTGACAATCAGTCACACAGATGCCTACACCTCTTATTTCAGTTTAATTTCCCAGGGTTTAAAAACTTATTACCAATATATTTTATTTGTAGTCATGTGAGAAACAATGTCCTGATTTTAGCTCAAAAAGGTTTATGTATCAGGACAATAAAAAAAAAAAAGGCAGAAGAAATGTGTGGAAAACTGAATAACCAATTATCCAATAGAAAAAACTAGTAGTAATAACCTGAAGTAAATATTTCCTGTTAAATTAATCAGCCTCTCATGTCTTTGTGGAGGAATATCACAAACATTACCTTCGTAACTGTGGACTGTGAGTATTGGGTTATGTGAAGCCTTTTTAGGGCCCCACAACAGTATTTCAATCAGAATATGGTCTGGACTTTTACTGGGCCATTGCAAATACCTTGATTCTTTGTACCTATTTTTGTGCATTTCCTTCTGTGGTTGTAATAACTGACCTAATGTCAGCCAAGCTTTTCCTTTCAGACAATTTTGACTCCAGCATGTGGTGGTGTTTGGAAGAGTGCATAAAAAATGCTATGTTGGGCTGGTTCCACCTGTTATGATGCTGTGGATTATGGCTGAAGATCTCCGTATGGGTCTCATCAGTCAAGAGGACATTGGTCCACAAGGTTTATGATTTGTTGAGAAATGACTTTGCACTTTGGTGCTGTCTTCTTATTTTTTTTTAGCAAGATTTCCCTTGGCAACCTTCCAAACAAGCCATAATTGTTCAGTCTTTCTCTAATCGAACAATTATGGCTTATTTGGAAGTTAAGAAATTTCAGATTTAATATGCTGAGGCCTAAACGCTCCCAAACTTTCAGAGGTCGGTCAATCAAGTGCATTTGATTAATGCTCCCGCCTGCTAAATAACCTTCTTCATTCCGACTGAAGCATGGAGGGTGGACTTACTTTTCCACACAATGACTCTGCATTTAGGCTTTGTCTTTGAGATAATAACAATACAAACTGCGTGGTGTAAAATGTCAGGTTTATCTGAGACTGTATTTACCCAATACCAAGAGCTGGTAAGAGCCATCAGATATTATTATGTCCTGATATATAAGCCCGTAGAACTAAAACAGGTTGTACTTTCTTTTTCACATAACTTTAACTGCTAGTCGAATTATCAGGAAGAAAATGTTCTAGCTCTTCATGTTTCAGCCCTTAGCAGACCATTAAAAACAGAAATCGTTGGGTTCTGACAGTGATAACGCAAAAACTGAAAGACTTAAGTTAAGAGAAGTTCTTCCCAAGTGTCTCTAATCTGCATCATCAGTGCAAAATTTTAGATTTGAAAACATTTTTAAAACTGGCTCTGATTTCCACCCAACAAAACTTTAAAGGTGACGTGTGAGACAATGGAAATTTAACACATCATTAAGACTGTGTCAATTAGTATCTAACAACCTTTTGTTCTCTTCCAATGTGCTTTTTATATCTATCTGCTGTGGGTACGCACATACGCTGCCATATTTGTGCCACCGTTTTACTACGGTGTCTCTGAATGGACAAACAACTCAAAACAAAACAACAAAGTGCACCTTTTGGGATAAGAAACGCCTCAAAAGGCACATAGAAGAAGACACAATACATGGGCACATTTCTGAAGTAGTTCATGGTTAGTGCTGTCACCTGAGGCCACTGGATCATCTCATGGATGAAAATGTGTTTATGTCCGGTAGAATTTTAGCCACCATCCATTCATATCTGTGCCTGGCATACAGAGTCTTTTCTATGTCCATCTTCATCATTAGATGTTAGTCGTTCTTTGTCACAATGGGCCTTAAAATCTGAGTAAATAACAGGCTTACAGTAGTTAGTCACTGTTACCAATGTTACTCAAATGCTCTTAAAACTTTTAGCTTCAGGTCTACCAGTTTGGTTGCAAAGGAAATATGCATAATAATAATAATATTTTAGCAATTTCTGTCATAGTATAACTGGTGGTCTATTTAGGCTTAATGTTGCATGCTTTTGGAATAAAAAACAGTTTTAGTTGCATTTTTTAAAACAAACACAGCCAGACTTGACATAGGCTCCATCAGAGAGGGGGATATTAAATTATTTTGGCACAGCAAAGAGGCGAGTTTCACAGCTTTGTTCTTCTCAAAGGACTACATCTGTTGCTTTTCAGCAACTTAATGGCCTTATTATTATTTCTGTTTTCCCACCTCTGCATAGGAAATGAAAACATCCGTGGCATCCATACTAAGTCTTGCTGCAGAACCGTGAAGAAACGCTCCAGTGCTCCTCAAAGTCTCACACTCTGTGTGTAGAAAATAAGAGGGGAGAAAAAAGTTTTAAAATACCCAGAGAGAGCAGCTGGAAATAATAGTCTTCAGTTGCATGATTTTAACAGGCTAACCTGCATAATAGTAGAGAATTGCAATGCCGACCACAAAACTGAAACAGCTTAAGAAGAACACTGGTCCTGAAAAAGTAAAGAAAGGAAAACACTCTTAATTGACTATGGATATATAAATTAATGTGTGGACAAGCAACTGTCAAAAGTTCAAAGCTGCTCTGGGAAACACTGCTAACTTTAGCATCTAAACAAGCCCTAACTGTGCTGTATGACAAGTGATTAGGAGACATTGTTTCCACTCCACTTGTGATGGCCCATTTCCACACTGTCATACTTCTGACCCAGTGGATGCACCCCTGACTGCTCAAAGGAATGCAGGCGAGAGGAAACCACTTTACATTTGAGCTTAGCTGACCCACAAAGCCAGAGCCTTGCATGTAATGGGATGATGAAAGGCAAAGCAGCAGTGAGCAGTGGGGCCCACTTTCTGCTCCAGGGTTCAAAAGGTCCAGCAGAACACTATGTTAGCTGAACAGCATAGATCAGAAAAGCTTAAAGGGTTTATATATGGATCAATGACAGGATGCAGAAGCATCCCTATTCACACTCATGCAAACTGCAAGACTGCAAAATTACAAACAGTAGCATGCTGTACTGCTGGAATCCAATAAGATTCCTCTGTTTGTGTTTGTCAAATAACAATAGTACCAAAATATATGTTCTCACCAACGTTTAATTGTCAGTGAGGAAGAGGGCTGACCAATCATATCATAAAATGCATGTAGAATAATTTGTTTTTTGCAGTTCATGGTGGGTTAAAATGAGATGTAAACATATCCCTTGATAGTCTCTATAAGACGGAACTCATGTGACATGAAGGTTATTGTATACTATGACTAGTAAATGTCTAAGTGAGCCTGCAGATTATTATAATTGTATGAGCATGGATTTTTCATGCATGTACACCTGTGCTTTGAACCCCAAACCTGTATCAGTCGGAAGGAAGTGGAAACGTACTGTGGAAGTGGAAAAAATTGTGCAGAACAAGTTTGAAGCTTGCAGCCTGTCTGTGGATGAGCCCCATTTAGGCATTCCCCCTCTGCTGCGTTACCAGATGCATTAGAGAGTATCTTATCACAAATTATATCAGTTTGAATTGTGCTATACAAATAAACTTGTCTTGTTTTGCCCAATGAGGATATCACAAGGTTGACAGTTACAGCTACCAAGTTGCATATGAATGTATTACCCATAAAAAGATAGTTTAAAACATCAATTTTTCATGTTGTATAAGAAGAAATAAACTATAAGGGCTAGACCTTCATTACTACTGCTATTTGTTACACCAATAATCTGTTGTCTTTATCGTTAAACTTACGGCTATGAAACTGAGAACCTAGTATTGCTTTATTATTACCAGTCTAAATATGTATGTTTCATTTACCTTTGTCATTGAGCACATATCGCTTTTGGGGGATTCCCACATTGCTGGCAAATTTTGAATCAGACATTTCTGCAACAGAGAATGAAAGTGATTAAACAACAAAAGCAACATTGCAATAACAACCTAGAACTGCAGCGCAGGCAACGCTCTGGCTTCCCTTTGCATCTTAAACAGGATAAGCATACATGCGTAATTTGCACAGCAGGGGACCCACCATTATAGGACACTGTGGAAGCCGCTAACCTTCCCACTTCAAACATACAGGACAAACTGGAAACTTAGAGCATTTTTATACATCATGAATAATGCAAAAGGATAATTACCATAAAAAATATACAATATGTGCAAAGGTGACTTTTCCAGGTTAAAACCATTTGATCATATAGATTAAACAGCATTAAAAAAAAAAATAAATAAGAGCAAGCAGTTTCTTTAACCCACAAATTTTGTAAACTGGAATGGGACTATGTCACAAAATATTTGTTAGTTTCTGGTTACTAGTGGCTCTCTTGCAAGATGTTTCCACATTTGTGTGCTAATTTACATCTTGAAAATACATTTACCATCTGAGTTTGTGGAACCACTGCTTTAGCAGAACCTACTTGGCGATTTTAGTCTTGAAAACTGACTGTCTTTGCCTAAGTTTTACCTTTTTGTCTGATTCTGGTGGGCAGGCTGGCATAGACGTCCTCAGCATGGATGTGAAGCGCACTGTAGAATTCATGACATGCATCTTCACCTTTTGCATGCAGGTGCTTCAACAACTCAGGTAAGCGCACTTTGGTAGGTATGCTCAGCCTCCTGAACTGCAATGAGACGGATGCAGATATAATCACTGTGCATGCAGCTGAAAGAAATATGTTTGGACCTGTAGTTAAGATCAACATTTCTGCACTTATGTTTCACATATTGTGGTCTGATCAACATTCATATATCCTCTTGATCCAATCAGTGTTGCAGAGAGGCTATAAGGGGTGTGCAACTTTGGTCCTGAAAGTGTTCTGAGTTTCATTGCTAGCAGATGCATGCATAACTTGACATCAAACTCTGCACAAGTCTACTTATTAGACATTGACTAACTCGTTAACACTTGTAGGACTATGACTCCAGAGGACCGGAGTTGACCACACTTGGGCTAGATCTTACCCAGGTTACAGGAGGCACAGCGCATCCTGGATGGGTGTTCAGTTTAGCTGATCATCACATAAGCATAAACTGGAGATTAACAAGCTCAATAACTTATAGCAGAGCTATGCACAAAATGGCCCAGTTTTCTGCATGGTTGCATTCACCTTTTGGGTCCACCATCACTACTGCTAATTTTAACTATTAGGAGTATCAACTTTTAGTCCAGCCTAAATTGCACCACTTGATTTGATCCATCTAATAATACGGTTTGTGTTTTGCTGATACATTTAAAGGCTTTTCATCTCATTGAGAACTGCAAGTTGTACAAGTCTGCATACTGTTGCTCAGTGTGAAATGCTTTCCTGCGTTATGTCCCCTCCTTAACTGATTCCAAGTAGCTTTTGAAAAAGATGTTCACACAAAGGTTAATAAAATGTCCAGCCCACAGGCTCAATGAATATTTAGTGTGCTTAATAAATGCATTTAAATTGCTTACTGTAATTTGTTTTGCAAGATTATATTTGTCAGTAAATATGTCTTAGATTGAGATTTTACAAATAATCGAGTCATAAATCCTGCTGGTTTCAAGTGTTCAAAAACATTATTTTGCAACTGTAAATGAAAAATAGGCTTCTGTTCCAAATTTCCTTTAACAAATTCACATGCAAAGATACAATGAGAGTAAAACTTGGATGTTTTTAACTCTTTTTTTTAAAAAACATGTATTTGCAGTGACCTTGCAGGCTTCCTTGTCATTTAGGATTTGGGGGTAGATCCTGTTCAGCTGCAGCACCAGTCTGTCAACCAACTCTGCGTCCATCCTTTGGTGTGAGCACAGGAACTGGGCATCACTTTGGAGCTGTTCATCGTAACCTTCAGTGTCTGATCACAAAAGATTGGAGAGAAATTGTTTCATAAAATTCCTTCAACCCTATAAATTAATGTTACCATAAACTGCTGTAAACGCTGTTGTGTACACAGTTTATACAGTGTTGAGTTGGGATCATTAGCATATTATAACCCTGGACACTGGGAGCATGTCACAAAGCTCCAGTTGGTTGCGTGTAGATTTTATATCTTGTCTTAAGTAGTTTCTTAGTAAGCTGGCCTTGGCATTAGCACCACTCTGAAAATAAATTACTAAGAGGTTTATTCCTCCCGTTGAAGAAGATGAATATAGTTGCAGCAAATTTGTCTGAGCGCATTTTATTTCAAAAGCATCTGCTAATGCACATAGTTGAAATCAGTTGTTTGCAGATGATCAGCTGTTAGGCAGTCATTACTAATACCATTTGTACTGAGAGCAGTAAATATGAGCTATGCTGAGGAGAAACAGGGAAAGGGGATTCGGTATGATTCAGGTGGTCCACATCACAGTGGAAAACATTCCTCTGTCTTTTCTGCTACAATAATACGACAGTATTCCTAATCATTTTATAGATGGAGATTTTTACTGAGAATAATATTCATATTAGTTAAACGTTAAACTTTTGTTTCACAGCTGACAAAAGCTTCTGGTAAATTAAAGAAACAGTGTAAAGATTTACAGAATTTTATATGGATTCTTAAAATGATCTTTTCCAACAAAAACGAAAAAGCTAAGTAGGGTGTAGTTTTACTGAAATCACTGAACATTTCCAGATATAAATGTATACATTAGTTCAACAAGCTTTACAACATTGTTTTAGTTTTATGGATACCAGTAACAATCAATTGAGTAGGATTACACCCAGACTAATTTAGGGAAACAAGAAACAACACTGTCACCTTACATCACATGAATAAATGTTAGGATGATTGATAAGAAGACATATTAATGTTAAATAAATAAATAAAGTTAAGTTTGATCAATATAAGCCAGTTTGGCCGATATGAAAAACTGGTTCAAGAAGTGATCAATCATGTGCAAATATACGAGCCGTTAATAATTATATAAGCTATTAACATTTTTTTTTTTTTTTTTAATAATGACAAAGGTCTGAACTAAAGAGTTTTCTGCAACAAGTAAGCTGGCGCACCAACACACTGCACATCCGACAAGTCCAGACAGTAAACATTGCAAAAACCAAAACAACGTCTTACCCCTGCTTGTCCAACCTGCCATAGTAAGCAGTGAGTGAGCTTCGCTCTGTACTTCCTGGTGCCGCCGGGGCGGCCGATCTCTGCTGCAACGTTCCGCGAGCGCAATCCTCCGCCGCCACCGCCGCGCCGCATGACCCAACCCAATCACCATGACAACAGACAGCCACAGGAAGCGTTGCAGCAACACCGAATCACAGAGGCACTATCTGTATGAGTTTACTACACTTCAGTATTCGATTTTTATTCCTTAGAACTTTTATTTACATAATGACACATTGACAATAAAAAGCGGAACACCTTCACAGTTTAATACAATGTTTTATAATCTATGCTTAAGCGCTTTAAGTGTGAAACTTAACCACAAGGGAATTTAAAAAAAAAAAAAAATTTCAAGTACAAATGTTTCCACACTGTATTTGCCGTCACTCACGTCACGTCACAGAAAGTGCGATGGTTCCCTTTGTCCGCCAGAGGGCAGTGTGCCATTACAGTTCACACAAGGCACATGCTTCAGCCTGAAAAAAAAATCCTTCTACAGAGCCAGCATGTTGTCTCGCACTGCAGTCGTACCAAAAATAACAACACATGCTGATGCACCCCTCATTAACAGAGTTAATGTTGTAGAGATTTGGCCACTAAACAAGATCTTGATGAATGGCCGCAGGCAATGTGTCCTTACACTGATATAATCCTTATGGAGAGTTCCTTGGGATTTATATTCCTGTTTGAGTTTATATTCCATGTGCTGGTTTCATCTGTGAGTTGCGGGTTGACTTCTGACACCACCTTTAATCTGCTGTGCTGTCCTCCGTAGTGCCACACCATTTCAGACCCAGGCATTGAGACTGGGCTGGTAGTTTGACAGGAGGACAGATGAGGTCCAGGGTACTGAGGTGGACATACATCCAGGTTCCGGGGTAGGAGAGGCTGGTTGTAATCAAGTCCCGGAAGAGCAGTAAGTGGAGGTGGGGGGGCATAGTTGCAAGGAGGGGGGCCATAGACATACTGTTGCTGACATCTGAGGAGAAAAGATAAAAAGATGTTTTTTTTTGTTTTTTTTTACCACACATGCTAGAAATTCTTCCAGTTTTAGAGCATTTAAGTTAAAAAAGAGTCCACACCTGCAGGGTCGCATGTTGTCACAGCGCGCTGAGTTACCAGAGTCCCACAAAGGCAACGTTTTCTCCTGGGTGTTGTTGTTATTGTTGTTTCGTCCTTTATGGCTGTAGCGTAATCTGCTGCCATCCTGATGCTGTTCCTGTTCCTCCGACTGCCACACTTCTAACTCCCTGCCAGGAAAAATAATCAAGACCTGAACATGACAGCTAATTGTACACCTAACTGACTAATCTATTACATCAACTCAGCTTATAATAAAGTACATTTCTGTAGTGTCTGCACTTCACTCAGATGATTTTATGCTGCTTGTTTCCTCTCCATATAAGCCATAAATGTTCTACATCTTCATTGAAATATCCATGACAGAGTTTTCAAGATTAACCAAGTGGCTCTCAAGCATTTAAGTGTGCCGTCTGGACAAAAAAGAGTGTCTATCCGGAGCTACTTTTCATGTTTAAGTACATTTTGTCCTACCATCCAAATCCATTTGCATTTTTTCTCTCCTTCACAGTGGCATGTTTGCTAGGCATAAGCATTTTGTAAATGTAGCTTCCTATCAACCTGAACTGCCACTTAAGTGGAATACATTTAACAATTTTTAATGTATGTTAGCATTTTCGCTCACCATTTTGCATTCTGAAAACAGACCTTTTTTTCCTTTCTCTGCTTACCTTTCATCCTTTTTCCTTTTGTCCTCCTTGATGCAGTCAAGTAGACAGCAGGTGAGAAAGGCCATAGACATAAACAGGATTATGCCCAAACTTACAATGGATGCCAGCACAGCCACACGGAAACCATAGTCTTCATACGGAGACAGAGCTGGAGTGTGACAGAGGAACAGAACTGATTAATGATTTTTTTTTTCTTTCATGCAGTCTGAAAATTACATGTCATTCACAATTCTGCAAAAGTCTGTAAGAAACTTCCCAATCAGACTCAAACAAGACTGCCGCTTCAGGTTTGTAGATATGTATGTATTGTCCCAATCCTGAGGAGACTGCAAGGATAAAAAGCTATTTTGCAAAAATGTGCTCTCAATTTAAAGAGCACAAAAAAAAAAAAACCCAAGAAAAAAAAGGAACTGTTTTTAATTTCTTTCTGTTTCACATCAAACTGCATGTTTTCTCTACTGAGGATTGACTCCAAAAATAATTAAAAGCACTCTCATTTTTTAATTTTTTTACCAGCAAATTGTGCACCTGCAGGTCTGGCTGTAGAAGCTATTAGTGTGGTCATTTAATGAGCTTTAGCTACAAATGCCAAATCATTTTCCCCACAATGTCTTTTCATACAATTTAAAGTAAATTGAATCTAATTATCCTATAGCAAACACCACCTTTTGCATCTTCATGCAGCGTTGCCACATGTCTGGTGCCCCATGTTCCAGCTTTATAGAACAATGAGCTGACAGCTCAGGGGAGGTTTTGCAGCCTCTGCAGTTTTGCTGCTTTAGCAACATTTATTCTGCACACACAGACAACTTGGTGACTAAAAAATGAACAAACAATTAGACGCATAAAGTGACACTCGTCCAACTGCTAGGAGGTCACTAATGACTGGTCTGTGCGTGGTTTCTACTTACGTTTACAGTAAGTCTCCCCCACCCATTGGGGGTTGTTGTTGTCCATAACACACGTCAGCTCCTTGCCTATCAGTTTGTGTTTGGCTGGACACTGTAAAGAAATGACTGTGCCCACATTAGTCCCATTGCCTTGGACGATCCTTTGAGTGCCAAGCGCTGGCAGGGGCATCGGTGTGCACTGAGCCTGCAGGTGGCCTAAAGCAGAAAGAAGGAAGTCACTTGGTGATGTTGTACACAACATTACTTTATGCTGTTTTTGTGAGTAAAAGTAAATCAAAATTTGGATACATGTAAGATTGACAGGTCTTTAAAGAGAAATGTACAGCTTCTGTTTAATAGAGCTCCAAAAAAATGGCTGTTCCTCAAGAAAATGCAAAATTGTGGTTCATTAACACAAAATTGGATACAGAGTCAACAAAACTTCATAAATACTGTGGATGGCATTCACCATCATGTCTCTCAATTTGTACTTTTGGCAATTTTGGCACATGAAATTAATAGCAACACGGACAGTGTTGGATAAAGGGAGGTGTGGATGACCAAGACCTCAAAGGAAAGAAAATATAGAGGTGTATAAAATGAGAACCAAAAAGAAGACTTAAATTAAGCATCTACTTTTGTAATAATTTCCAGACAATTATATATTCATTTGCTTTTTTTAAATAAATTAGTTACATTTTTAATAAATCAGTTAAATTGCAAAGAGACTTTATGAACACCCTGTAAAGACAACTGAAAATTCATACGCTCCACAGCAGCAACTCAGGATGAATCATATGAGAAAAAAACCAATGAGGGAAGATTGCAGAGGAGAATGGGACTGTCATCCCACAGCTATCAGCACTGAACTCCTGTAGGGCTGCACAACAGCCCCCCTGTAACAGCCTCGTGCAAGCTGCATTGACTGTTACGATATCAACGCAGGAAAACTGATAAATCATTAAACAAAAGGCCTGCAAGGATGGCAGCAGCACATGGGTCATCTGGAACCATGCTAAGCAACCATCTATCACACAGAACAGCACGGGGCTCAGCGTATTACAAGAGACGAGGACTCTCGCTAAGTTGACTCACTGTGCCAGCAGTCTGGCACGATGAACATACAATACCTTTGTATGACTTCCTCATGAAAAAACCAATTGGATGGCAAACAATCACAATATTATGAATTAGGTGCCTTAGCAGGATAATGTGATCAGGTCCATGAAGAGTCAAAGCCATTTTGCTCACAGTCTGGTAATCACTTGCTACTCTTGTGTCACAATTTCCTTTGTGTTTTATCAAAAGAAGGAAAATGTGCAAAGATGTGAGAGGAGTTAACACGTGGTACAACTTTGTCTCCACAAGAGGCACCAAACTGTATAAAAACTTCTGGGTTTCACTGTCAGATACTGAAAAAAGATATGAAAAGAGGATGATGAAAAAGGCAAGAATATGCACATTATTACCCTTTTTTGTTTAAAACTTCAAAACCGGTTAATGGTTTAAATACTCTTCTGATGAAGGTCATCAGCATCATCTCACCACATTAACATTTATGTAACACAAGGACACATTTCAGTGCAAGTAACAGAGGGCCTCGCTTTTATGTAATGCACTTGTGGCTGTGCATGTACAGCTGTGCATCGGATTGATTAAAAAGCCACCACTTTTCACTTCCTCTTTCTTATTTTCTTTCTTTATTTCTTATAAAACGGAGAGTATTTCTATTAACATGTGCTGATGTGACAAAACTTCAATAAGAATGTTTTGTCAAATGAATACATACATAAATAAAACATATTTCACACTCAAATAAAGAAAGTATTTTTATTTATCACGTTACATCACGTATGTTGGCTATTAATCCTCATGCAGTTGTTGGGGAACTGCTTGCATAGCAAGTATTGCACGTACCTGACAGAACATTGTACAAGAAGGAAGTCCTTCAAGTAAAAATTTATCCACAAAACACACACTTCAGAAAATGCTGTGATAATATCAGCCTGGTGTCCTTAAACAAGAGGCAAAACTTATAATTCAGTTAATAAGTGGAGAATATAATTAAAACACACACACCACTAGTTTGGAAAATAATCCAGACACCATTTGGCTCCCCAGTTCATCTGCCTTACCTGTGTTTTTCCGGACACGGCTGTCATCTCTATTTGTATAATCAGTCCTGGACACATCTGCTACTGAAGCTGTAGCGGCGGACATGGTGGTGACAGACGGACTCTCCCTCTTCCAGTTGTGCGTAAAGACGGCGCGCCTGTACCTCTCTGCGGTCGGCACGGCATAAACAAAGCGGGATTTTGTTAGTGAGGGGCTCACGCTTCTCTGGTCGATTTCCCTCGCCTCTCTACCTCCGATCGAACAGCTTGTTAAGTCACAGAGTCCTCCCACAATCCCATCACGCTGTAATTTATCAGTCTGGGTTGCGCGCCGCTGTCGCGCGAGCGGATGAGCGCCCCGACAGGACACCGGTGGTGAAGTGAACAGTCAAGAGACCTTGTTGGGCAAAGCAAAAATGACTTTGAGGATTAAATCAGAGCTGTGCCTTGAGAGCAGGATCGCAATGAATGTGAAGCAGCAGTCAGTTGAAGTCAGATGTGATGCGGCAGGGTGTAAGATGTGCTAAACACATGCATGGTCCATGACGTAAATATGGTCTTGAGTAAGGAGTCATAAAGTGATGCATTTATGACGTGATCACTTCACAGCTTGAATTTCGGTTACAAATGCAACTGAATTAATGTAGCCTGCTCGTTTGATAAAAAAAAAACAACAACTTGTTTTTCTTTCCTTTATATCAAGGAAGTTATAGCTATTTTTTCTTAATCAGAGATGAATGATAGTGAATAATAATAATTCAGTTGAGGCCATCCCTAAGTGCATTTTAAGTTTTGTTTCTTCAGAAATAACACAGTCAGTCTGAACATCCCTCCCTTCCTGTTGTGTATGTGGTAAGTGTTGATGAGCCTGATCTGAATTATCTGCTGTGTTTTATTACTGGCAGCTTCAGGTTTCTCCTTTAAAAATGTTTTTTTTTAAAAAGTTAAAAAGCATCTCCAAATACAAACATGTTGATGGTAAATGACTGTAGATAGAAAAACAGAAAGTAAAAGACCCAGCTGGTGTACTACATGATGTATGCAGAAAACCACAAAGTGCTAACAGAGTACACCTAATACACACTTGCCCCACCACATTGTATATTTACAATACACAATGAAACACAACACACACAGTATTTAGTTTCCTCTTTACATATAAGGCATAAATGAACTGCATGTGGCGCTTTGGGAAGATTCGGGGAATGCGTGAAACTGTTTCTGTGGGTGATAAATGTCTCTACAGGTGCAGGCAAAAAAAAAAAGGAAAACCTGCTCAGACCTCCTCTGACACTAACATGCTTTAGTCAAGCAGCAAGCTTCCTGATTGATATTCTGTAATCACTGTGTCACCAAATGACGCTTTTAAAGAACACTTTCAAAAACAGGTTAGAGATGCTGACATTGTTTGACTTGGGAGTTGAACATATAGCCTAAATCAAGCAAAACCACTTGATGAGCACCTCCTTCTTACATGAACTTTTTCTCAAGTTTTATCAGCTGCTAACTGTCTTCAGCTGCAGTTTTGTTGAAACTCAGAATTCAAGAATATTCTACATCTAGAGGACGACGCTGAAGGATAAGAGCACACAGACACAGTGGATGAGTACCTTCTGAGAAATTAGGCTGCCTGAAGTGTTCAGGTTCCTCTCATTTGGTCGCTACAGCAACGGTTAATGTGTTCTGGCACCAGGCACAGTTTGGACTAGTTGTGTCTTCCATTTTATTCTCCACCCTGTCTAGAGTTCTCTGTACTTTATGCAATCCAATACACAACCTGGTGGCTTGCAAATAAATGCCAGGATGGTCAAAAATACTTAAACTTCTCTGTTAAGGGGGACAAAGCTGAAATGTCCACTTCTAAAGATGAGCTCGGAGATCTCACAGAAACAGTGGAAGAGAAAAAAAAAAAAAAACAGGGATGGGAGGAAAAGTACAGAGAAGTGCAAAAATAGACATTGAAATTAATCTGAGCTGACAACAGAGTCAGGATGAAGTGAAGCAGGTGAGACTGGTCAGCGTGGTGTGTCCGCCCCGCCCCTGACACCGCTCTGCTGGGGGGAACACTCCATCATACAGGTAATTAAGTACAACAGGAGGGCCGCTATCGCACAGTGCCAGGAACCCTGTCAACGCTGCTGAGCAAACCAGGCCACATATGGCCGGAGGTCTGGGTGGAGGACACTGAAGGTGACTTATCTCTGTCTTTGGCAAAAGACAGAGATAAGATTAAAAAAAAAAAAAGAAAAAGCTCGGTGAGTTGTTTATTTTAATTGCTTGGCTACCCCATATTATTGAGGCTTTTTCTTCATAGTAGATGTGTGAGACTTCTGTTATGCAAATAAAGCTTGGAAAAAGTTTCTGTAAAGTTACAAGAATGACTCATCATGAAAAAAAAACTGGGAAAAAATTACTTTTGCAGATAACAGATTTCATAAGGAATTTATTCAGAGAAACCATTTAATCTTAACATCTGAGCCTTACTGAAGATAGACCATGGCTCTGCGCTGATAAGAGATGCATGCGGTTAACTATTCTTGTCAAAAAGAAAAAACTATTTCAGAAATTTTGTCTCGGCCCTCTCTCTGTCTCTCACACACTGCTGCTCTGTCCATGAAATCATTAATGCTCTTCTCTCCGCCGCCTTGTTTCTGTAATCTCTGAACAAATCGCTTCTTTCTGGCTGGAGTGTGGTCATCAGTGACTGGGTCGCATCAATAAATCTGCACCTCTCATACACTTGCTGGGAGAAAGGAGGGGAAATAGGAGGGAGAGAGAGCCGTGGCGGCCGGTAAGAAGAATGAGATGTTAGGAGGAAATTGGGTTGATCAAGCATTTATTTGGCACAGCGCTTCCTCAGACGTGTGCAGCTTGCAAGGAAGGGGATACAGTTGCACGGCACCTCTCTGAAACCACAGAAGCAGCAGTACGTGGCAGAGGTGAGATGACAAATGCACTCACTTAAGCTGTTCTGGTTTTCCTTTCTCTCTCTCTCTCTCTCTGTTATTTTGCAAGGAATTAGACCAGGACTGCAGTTTATTGAAGTTAAAAAATAAAAAAAATAAAAAAAAACTCAAGTGTGGTCTGATTTATTTTATTTTATTTTATTTTATACACAGCCTGACATGTCCAGGATCATAGCAAACAGGATGATGGTCTGTCTGGATATAATGGAATAGATTTTAAGCTTCCTGTGATGCTTGGTTATTGTTATTTTCTTTCATTTTTTTAGGTTTTGTATTCCTGTTGGACCTGACAAGAGGAGGGTAAGGAAGGCGGAGTGTGAGGGGAAAAAGAACCACAGTGAAGAGAAGAAAAGGAAGTAAACATGCAACAGATAAGAATCAACAGCAACAACTAAAACAGTACAAACCAAACAACCAGCTCCTAGAGAAAAACCTCATCCAGCCACTGTTAGAGAACAAAGTTGTCAATCATTTGGAGTACCCATAAAAAGACAAACTATGAAAAAAATAAAAGCAATCAACCCGATCTCACACCCTCCACCAAACCACAATACCTCCTTACCAATAAAAGACTAAAATTATAAATATCTACTCACATCTTTAAGTAATACGGCAATAAACAAAACAAATAAGTTTAATCAAATGTGGCGTAAACCAAAAACAAAGAGTATGAGAGAATCCAAAAGCACAAAACCAAAACAACATGAAGCAGAGGAAGGTAGGGAACAGAGCTAGCAAGGAGACAACAATGAAAACCAAGGGCAAAACTGAGAGAATGTTAAACACAAGGCAGGTGTGTGATTATCAGCAAATAAATACCAGCTATGCAACAAGGACAGAAAAATGTTTAAGAGAAAAGTTTGTTTGTAAGTTCTGACAAAGCAAAACACCACAGCAGAAATCAGTAACTGGAAAAAAAAAGACAGGAAAAAGATGAAAAGAACATTTCCCAAACACCCAACACATCACAAAATCACTGAGCTCAACAAAAGGTAACAGAAGAAACCTGATTTTAAGACTTAGAATCTCACCAAGGAAATCCAAAAGGGCATGATTAACAAACAAACAAACAAACAAAACTAATAAACGCTAATAACGAAAATGGTTTAGTGCAACATTATTGGCTGCTGACTTTAAAACTCAGTTAAGCACAATTTCCCTTGAAAATTCAAGTCCACAGCTTTATTGTTTATTGAAAAGTGGAGAAAAACAGGAGTCAAGAGCAGTCAGAGAGAAAGAGATGGGAAATATGAAACATAGCCAGAGAACTGCATCATTTCCAGTGTGTCAGCAACACTGCAGGTAAAAATGCTTCCACGTTCCATTTGCCAGGCAGTAGCAACCTGGTACAGTCTGAGAATAATCTGCACTAAGAGCCGAGGTGTCCAGAGATTGAACAGCAGGACAGAAAAGCGATGCTTTGAACAGCAAATTAAAGATGAGTGAGCAGTAACAGTGGGGTTGTATTGACCTGTAGCAGCCTTCAAAACGAGTCTGCAAGTATAGAAAGAGGGGTTATTACTTTAAAGAAAAGAGAAAGTGGGAAAAAAAGACGCATCAATTTGCAAACCCATTTCAGAAAGAGAGCAGCTATTACACTCAGTATGATAACAGGAAAGGCCCTTTTACATCAGAGTTGCCATGGTCTGGTGGCTTTACTCTTCTATCCTCTTCTTATCTTTAGTCTTTTTCTGTGCTCATTTCCTCTTTCTTCAAAGCCAAAAATATGATCTCTTCTCAACATTATTGCAGCCATTTGTGGCCCTCTGCTTCTTCTTCAACGTCTCAGGCCGAACATCCCCTTCAGGGCGAGTCATTACGGAAGTACCTGCTGCATCTCTAGATTAAACATCTTGGATGAACAATGCATGTCTTGGTTATGTTTTAGGGCATGGACAGATGTTATTTTCTTTCACTGCATTCCACTTATTTATTTATTTTTTCATATTTTTTATTTCATGTTTTATGAGCTCTTTCCAAAATGACTCATCCTGAAAGATTGTTGTAATTCAACAAACTATTTACTGCCATGTAGCTCCATATAATTTCACAGTGTTCCATACAGGCTGATGAGATGTTGGCCGTTCTGTATGGCATACTCTCGTCTCGTCTGGCGCTTTACAGCATCATTTGTCCCACGGCCCTGATCAGAGATTGTTCAGTCGTATATGGCGTTTTTCTTTCAGATATTCATGCAACAGTTTAATATAAATTACTGCAATTACTCTACATTTAAATCAGTAAGAATTACAATGGTTGTGTGATGTTTTCGATAGCAAAGTAGATCTACGGTTTACTGTTGTAATAAATAATGTTTTGTCTTGCTGGAGAGTGTTTGAAGGGGGATTTGGTGGAGAGGGGGAATTATGGTTCATGAGCTGATGAGAACTAAAGACAATAGGCCCACAGCTCTATTGAGTCCATTTGGGTCATTTGCATAAATAGAGCTCACATCATCATTATCAAGTTCATCTTAATGATTACTAATTATGATATTATGGCAGGATGACCAGCACTTCAAAGTGACTGAATTTGAATGAGCCTCCCTTTTCACCCTTTTTACAGCAAATGAGACAAAGAAAGATGTTGTCTCTGGTGACGAGCTGTTACTATTAAAAGACATGTCATCATTGGGAAAAAAAATCCTTGTCATTGACTTTTACATAGTTTATTAAAGTCAGAGCATTCCCCAGAGGAAGCTACGCATTGTTTCTTTTTTCACATAACATAACATCCACTGTAAACAAGGAGGTTCAAAATAAAGTAGTTCCCGAGTCATGGATTGCAGAAACTAGACACAGCTACAGTTTAACAGAAGCAAGACAATAATTGATTCATTTGGAAGCAAATGAAAAAGTTGAATGAAGTCACATGAGAGTGCTTTAAAACAATGGATGCACAACTTCTAAACTGGCAATTTGTTATTAGAGTAGCAAAGCAGTGGCACACACTCAACTGAATTATTTAAATGAATTTTTCTTCATGTTTTGCAAATGCACAACTTAAAATATCTCAGGACACTTTACAAAGTTCCTTTCAAGTCCAATTACAAAAGGTTAAATCCAGTTTGTTGTATGCAACTCGGTACAAAATGACAGTAAAAATGTCAGTTCACAAAATGCCTTGCTTCGACATCCACTGGATCACATCAGGTCCTGAGTTTGATTTGTTTGAAAAGGTTGAGGTGGTTCTTTTCTCACCTGTGTGTTTGAGTGTTTTCTGACACTTGCCAAGGCAACATTGTAAGACTTAGGTAAGACATTGTAAGGCTGTAAATGTTTTGGCTGGTGATTTAAACGTTAGAGAAATACAACAAATTGATCAAATTTTCTGTAAACCTGTTGGTCCTTCAGCTCCATTACATAAACAGGCATCAAACACTTGAATGTATGCATGTATTAGACTGATTAACAAGACAGTAGCTGAAGCTGAGGACATTGAGCAGGTTGTCTTCCTATAGGAAACTGTGCTGATTTAATTCTTGACTTTCCAACTTATGTTGAAATATTCTTGTGCAAGATAGTGAACTCCTCTCAACCTCCCATATTTTTTTCTTCACTCGCAAATCTGATCCATAGGTGTGATGCAATCTGATAGGACAACTTGCTTATAAAACAGTTTCAACAGAAGTTGTGGGTGTGCTGGTGTTTGTTCACCCTAACAGAAAAGCTTCTTAAAATGGAGACTTCATTTCTGAAAAGGAGCAGCGATCTACTGGCAGAACCACCGGTCGCTTTATCACCACTTCTAAGGCTAGTGGGGAGTTCATGGAAGACATGTATAAGAATGACCCCGTTTAAAACAAACAACAAAACAACAACCCTCAGTAGCTGATCATGTGAATAGTTATCTGACATTTTCCTTCTTTCCTTCCTCTTCCTTAAATCCTGAATTACACAAAAGGCCTCCAAACTCCTGTAACTTGTGTTGTTTGCTCTCGCCCTGACCACATGCACTCAGGTATCAGTCAGGTTCCTCTGTCGACTGCAAGCACTGCACCCAGTCTCATTACTGGTGCAGTAAAGTATTAACACATCCCCCCTGTGTTTGTCTCCTTCACTGGCTTCCTGTAAGATCTTGAATTGATTTCAAAATCTTCCCTATCACCTTCAAAGTCTTAAATGGCCTTGCCACAACCATACATTTCAGATTTGCTGACCTGGCATGTGCCCTACTGCCAAATAGGGCTTTTAAAAATAAACTATCCACAGATCACACCTTGTATTTAAGCGATTAGGCTTTTTTTCCACCAAAAAGGGGGAAAAAAAAGAGAACAAAGATAACATATATAAAGAAAAAAAAAACTGACACCCATCATGAAACTGAGGAGGGGTAGTACCAGCAAAAGTAGAACACAAGAAAGTGGCAGGAAACACTTGCAACCGCTTCCTTTATGAGAATGGAGAAGTGTCTCCTCGCACCACCAGAGAATGCAAAGCAGGAGCTTTAAACATGCACAGTTTTCTGAGGGTGTTGCTGCAGATAGGATGTTCAAGTTCCACATGATGCAACATGACTGTAGAATGTCAGTCTATAATGCCTCATTTCTGTATCTACAAGTTTAAATCCAGAGAATAAAACAGTGCTATTTGATTCATTTTACAGGTGATAAAAAAACTGAAAATGTCTGACTCACATCTGATCCCAACAGAGGATTATGTGAGTCATTTTAATCAGTAAATCTGATAACAAGATAGTTTGTTAGGTACTAAATTTGGTAGTATAGCAACTCTACCGTCGAAGCTTGGTTGGAGCTTTAAAATAAATATAATTAGCTTTTTTTCATAGTTTGAAAAACTACATGTTACCTACTTAGCAGTAGATCACAGAAAGAGGCAATTTGCAAACATCTGGCTAATTTAATGGAGTTTTAGTAGCTGGAAAATCATATTGCAATGAATGACAACATTCTTCAGTAATTCATTGGTTAGCATACAGGCCAAAGCAGCTGTTGCCTAAAATATTCATCATTTTGACTTTTCCAGTTCTTTGCTTGGTGGTTCCAAACTTTTTTTTATGGCACTTTGTAGAGGAATATGTTCTACTAATACAGTACTACTCAAATAGCTGAAAGAATAAGCAATATTTCACAAAAACAAAACACAAATGACAGAAGTCAGAAACATAATGTAAATTGATCTCAATCAAAGACTATTGCATACATTTAGGAAAGCAGGTGGTCAGTTGTTGTTTCCATTCTCCTCAACAGGTCAGAAATGGGGTGTATTTCACAGTTTGATCGTGCAAAGTGCAAATGTTTCTGGGCCACACAGATATATATACCCAAACACATAAACATGCTCATGCGCGTTCACACACGAACAGCTGGTAAGAGGCTTACGCTGCAGTGGCACATAACAGCTTTCTCATTAAACCCATTCTCCTCAGCTGTTGTGGGAAAACTGCACAGAATTGCGGTCACAACTCGAAACCAGGGACAAACATCTTTGTTTGGAAATTTCTGCTTTGCTTTGCTCTCTGTCGCAAAAGTTCCCATTCACACTTCCACCTGAGAAATTGGAGCAAATCGACCAACCCTGCCTTTTCTGTGCCCTTAGTGACTTGTGTCATTAGGAGAAGACCTGGGCCGCCACTAAAGGTCTGTTTGATGTGCTTCAGTTTTATTGTCATCTTGGGAGAGTTAGCTTCAACTGGCCAACACATATAAACATCTGTGTGGAAGAAAGAGAAATTTGGAGAGATGCACAAACTAATATGTTCAAACTAATGCAAATGCTCATGTTGTCTGCCAGAACCATTAATTCTGGATATGAGAGAGAAACTCAGCAGATTTATGTTAAATAAAAGTAAAGAATTAACAACGACACAAAGATTTGAGTTTCTGGGGGAAAAGTGGAGAAATGATGAGCGCTCATCTCAGCAGGGTCTCCTCCTCATTTTCAGGCCAACACAATATCCACCCTGCCACTCTGCTCTGGATATTCACAATGTAAAAACCATGTCAGAAGGAGGCAGTCAGCACTTTGCTTGCTATCTTTGCACAACAGCTCACAGCTCTACAGAGGCGCTGCTGTTCCAATACATCATTCTGACACTTAAAGTTGACTTGCTAAATACAGAAGTTATGGTTCATCCCTCCCATCAATAGCTGTCCTTTATCCATTTTTTGTAAATGTGCACATCAAAAAATGCATGCTGCAAGAACAGCAAAACAGACTAAACACAGGGAGGAGGATAAAAATGAATCTACACCTGCTCCACACCTTCTTTTATGTACACATCTAAGAGTTGAAATCACATAGTACCCAACCCCTCCAGCAAGTAAAATTTCCAAATCAAATTATTTCACTTCTTGGTTTTCACTTGAGGCTTACAGAAGTGGATTAACCATAACGTGTTGCTGTAAATGTTTGTCCGCCCTGCATTTTGTATATGTGATCACTTCAATTGTTAGAGATTGTGCTGTTTACTACTTTTCCAACTTAAAAGTCTTAACTCTATGCAACACAGTACATGGCCCTATGAATAGTTTATGGAGTGTTTATGTATTAATGTGCTGTTTATATGTTGTAATGTGCATACAGGTATTTAACTGAATGCATGTGCATATGTGCAGGCATTGTACTTAACTAATGGATCCCAGGAAGAACAGCAGTAGCGGTCGGCTGCAGCTAATGAGGATCCAAATAAAAACAGGCATCTGTGTGTCAGTGGAATCACTATCTTCTGGCACCAGACTTAAACAGTAGTGAAAAGATGTGTGAAGAGTGCTTTGCTTGTCTTGTTTTGCCTGTTGATAAGACTGTCATGTGTCACCACAGTAACAGGGAATTGTACCGCTGACATCATGGTGACAGCGGGTGATACTGCTATGCAACTGAACTTTTCCTTTATTATTTTTTCTTTTAATGGCAGCGCATTTCACTTGAAGTTTGGCTTTTAACCCAGCAGTTGACAAAGATTTATTTTACTCAAAGGTTCCAGATCAAATACTATCAATTGCACTAAAACAAAGGAAATCAGTCACAGCAGACATGAAGAGGTTTGAAAAGCATAACATCTTAAATTTCTACACAATGGTTTGTTAACGAAGGAACAGACCAGGAAAAATACCTTTCTATTTGTGGTTTTTAAGAAAATAAAATGTCTTCACAGCTATTGTCATGTGAAAATAGCAGCAGCATCTATGAGTCTATGTAAGCCTGCCAGCTGTACGTGTCTGATAACATATAGACCTAGAAAAGCACTCGAAGAGCACAAACGTCCACCAAGGCCTTTAAAAAGTTCTTGGATCCAAACGGTGATACGGATCACCACCAAAATAAAATTAGTTCTTCCTTTTCACATTTCCAAATCCTCCTGAAAATTTAATGAAATCCGTTCATAACCTTTGGAGTTATCTTAAACACAAACAGACAGATAAATGTCGGTTAAAATATAACCTTCTTAGCGAAGGTAACTACTGAACAACAGCCACAAAAGGAGGACTTCATGTATTGAAAATAAAAATTGCTTCAATAATCCAGCTGTGACAACAGAAACGTGTGTTTGGAGAGGATTGTGTGGGAAAAAAATTGTCATGCAAGACATCTATAGAGCTTTCGGCTGTCGTAAACCTATCCTATAATGAAGGCCGAGGGGGAGATCATGAATGATCAATGAAAAGTCAATGATAATGTTTTTGAAAAGTTAGTTTGTACTGTTACAAGTGGAGAGAAATGCATTTAGGGAAATAGCGCTCAATTCTTGGAGGCCAAACTACATAGAGAAACTTACCTCTGGAAATGTTAAAACAGTCTGGGGTTGATTTGTTGCTCAATGTTTGTTTTTTTTTTTAAGTTAAGAAATCAGATAATTAGCAATGCTTAATAGAGACAAAACATCATTAGTTTGCATGGGAGTGTGACTATTTTGCATCTATTAGCGATACAACAAACTAACTAGGAATATACATCTGCAAAAAATCAATAAATGAATAAAATAACTGGAATAAAAAGGAACTTTTCATTGTTTCTAGAACCTCTGGAGGAATTTCACTTTCACACACACACATATACACAACTCCGTGTCTTAAAATGAGGAATACCTCGTTTACCTCATTTCACCACTCTGACTAAGAAGTGTACACAGATGTCTGCTCCTAAAACTAAACCGAACCATGGTCACACATACAAAGTGAAGTGTAAATGATGGTCTTATAAGTGAAACTAAAACTAGCACATATTTAATGTAATGATGACAAGCTTTTCATTTGTGCAACATCATTCTTGTGTCTTGTGTGTGTGTTTCATTAGAAGGAAGGACTTGTTAACAGAAACTCAAGGTGTAAAGATTTTATTGGACAGCGTGGCACTAAATGAGCCACATTTGTTGGATGATATGATTGACTGGTTTTCCACTGTGCACCATCAATGTTTAAAAACACTCAGTGGTGACTCTGCTCACTTTACAGTACAACATGAATGTATTCCGAAGGATAAAAAGAGAGATAAAGGCAAGATTTCATAGCACTGTATATAAATATGGGTGAGTTTACATGCACAAAAAGATCCAATGAGAAGTTTATTTGCTACTTTTTCTTTAAAGGCTGGTGCTAACAGGAGAAAGGTATAGGAGGCAAGGCAGAATAAACAGCTTTTCAGTACAGTACTTGGTTTCCTTCACATCATCGAAGGAAGAGAAGCTGGTTGCTATGCTGAGAGATGGAACTAAGCAGGAAGGGTTTATTTAGCATGTGTACGAGTAGAGATATTGAGCCTGACCCTGCAGCACGGGGTCAGAACTGCAGCCACGTGATCCCATTCTGGCTCTGACAAGTCACAACAAGAGTAAAAATATGGTGGATCAAACTTAGATTAGACTCGAGCGACAATGATAAATAGGAAATCAGTACTAACGTACTCGAGGGTAAAACGACAGGGTCTGTATGATGGGCACAATGACTGGGAGCATCAGGTGGCCAGCCACAAATTACACATTTTCTTTGTCTTTTTAAGTTAAATGTCACTTTCTTTTGCTTCCTTAAATCACACCATAGTATACACACTGTACAGGACCCACTGAACCACCACTGTGTCCCCAGCAGGGGTGAAAACACCAGGGATGTGCCTTGGGTTTCTTACACTAACATTCAATACTTAAACACAGGAAGAGACTCACATTCAAATACAAACATACACACACACCTTCATACTAATGAAGACAGTTAAAAGCTAATGCTTCACAACAATATGGGATAATGTACAAGAACTTTATATTACAAAAAAGACAAGAGAAAAAAAAAACATCATACAGGAAGTTTCTTCAGTTATATTACAAATAAAGGTTCTTCAAACATCTGCTCCAGCTTTTGAAAATACTGAGAAATAAAATGTCCCGACCAGTGGCATCGGCGGCTTCGTTTACGTGTGTTTGAGCGAGACAGGAAGGGAGACAGAAGGACGTAGCAGTGTGGTCTGAGGAGAAGATTCAATCAGCATAGGAGGAGTTGAGTGGTCCTTTCAAAGGGGGGAAAAAAAAGTGCCAAGGTAAAGTGAATTCAAGTAATGTGTGCTCCGTACACAGGAAAGAGAGAGGGGGTGGGGAGGGGGGCCTGTGGCTGCAACATGGCCACTACTGGCTCTTCCTGTGTTCAGTCAGGCTCATTGACGTCTCTGTGGGTGCTTCTCCACGTGCAGCTTTGGAGAGGACGTCCACCCACTTGGCCTGCAGTTCTGCATCTTGGGCACTTAAGAGCAAAGTTTGCTGGGTGTGACTGAGTCGAAACACGTGTTTGACGTCCGACTTTTCAGCTGTCACTGTCGGCATCACGCTCACCTCAAAGCCAGGGAGGGGTACTGCTCGCGACCCCTTGGATTCCTAAAGACAAAAGAGAAAAATCATAAATCGTAAAGAATAAAACACTATCACTGATTAAAGTGACATTTTGTCTCATCTAGCTACAAGAGAATAAATTCTATGAGCCATGTGGGACAAGCCCTGCCCTCTTCTCTCCCTCCCCCCCGTATTTCTTTCTGAATAATCAGGAAATGTTCATCCATCTCCCATTAATCCTAATCTTTGGAATTGCAGCTTTCTGCGGTGGGATTGGGATATTAGTCTTGAAAATGAAACCTAGGGAGGCTTTTACAATCATACTTCAGTGCAGTACCATCCGCTGTAAGTGACACAGATCTACGGTCTCTAAGCAAAGCTTTTACAGACTCAGAAGATCTAGTGCACGACTGGACCATGGAAAGTTACTGTTCGGATAACCAGCGACTGTAATGGGATAGCCTTCATATTCACCAGCAGATTAACTGTCAGTATGTAGGCATACAACTGAAACTGACACACACACACAACTGACACATACACACACACTGTAATACATCAACTATGTTTGGTTCAGTGTAGCAGGATTTTTGTAATGCACAGTGAACAATACAGTGGATAAATCTGGCGTCAGTGCCATCTGTTCTTTTTGCTATTGTAGAAACAAGACCGTTGTTTTTCATTTTATTGTATGTACAGAAAATAAATTAAATCTCAGCATCTTCAAAGTGTGTGAACCTTTATCTCAGACCAGCGCAACACTGATTCTTCTGACAAAAGATAAAAAAAATTATTATGGGACAATATTATTCATAGCTTTTTGCTGCAGCTGCCAAATCACAAATTCATCTAATCTCTTTGAATGTCAATTTCTAAAAGACAGCTTATATTAAGAGCCAAGCAATATTCAGGATTTCTGGCCTGCTCAGGTATGTAATCTTAGGTATTCAAAGAAAAAGATAATTTTTTGTCCACTTAAAAATGCTTCACCACTCATCTGAAACAACTGTTCAGTTCTGAGGACTGAGGAAGCTTTTTTGGAAATGAGAAAGCATTTCTTCCAAATAGCCTAAAATGATACGGTAATTACCTTGCTCACTGCTCACAGCAACCTGACATGTCGACTGTAAGACCTACTATTAATGGCCAAAACGTAAAGGAAATTCTTTCATCTGCTCAGATCAAATTAAAACTTAGCGGCACTGACAGCAGCTGCAGCTGAGGTCAGATTCAGGATGGCCAAACCCTCCCAGCCCAAATCTACAGGCAGACAGTGCGTACATACGTTTGCACAGGTGGTATAGGACAGCCAGACAAGTATAACGAGAAGAACAGCTTATTATGGGAGCAAACTTTTGCAGTGTTTATTGTGCTGTTTTGGTGCAATGCAGAATGCAGTCAGCGTTGTAATGACAGATCAAAACACTGACACCAGCACCATGCTTCACAGATGGGATGGGACTGTAATTCTGGATAAAGCATTCTTATTTACACAAACAAAACCCAGCTCAGTTGATCAAAAAGGTTTGACAGTATTTTAGGATTACCAGATAACTTGGCCATATAATGATTTAGCACAAAGCTGATGGGCAGCAAAGATCACATCCTTACAGTGTTTGATAGATCCTTGTTCTAAAAATAAAACGGGGCTCCTGCTCCCGCTTTAATTTCACCACTGAAGTTTAGAGCTGCTGTAGATATATCAGCTATATATATATCAAAGCTCAACATTTGTGTCTCATTAGTCCAGTTTGGCTCTCTTTGCAAGAGTGTGTGTGTATGTTAAACCTTTACCTGTCCACTACTTTGCAGGTACAACACTAGCGGCTCAGTCTTGGTTAAAGCCACCCACATCTTGGTCCAGCTCTTCCCCTTCTCCTGCACTTGTAGGTAGCCACTTAGCAAGCAGTTTTCTCCTGTTAAAGATGTCTGCCTCTAAACAAATGAATGGTAAAAAAAAAACAAAAAACTGTCAATGAATTTCTTACTGGCAGAGTTTAAAATGGATCTGAAAACCACAACATGCATGAATGAGTTTTTAATCCAAATGTATCAATGTAACATTTTGGGGATTCAAATTTGATGAACAAATGAACGTGCAGATCCTTCTGTTCACTATTACATAACAGCAATGTAGGACACAATGAGATTTGTACTTGGGCAGGTGCTTAAGCTTATGTGCACCTTGTGAAAGTCATGCATAGTGCAGAGCTCCCCCATGTGGTAATTAATCTCACTGCATATAGGTTTGCTCGCCAACCTTGAGACTTTTCCATGAAGACACAGTATAGAAGGAACATGAAACACAATTTTTATGTAACTCAGTGAGTGGTCAGTGTCCTTTTGTCCATGTAGGTTGGACATCTGACTCACAGACAGAAGCGAAGATGCAGACAAAGCTGCCAGACTGTTGTATCAGCAGAGCCAACTGGTCCTCTTTAAGCTCAGATCTCATTATCATATTAGTCAAAGAGGGATTAGCTGATCTTTCAATGTGAATATGTGCATATATATTGCATGTGTGTTATGAGTGTTTTTCTGCGATAGTTTCAGACAAAATAAAACTTTAATAACAAGAAAAAAAACATAGTCCTTGAAATAAGCAAGCAGTTGTGCAGACAACTGTTGGCATCCGGCTGCCAGTAATTGATGCATAAAAAATCAATTATTATACACATATTCTGTCTTATAAGTGTGAAATGCATGTTTTCACCTCAGGCACAGCTTTTCTTTTCTGTTCCCCACCGCAGAGATTTTCCAGACTGAGGCTGGCTTCGAAGCATTCAGGACACACTCTGCTTGTTTTGTTGTCCAAGGTCTTTGAACACTTTGCACAGATGGCCTGCAGAAGGACACGTGGAGAAAAAGACAGGCAGTTAATTGTCTGAGGTGACTTTTCCACTTGTACGTTCAAATTTCCCTCAGCTCATTTTGTACATCCTGGCAAGCAGAGCCCAAATTTGTCTAGTTCCATCTGTGCTCACCGCTCCGCAGGACTTGCAGTGATGTTTGCGCTTGGTAAAATTGAAGCTCTCATTGCAGCCTTTGCACGTTTGTTTCTCCTTTTCCTTTTTTCTGGAACTCTTCTGAAAATAAAAACAATAGGAGGCGTGTCAAGGTCTTCAGTCTGTTCAGTTTAAAGCACAAGTGAAGCAGGAGGAATGTCTGACAGCTTGTTTTGCTTCATCCTTTGTCTGCACATCTTCCTTTTCTATCAACAGACACATGCACACACCCACATAGAAACACAAAAATATCCACACTATTTCCTGTCTGGCTGTTGTTATCGATGCATATGCAAAAGAACACTGAAACTGATATCATTTTTCTACACAGCAGAGCTGTCTGTCCCATAAAAGTTAAAAATAGTCTTCCTTTTTCAAGATGCAAAAAGCAGGTGAATCCATGCTTAACTGATTGGCCTGAAGTCCAAACCTGTCATCCATAGAAAGCATTTGTCAAACTACGAAATCAAAAATAATATGACAAAGGGGGACGTATAGTAGGTAGGACAAGGAAAACACTTAGCCATCAAAGTCACACCTCAAGCTCCTAATATCGCTTTATTAAAAGTAAATTTATATTTTTCTATCATGCAGTTTCAAACAAAGCTGACTCTCTGAGCAATCATAACTTTCTGCAGTACCAGGGTTTATATATAATAAGTCTAACGCATGTGTGACACTATCTTACCCTTTCATGTAGCCTTTCACCATCTGAGTCAATAGAATTGTTGGACCAAGGAGCCTGAAAGAAAAAAAAAAAACAGACACTGATCAACACTAGTTTCCCCCTGCAGTCATTCATCTTCACCACTAGGTGCCAGTCTGGACTTTTAAAACCTGGTCTCGCTCTGGCTCATGTCAAGTAACAGCTTGGCTGGAGTCCAGCTCAGGCAGCCCAAAGTGGGTCAAAGCAGATCTATAACTGTTGTGTATAAACTTTGACTTAGGCTTTCCCTATTAGGTCATGGGAGAGTTCTGGAATAAGAGACTTGCAGACGCTACATGTGGAAATAAAGAGCTCCTTTCTGTGAGTGTTTTGTCTGTATGATACTACCACATCCATAGATGGAGAGCTGTTCACACTGACAAAGGCCAGACTATGACAAAGATGTTTGGTGAACCAGTAGTCTCCCATGATTCATTGTACGGCATGACCTGCCAAGTTTCTTGTCAATGAATTGAGTGATTTGGGAGAGTAAGACTGACCGGTGACTCAGGCAGATGGTCATCTTCACGGGAGAAGGAGCTGTTGAAAGCTTTATTAAATGTTTCGCTGTTCTGTTTGTGTCGCTCAATAGTGGCTTTGATCACCTAAGAGAAAGACAGGATTTAAGGAAGAAAGGAGGACAGATGAAGGGGAAAGAGGAAGAAAACTGATCAGTATTTGGATACAGCATGATGTAAAGGTGTTTGACGTAATGTCATATGATGTATAAAATTCATATCTTCAAAGCATCTGTCTTATCGCTACAGCTTTCTCTTTACTTTCTACAACCCATCACGGAGAAATGCAACAGATTTCTGCTCTTCTCTCATTCTGCCAGGTTTTCAGATGGCATCTGATGCCATCTGAAAACCTGTCAAGTCTACAGCACAAAATGCTCGAACCCATTTTAGTCAAGCCTGCAAAATGTTTTAAAAGGCTTTACTGTTGCTGTAATGGGACAAATGAGGGCCATAATTAGTGGATTATACTCAAAAAGAGAATAAAAGCTTGGAGGACATTTTGGTAATTTCATTCCCTGTAATGGGGATTTACACAAGGAATAGGTCCACAGCATGTGACTAGAGTCCCAGCCTGTGTGGTCATATGTGTGTGGGTGTACTAGTGTGTGATCCTTGCCTGAATCCAGTCTTCCTTCTCTTCTGCTGTCCTACAGTCAAAAAAAGATATGAAATAATTTCATTGTTCAAAAAAATCAGAATGAAATGAATAAAGATTTACATTTGGGGATTGAATGGGCCCACACTTTAAATCAAATTCACAAAGTAAAATAAACAGTCATGAAATAACGACAAAGAAAGCAGAGCTAGCATGCACTGCCTCACAAAGCTAACTATAAGAAATGCTAGCTAATATTTTGTTGGATTACAGCTAAATGGTTTAATAGATATATGTTTAGAAACATTGTCCCATTAGCTTACAGAAACTATCTGGCTTTAGGACTACCACTTGTTACAAACGAATTCCTACGAACAAGCTAATAAGCTAGTTAGCTAGCTAGGCTGTTCAGTTTGGGTTTGGAGCTGCTGCTAACCGCATCAATTATTTGCTGGTTGTTACAACTTGGCAATACAAATCAACTTTATATATAAATATATATATATATATATATATATATATATATATATATATATATACACACAAAGCACTGCCGTGAGATTTTTCCTTCGTTTATATACGAAGGAATAATCTCACAGCAGTGCTTTGTTTAATCTCGAAAAAGATTTTTTTGAGTTATGAGATGGATGAAATTTGGAGCACCAATAGGAGAACACATGACAACATTTAATAAAGCATTATCTACTTGTGTGATTATATAATAATTATTCATTCCTGTAATGTGGCTTTTCATACTTTTCATACATACTGTGGTTATTATATTTTTTGCATAATTTTATGGTAAATGTATGTATGTATGCAATCTGATACATGTCTTCTGTGCCCCGGTAGATACATCAATCATGTAATATTGGACAAATGTACATAACATTTTGTTAAGGGCAAAATTAAGACTTCATATTAAAAAAAATATTTGACTTTTCCCCCAATTTTTCTTAGGTCAGGTATTCAAGGATAAAAGTCAAGTGCACTCCTTTCTGTTTTGAATGGGTTTACCTGGCTTGCAACTCCAATGAACGCTGTTTACCAATGATGGCAAATGTGTGAGGAAGGTTTTGCTTCACATTCTCCTGCACCTAAGGTGAACAGGCAGATGAAATGTGTGTTAGACTCAACAGAATAAACGAAAGATTTACAACATATACATTTAAGAGGTTAAAAAGGAATATACCTCCATGCCAGCAATGTCAATCCTCTCTCTGACACTAAACTTCTGTCCCATCAGTCTGAGTTTAGGCACACAGTATAGCACCATATTGTTGAACTACATAAGAAAATGGAGATATAACAGTTAATGAATAATACAGACATGTATTATATGCACATATAAAAAAAGAGAAATAAAAACAATTCCTCTGACTGGTTGATATTGTTCGAATTACTCGGTCCTCTCACCAAGTAGAGGTATCGATCTTGTGCTGTTCCATTTTTGGCTGACATCTTCTTAATATGTCCTTCTTTGATGAGCTCATTGGCTGGGTTAACTATGTCCTCCTCCCCACCAAGCCTCTCGTAAACCTCCAACAGCTTGTGCATCTTTTCCTGAAAAAAAATGTGACAAGGATGAGTAAGGGAATGGCAGGAAGGTTTCGAGAACACTTTGTAAGAAGAAAGATGAGCTCTTATCTTAACTTTCCTGACGCATGTTACTTTGACTCTCAAGTCATTCAGTGGTTTTCAAACGAGGCAGTAAGCACCTTTTTTTTTTTCTCACTGATTAGCAGACAAATGTGTCTCTGAAAGTTTAATTTAAAAATGTGTACACAGCACAAGAACCAGACAGATGAAAGAAACGAGGAAGATGTGTCTTAAAGAGACTCAGTCAGGCTTTTGCATGTCACGACACTTGAGGCAGGAAACAGTAACTTCCTGTCTGTGTTAATATAAGGTTGCTGACTGGGACACAACATGAGTCTTTGATTGGGTAATGTGTTGCTCGCTCATTCTGTGTCTCAACCAGACACAGAAAACAGTTTGTTTATTTAAAAAAATGGAGATGACAGCAAAAAGAAAAACAACAGAGCTGTATTTTGGTGATAAGATAAGTTTACCATTTTCCTGATGGCTGCATTTGAGTGGTTGGCTGCAGTAGAGATCAACTCCAGTGCCTCTGTAATAGAGATACACAGATTATGTGAGCACAAAAACTCTAGATTTAACTAAAACACTATTACCATACTGGTAAGATTATCTGAAAATTAAAACAGCAGGCTGATATTGATCTGTTTTTTATACACACACACAGTCGTTTAAGTGATTTGTCATTTGCAGAAGAATAACTAATGGTCAAAAGAGTTAGAACAATTATATTACACATAATTCAACAAGGTCAAAAGCTAAATATGCCGAGTCTAAATATGAACTTCTCCATGTGCATGAAACTGCTCTCCAGCCAATGGGGAGTCAAGCACAAATGCCTGTGAGCACCTGAGTCAACTGTATTAATCATAACCTACATAAACAGAAGAGACACACAGGCGAGGGGAAGTGAGGTCAAAGCAACTGGGATGGATTGAATTTCACCACAAGTGGATGACAAAATCCTTTCTATACCCCAAACAACACAGTGTGGTAAATTTAAGGCTTAGGTAAGTGGACGCAGACCATGTGAAATGTATGACGTATCTAAACCAGGTCGCACAATGTGCAACGCATGCTTTATTTTAAAATTCAGACGTTACACTGAAAACCAACAAAAATCTTTTCTTCAAGCAGAACTTCTGATGTTACTTTTGATATTTGTGAACTGCAAACATTATCACATTTTTGTTAATTTCTCATTGCATGATTTCTGTAGTAAACACAGCAAAGTTTCACACCTGATGCCGCACAAACACTCACATACACACATTGGATAATATGTGGCTTTAACCATCTGAAAATAAGATGGAAACCCCTTAAAAAAAACAACAAACTTTTCTATGGAGATAAAGATGCTGAGAACTTGATGTCCATCAGGGATGCGCAGCTGATCAAGCTAAATCTCTGAGTTGTATTACAGATTAAAGTTGATGCAATATTCTTTGTGGGTTTAATTAACATCAACATGTCATTTGAGATCTGAACTCAGAGTGGATTTGTAAAACTGTGGATGCTGCAGGTTTGAATCCTGAATCATGCGCCGTGCAACATGTAACTTAATCCCACTTTAATTACAGAATAAAAAGAATAATCTTAAAGTGAGATTTCAAATTGTTCAGCCCCAGCACACATAATAGCTATCAAGTTCATAGTGTTGGAAAGGAGATTCATAACATGCATTATGAATAAATTGTGGACTTGCAGTCACATTTAAGCAGCATTTAACTACTGTTTAAGGAGTTTATAACTCCTTCATACTCAGATCCGTTACTGAGGTTACAATGGTGATACAACAAATCAAGTTCTGATAAGTTTTTTTAAATGATTTCTAAATATTTTACAGCTTTTAGCTGAATGGATGGATATTTATCATTCTTTGAATTGGCAATAAGACTACAAGTCTTACCACATGCTGATACCAGTGCACACCTCATTCCTAGCTTAATCAGTTATTATGTACAGAAGTGTGAATGTGTGGTAAAAGTCTCACTTTCTGCATCTTTTCTGTCGAGAGCATCATCAGGTAACTTCTTCAGGTAGTCCTTGAGCAGCAGCTCGTAGCGAGGAATCCTTTGGACCGGCTCCAGCATGTGATGCTGTAACGTCAGGTTCCCACACACGTCTTGTTTCTGTTTGTAAAAAGACATATAGATCAGATAGTACATGATGAACTCTATTCTGTTAAAACTTTTTTAATGGGTTAATAGAAAAAAAAGGAAGGTTACAAACATGTAACATACAAATACATGGTTACAAACCTGTATGTTCTGGACAACACTCTTGAACTGTGAAGACCTCTGTGTCCAGGTGTTGACCAAGTCCATAGCTCGGTCAAAGTTCTTCACATATTCTCCATACATCTTCATAAATGGAGCCAGTTTCTGAAGGATGTCTCCAATACGTGGGTTTGAGTTCCTACAACAAAGATAGAAACAGCACTAAGCTAATCTCAAAACACTGCAGTGGCAACATATCACCTAACAGGGTCAGAATTAGCCTTGTTAGCCACCGGGATAGGCTAAAGCAATCCATGGCCCTGAATTGGACTAAGTGGGTATAGATAACGAGTGGGTGGATGATAAAAAAAAAAAGTGAAACAATTAATTTAATTTTTTTTCACACATCCAAAAGACTTTCAAACTTATTAAGTTGTCTAATTTTGAATACCGTTTTCTCTTTTAGCCAGATAACGTTATTTGTCTTCTTTAGTTTGTTAAATAACTATAAACCATTATTAATATCCCAATCAAACAGGCCTACTGTATTCTCTTGTGTGTGTCTGTGTGTGTGATAGCATGAGTTAATTCTTTGAAAAAAAAATCCACAAACGTTGCTCAAAGATTAGATTTTCATTTCATTTTCAGCATATTAAATTAGATTCAGAGTCACAGTGTTGCATTGCCTGATTCATTTAAAGGATTTTTCCTTACATTTTAAACCTATACATTTCTGTTTCACAGCTATCAAAGGCTGCACCAGCACAGAATAGACTGATATAATTCACCTGCAGCTAGGAAAAAACAATGGTTCTTAAAAGATGAGACCCTTCTCAAGAACATTATTGGTCCATTGCACAGGTTCCACATGGAAGACACTGTGTGGAAGTTTTTTTTTTAGTTTTTTAACCTGAGTCAATGAATTTTAATGAGCTCTAGAAAATAATTCGAAGGGGACCATTATGTGGCAGGTGATGTCCCTCCACACAGCCCTCTAGAGGAGTCATTATCTACTAAGGGTGGCTGATGTTGGCACAATATCACACACTGGAGAAATGCTTACTGCTTACTGTGGAAAAAAAAAAGACTGTGCCCTCAAACTGCAACCCTGACATGAATAAAAATACACAACCTAGCAACACAGAGCCACTAAAACTCTGACAGTAATGCCCCCAGCTGCCACCCAGCTGTCTTGAATATTACAACAGGAAATAATAACTAGACTAATTCTTCAGGAAGCCCATCTAAATATGTACTTCTCACCATTCTCCAGTAATCCGTGTCTTGAGCTCAGGTAACAGGAATTTATCATGGAAGCAGTATATGGAAGAAATATTGGAGAAGATCCCTGTAATGACGTCCTGAGGGATTCCAGCCTCTGTGAGCTTAGTGCAAAATACCTGCAGGGGAAACATGCGCACAAAAACTCATGTTAAATAAAGAGCTGGCAGCTACAGTGAACATAGGAAACTTTCTATACTATTGTTTATGAAACTGAATGTGTTTTCCAACTTTGACTTTTTTTAACTTTAGTACATTAAACTTCCTGTGAAACTTGTCAATGTTGTGACAAAAACAATTACTTTTAGATACTCATGTGTTTTACGTTTATTTTCTTTGACTGCAACTATGTAGCTTTAAAACACAATAAAATTATCTACAGTTCCATTTTCAGCTGCCCAAAGCCAGATTAGTTGGCCTTTATGAGGAGTAAAAAACATATTTGTTCTAAAAGAAAGAAAAATAAACATCTATGGTACTGTAAGGAGAAAGTTAACTCTACTCAGACTGAAAGAAAAACAGTAATATCTTATAAACTTTTTTGAAGTGTGAGAAATGAACCCTGATAAAGTGCTCAGTATTCTCTTAGGCAATGCATGTCACAGCTAAGTTAATCTCATGCAAGTTAAACAGACAGCAACCCTGACCACATTAAATACTGTTGGAAATACAAACTGCATGCATGATGGAGTATTTCAAATACCCAACCACTGCTGAATTATGTCTACAGAGGTTGGACACTATTGTATATAGGACTAATTTTTTCTGGAAAAATTAAACAGAAGAGCTTTTGAACAAACTATTACTGCAGCTTTTTGTGCATCGCATTGCTGTGTTGAATTTCAAGAGAAATATCCTGATCACAAATCAACTTGAATGGGTATAAACCCAGACTTGGAGACATCAGATTTATAAGAAAGACAGCCTTAAGAATAAGAGCTGGAAATAAAAAGTAAAGAGAAACGTTCTAACGGATGATGCATAGCCTGGCAATAAAAGACAGATTTACCATGACATTACTTTTTGGTTTTTTGAGGTGCCATTTTGAAGCCCTCAGTTTGCTATTTGGCTGTCATCATGTGATACTTTTGCAAGTAGAATAGTCATGAAAGAGAAGTATCTAAGTGTGAAACTTAAGCCTAAATGTGCCTACTATAGTCGAGTTATCACGCACTTTAAAAATGATTACTTAAGTGATGTCTTTGTTGTTGGTGGTGTGTGAAATGTGATGAGTGAGTGGCATGTGATTGCACATTGTACTATTTCTTTTATAGGTGTTTTAAATGTTTTTTTTTAGATGTCTTTGTTGGACTACTGGGAGAAACTGCTCAAATTTTGTTTTGTTAAATTATGCAATGACAATAAAGGCCTCTGAAAATGAAGAACATAAAGAAATGTAATCCTGTGTTGGTGCAGTGGAGGAAGCAATGAACTTTTTGTACATACTGCATCATGGGAAATGTAGTACTTCATTATTTATGAACTTCGTGTCAAAGTATGGACTAAATTCAGGCTGCAGTCTAATCAGTTAGAAATCCCAAAACTTTATGAAAATGCAACACTCAGTCATTGAACAATTCAGTGCAATGATTGAGTGATAATTAGTACTATTTAGAAATAACCGTCTTAATGGGTAACATGACAAATTTAGATAATTAGGAAAGAAAACCTCTACAGACAGCAATTCTAGCTTTGCAATCATATCTGAGATTTGTCATGCCTCCAGTGATTAAATAACCATCCCGTTTATCAACTTTTATCTCCTTATCTGTCATCACCACAGGTGGGGTCTACTGGAAGCATGGAAATATGTATGAAAGCATTAAGACAAAAACAGGAAGTTAACTTTGAGGGTTTTCTGCCCCAGTTGCAAAGGAACCTATAGAAGCTCTGTTATAGGGCAGCTGTTCCTCTGTTGTACCACATGAACTCAGCAAAGAGGAAGAAGACTCAACCACTGGCAGAGCCTTCTTATCATACACACGGGTGAACTTATACACACTGCTGATGAAAAAGCAGGTGAATCATCGGCAGCATGAAGTATATGTTACCTATGGTGTTTTTTTTTTGTTTGTTTTTTTTGTCTTGTCCAGCATTTAAGCAAGCAGACTGATGTTCTGGAGGCTGTGTTCTGCTGAGCAAATTTATTTTGCCAACGGGAACTTTTATAGATGTAATGATCCCCTTGTATTTCTTGATTCTTATTTTATTTTCCTTTTTGTTTTGGATAATAGTTTGTATTACAGAGTTTATGCTGCTGGACCTGACCGGAAAGGATAGAAAATGGACAGAAAGAGAACAGAAAAGAGAACAGAGAAAACAAAAGAAAGAGATCAATGCATACACGTATATGCACATACATACCCACCTACATATATATGTATATGCACTCGCACACACAAATATATATATATATATATATATATATATATATATATATATACACATATATATACACATACACACACACATACATATACATATATATACGTACATACATACACACACACATACATATACATATATATACGTACATACATACACACACACATACATATACATATATATACGTACATACATACATACACACACACACACACACATATATATACACATATATATACACACACACACACACATATATATACACATATATACACACACACACACACACACACACACACATACATATATATATATATATATATATATATATATATATATATATATATATATATATATATATATATATACATACATACACACATACATATATACATATCTATAGACATACATACACATACATATACATATACATATATACACACACATAGACACCCACACACATAAATATATATACACCCACACAAGCCAACTCTAGATTCATGGTACCTGTAGAGAACAAAACAATTGACTGTCAGGAAGACCAGAAACTAGCAAGTTAAATCAAAAAGACAGAAAAAGAGCTACCTGCTGCTAATGAATACACTTGCTAGATGACTCAGTGACTGTGACACATGCAGAACATTCAGAGTGGAACGTGTTCAGAGAAGAGTGATCATGCCAATGTGACCCCACCCACCCACGGCTAGAGGCAGGCCAGGAGAACCCAGAGACCCGTTAGAGAACCATTACCTATGGTGTTTATCTATTGTTAATTGTCAGATGTTGAGTAAATATGGAATTAAATTTTTGCTTATAAAAAGCTAAAGTATTGCAGCAGCGTAATTTAGCCCAAACTTTACTACAACAAAGGCTTTCTAGTTATTACGCAATCTATGATACATGCAAACGAGCTTAAAAATATCTACCTCTTGTCAGAAACAAGAGGATACTCAGGTTTGTGGTGACAAAGCTGAATTTTTGCCAAACATGTAGAAATACAACTCCTACACAAAAGGCTCTCACACACGCTTGTGCTCACACTGCCGTTCCTAATCCTGTCAGAGAGGGTTGTGGGGAAATGGATCATCGTGCTAGTTTTTATCCAGCTCATCCTCAATCTGACTTCAGCAGCGGTTCATCTGGGTTAAGCAAACTTTAACTATAGATACAGGCTGAGTGTTACCTGGTCGAGGAGGTTGAGTCTTTTTACGTAGGCCTCTTCGGTATGGAGAAGCTCTTTGGCGATGTTCAGGAGTTTCTGAGCCTCCGAGCACTGAGGAGAACCGACAAGCAGAAAACATTACTTCTGAGGCATGTCACCATGTCAGATAATACAAGACAACCTTCACTCATTCGGCTCCAGACAGATTTTCACTATTTACAGTTTCAGACTTTAAATTTTGAAAGGTAGAGATTTAAATAACTTTTTTAAATATATAATTGAAGAGCACTGATGTGAAAAATGCTTTATCTCAGAAAAGTAAAAGTCAGTCTCTACATTTATATGATTTAAATGAGCACTTAATCACATATTATTCCCCACTGTGAAATAAAACATATGGCACACCCTAACTGCACCCCCCACTCCATCCCATGCAGCTGTTTATCTGAAGGCATGTGATCTAAAATGTTCTAATTACTCCATAGAAAAGAGCATAGAGAGTTGACATGGGTTTGACTGTAAAGCCAAACACCAAAGCAGCACTAAAGGTGAATTTAGGCTGCAATTTGTCAGATTTGCAGCAAAATGGAGATGGCTAAAAAACAGCGAGGCTGCAAATATGAGATTAAAGTGACAAATAAATTTAAAAATAAAAATAAACACATAGTTCCAAACTAGATACAATTCATGATCACATTCATATTTTGCTTCATTATATTTTGCTACTGCAAGGTGAAATCTGAGATCTGTTTATCAACACAATGGCCTAAAAGCAAAACCAAACTGAACTAAATGTACCGAGTCTTTTACTGAATGATCCTGGTGCTGATGACCTCTGGAACTACCCTCAACACTTGGTCATGACACAAGTGGTAGTGGCCCTCTCCCGGTGGCGCTCAAGATGTCAATAAAATCCCTTCTCCACTGTGCCCACGCCACCATGGGCATGTAGTGTCTGCCAGGCCCCAGCACAAGAGGATAAAATGGAAAGAAGAGGACATCATAGACTGACTGGACAAAGACATGAAACCTGTGTGGCTCATATTTTATGGCTTTGACCACAATATTTCCTGGACTTGTGTCTAGCCTCGGTGAACATAGATCATCAGGTCTATGTATCCATTCCCCCTATCACGACTGTCCTACTGCAGTAGGCTTCCTCCAATCCTGCTTAATTGTGGTGATTGGCATGTTATGGACCAGCAGTGGCCACATGCCTTACTGATTAATCCAGGCTTGAAACATGCCTGTCAGCCCTGACTTGTCCACTACTATCAGTCAAGTTACTGGACTGCTGCAGTATCCTTCAAGATACAGTCATAGATTTTGCCCAGACTCTCTACTGGCTCCTCTTCAGTAGATGGCATTTGCATGCCTCCTACTGAGAAGCAAAAGCTCAGGTTCCCTTTCTTTACCACCTGGGACCTGGACTCGGATGGCTTAACGTCAGTCCAGGCTCAGTTGATGAGATGCTCAAGCCCTTGAATGAGCCATCTGCACACTGAAATTGATGTTTTGATCACTGTCAGATCCCTCATAAATGCTCTGATTGTGGGCTGCTGCATTCCTGACTTTGTGAGTGAACGTTTAGACTCCATCTATGTTGACTTTACCAGCATTTTCATGGCCAAGGGAAACAAAATCACTGAAATGTTGCATCCAGTGATAAAGTCCTACTAAAACCTATAGAATGCAGCTGTTCCAGATGGGACTCTCAAACTGATAAAGCTATAACAGTCCAGTATGATGTCCTTCATCTCATCTGGAACGTGATGTTAATCAAGTTAGACTTCCAACAACTAAGACAGGACAGACCTGCAGACATTCGCAAGACCAAACTAGAGAACTACAAGCTCTACTCTGCCTTCACGCATCTCATGTATCAGCTGCGCGTATGCTCCACACATCTCTTGAAGTTCCCCCGTCTGCACAGAGGTGTTGGTCTATGTGTTTCTCGGGAGGAATTCAGATAGGTATCGGGCAAAAATACTGAAAAACAACATCTGTGAGCATGAATGAAAAAAATTATCCTGATGTATGCAAACGCTAGACATGACACCACAACATTAACATTAAAATTAAACTTGACAGCAAAAACAGGATATTTTTGTCACTGTATTAGTTTTTTTTTTTAACCTGGTCCATTATGAAAAATATAAAAGCGATGTGAAAAATGAAAACTTCATCGTGTGAGCCCCAAGAGCAGTTATAGTCATACATGTGTCATCATCCAAAAAAAACCCCAAAAACATTTAAAGCTAAAAATAAAACTGGAGATGAATATTTTAATGAGGGAACAGTAGTAGCTATAATCATAAGATAGTAAAACAGGTCAGTTTACTTTGTGAAAGAATCTGAGGCTATTCTATCCAAGACAACAGAAAATCAAGTTTGGAGGGGGTGTTTTACCTAAGTAAACCTTGAAAAGGAATAAACTTGTAGTTATGTTGACAGCTGGCAGCATCAACACCAGATCACCACTGATATCCACGATGCTTCATTTTAGTCACAGTTTTAGTTCAGCCACATCTAATGAATTGTGTTACTAGCTGCTGCAGTGAAACTCAAGACGTTACAGAGCATTTAGATTAATGCAACAATGCAGATTTAATAATTATTAGTATCCTTTCAATGTAAACATAGCAGAAGACAAGCGCAAGAATAATTGTAATTACATACTCCAACACTGCAAAAATCACCGGGTGGATCTCCCTGTACATTATACTTAAGGAATGTAACATTACCACCTGTTACAATGCTAACAAAAGTGAATCTTTGACTTTGTATTGTTTTCAATATAGATTTCATCCAGAAATCAACAGAACTTGTTTTCAGCTGCCCTCTTGCAGTGCACATTGAAAAACCCACATCCTCTGTGACAACGTTCTCACTGCACAGCCATCAACATGTCAGCTGCAGCATGAGACACACTCACAGATGCACAGAAAGACCAACAAGCACGGACAGATGTATAATAACACGCCCTTCCTCTGAGCTGGTATCAGGAAGGACTGAAGAGCAGAGATACTTTTGCCCTAAAACATTGTGGGTGTGGACAGACAGCACTTGCTGCGTGTTTGTGCCTTTATGTGACATTTGCACAGCATTGTTGTGTGCTTTGCAGCATCCGAGGAAGACATCCATGCTAATAACTGTGTTAGTGGTTTCTGCTGAGTGTTGTCTCACTGGACAAAGTGTAATTTATCCTTTCTACTCACCAAAGATACAGCATAGCTTGAATTGCATGTAAAAGTCTGCACACATTTTGAGCTGTGAGTGTTGCACACAATCAATACGCTACTTGAAATGTTAGCTCAGCTGTGGGAAGAATTCTGTCTGTGGATGAGCATTAAGCACCAGCTCCTGTTACAGCTTCTGGGCAGGTGTTCATTTTTATTTATGGGAAGAGCTGCTTTTAGATACAAGTAAGCCACTTGTGATCTGCAAATTGTGGCTATAATAGTGTCTCATGTTTCATGCCCAAGTATTCTTTGAGACTGCTCACCCAAGCTGAGATAATATTAGACACAAGCTACTTTTTCCATGACATGAAAGGTAGTCTGAGCATCTGAAAAGAAGCTTTTCAATTTGTAGGATAAAAAATTCCTCACGTTCACCACACAACAGAGGAGGTTTAACAGAGCAAGACAATAAAGTGATGGTTTTCCAGGTTTATGGACATGACTTGATGAGTATAAGTAAGCCAGGTACTTACTTTGTGCGCATCTGAGTGTGTGTCCGTCAGATAACCACTTTGTGTGTCTGTCAGAGAGTGTATCTCCCCACTGCTTCCCTCATCTAAGTCACTGTCCTCATCCTGTGTTGAGTCTCGCTTGTTATCCAGCGTAACGCAGTAAGACACACTCTCCGTTTCAGTCACGCTGTCGTAATGATCCTCCTCATCAATGGCATCCTCATTGGGGAACACCTCCCCTTCTGCAGCGCATGACGGACTATCGATGCCGCTGTCCCGGTTGGGAATCTTCCCGTTCTGTTCCGAGGAGTCTGGATTGTCCAGGAGTTTGTGGGAAGAACTGTCATCTCGCTTCGCATCGTCAAGGCAGCCAACCCGATGTGTGATGTCATCCTCCACACAGTTGTCCAGCGTAGCATCGTTTGAGCCGTCGATGTGCATGGAGGCAAGACAGGACAGTTCAGTCACTTCGTTGGCCTGGTCAGATGTGCTGAGTGCAAGTTTGTCCACAGGAGACGAGTCCCCTGCAACCTGTGTTGTGGCATCTGGGCCGCAGGGGGGAGGGATGTCAGATGCAGTGTCCATTGTCAGGCACAGGTGCAGCTGTGTCTGTGGGAGCACCCCCAGGATGGGGACCCTGGGGAAACAAAATGTGTTTGATAAATCATAACCAAATAAAGGACTTATACATCTGACAGCAAAGTAGAAACTGAAAAGAAGAAATTTTCAAACTCACATGTACACAAGCTCACACATTAACAAAACACACACGATGACATATTTTTTTTTAACATTATGGAACTGATTTTACAGAGCAAATGATAAAACTTGACCAATTACCCAAATACAAGTTAATAAAATCTTCTTTTTACACCTTACCTTGAATTTTCAAACCTCTCAATGAGCAATCCAACCTTCTGGGCCTCTCTTAGTGGTTGCGTTCCCAGACAAGGCTTGGGTTTAGGTGGAGGAGGGGGTGCTGGTAGAGGTCTTGAGGGTGCAGGGGGGATCCTCTTAGGTTTCTTGTCTTGCCCGAGGGCGAGCAGGTGTGCAGGTTTAGGGGGCACTACAGATGCCAACAGCAAAGAAAAAGGCAAGAACAGAAAAGCAAATCAGACATGTGAGGCTGCTGATAAACAAAAAGATAAAAGATTTAAAAAAAAAAAAAAAAAAAAAAAAAAAATCAGGTAAAGTGAATAAATCCAAGAGAGAAAACCTCCATCATTGAGTCCATGTGCTCCCTCAAAAAATAGCAATACAAAGGTTTAAGTGGTGAAAATTAGAAACTTATAGCAGCAAAGCGCAGCTAGAACGACTGCGAGCTTCAGCTATCTAGCAACTTCCTTATTACAGAACAGGATGCTGTGACCAGAGTGTGCGTAAGCCGCCACACTTTCTGACAGACGAAAAAAAAAAAGAGCGAGAATAAAAAAAACAAAACAAAAACCACAGACAGCACTGTCTTTAAATGAGCACTGCACACATTTGTTTGCACACTACATATTGGACATATGGCAAGTTTTACTGTCAAGGTCTGAACATTTACATGCATTCAACTTTAGGAAATGTATTTGTTTAAAAGCAGGAAATACGGTGACATGTCACAGTTGTTAATTTGAGCACTTCCTCTGTGTCTGCATTTGTCTCTGTCTGATAACACGCAGGGACGTCAAGAAGCGTCTTTTTTTTTTGCAGACGTAACACCAAGGTAAGGTGCAAATAGCAGGTTTATCAAAATAGCTCCTGATGGTGAAAATTATATTTTAATCTTCAAAATGAAAGGTGTAATTTTTAAACTGTCTTTCATGATCTAATGTATTCATATGCTGTACTGGGTAATGCAGATAAATGACCGTCATTAAGATTTTACTGAGTGGCTGATGTTTGATTCAGATGTTTAAAGAAAAATACCAGACAAGACAGAATTCTCATTAATATATCAAATTTAGCTAATTTCTTTTGGCACAGATTAGATATAAATTAGAGATATAATTAGTCCAGTCAAGGGTTGCAGGGAAGCTGGAGTCTATCCCAGCAATCACTGGGTGAGAGGCAGGTACACCCTGGACAGGACCCACATAGAGACAATCATTCACACTCACACCTAGGGACAATTTAGAGTAAACAGTTAACATAAAATGCATGTTTTAGGATAGTGGGAGGTGCTGGAGTACCTGGAGAGAACCTACGCATACACTGGGAAACACAGAAAGGTCAGCGTTCGAACCCTTCCCCAGTCAAGGCTCGAATCAGCAACTGTCTTGCTGTGAGGCCACAGTGCTAACCACTACGCCACTGTATAGCCTTTCTTTCTTGCTTTCTTTCTTTCTTTCTTTTTCTTTCATTCTTTCTTTCTTTCACCAGTATTAAAGTGATTGGTGATAGCTGCAAATTCATGGAGTGGAAAAGTTAAAAACAACAACAACAACAAAACCATTTTAGAATCAGTATTTTGTCCAGACAGAATAATCCTGAGAGTGTACAATCTAAAAGCCAGCGACTTCTCAGACTTTTTCTTCCCGCTGCCAGCACTCTTAGAGTAACTCCCACTGGATAAGCTGAGTGGTTAAAGATGTTGCTGAGTGGATGTTCATCCTGCCAGGTGGGGATGGACTACACGTCTCAAATGCACTGCCAGGGTTAAACCCTGCCAACTACAACTAAAGAATGAACTTCTTTAGTTGTAGTTGTAGTTGTAGTTGTAGAAAACAACAACAAACTTCTCTTTCTCTGCTTTGCAGTCATTTAACAGTACTGATGGTCCATTTTATTACAAGTGTTTTATATTCATGGATTTTTATTCATTCATTCGTTCATTTTCTACACCACAAAGTCCAGTTTAGGGTCACAGGGTGTACAGGGTGTTCCAGCAATTAGCAGGCAAGGGGCAGAACACATAGCCAGTCCAGTCTTTATCACTGCCAAGGAGGTTGTTTTATTGCCGGCGTATATCTGTTTGTTAGTCTGTCTGTTCGTTAACAATCTAACACAAATACTGCTAGATAGATTTTCATTATCCTTATTAATTTTTCTGAGAATGAAGCTTGGTCTAATTTAGATTCCCTTCAATTTTGAGAGAGATTTTTTGTCATTGTGAGATAGGATCATCTTCATTATATATGCATATACTATAAACTCCACAGTAAATGGTCAGGGTCCATGGACAAGAAATACAGGTTCTTAAACAATACAGGTTCTTAAACTAATGTATTCATATAAACCATGATATATATATATATATATATATATATATATACTATATATATATATATATATATATATAGTATATATATATATATATATATGTTAGGGGTGGGAAAATTGAATCAAAAAATCGGAAATCTGGATTTTTAAAAAAAATTTTTTTTCAAATAAATAAAATTAATCCACTATAAAAATTTTTTTTTGTCATTTTCATTGGTTTTATTGCTCTTTTTACTTGTCTTCTTGGGCATTCTAGCAGCAGAATGATGATCTGGCTACTGTGTTGTTTTTTTCCTAACTGAAATCAAGAAAAATTACTAGCAAAAAGAAGTTTTATAAAAAAAAATTTTGTTTTAAATTACAAAAATCATCAATATTGAAGAATTTTGAGAATCGCAATTTAATTTGAATCGGCACCCAAAAAATCTGAATCGAATCGGGACAAAAGCATATTGTCACAGCCCCAATATATATATATATTACTAAACAGGATTCGAAGGCCACTGCCATGCAAGTTTAAGTTGTTTCCAAGCGCAAACCTAATTCAAACTCTCTATAATACTTTCTGCAGGAACAGGGACCCAGACACCAAACTGTGCTTCCTATCATTACAGGGGACATCTTGAAATATTATAGCCACTATAAATACACATTACTCTCTAAATTTGTCACCCACTGCAATATTTAAAATGTTATTCTTGATTAGATAGCCAGAATGAGCGTAGAATGGCTACAGAATAGTAACAAGACTTTTGAATATTTGGGCCAAGTCTGAAGCGTAATGTCCTAGAATGCTGCCAAGTAACTCAATAGACATAGCACATGTTTGTTAATATTTAGCATCCTTCAAATGAAGTCTAAACACAAACACTTGGGAATCACTGGCCTCCTTTACACCAGCAGCTCTTGCAGAGGTGACCTACAAAAGCAGTGAGTGGCAGAGTGAGGTCAGACAGCTGGCACATACCACGTTACAGAGAGGTGTTTGTCTGGGCCGAATCAATGACAGCCTAATAGCAGGGGTCTGATCCTGCTGCACCTTTCAATTACAATGACAGCGCTAATGTCAAAAGGGGGGCAATCCATGTCACTGGAATTTACCTTGAGGTTTCTGTGCGATTGGCGGCCTGGGTGAGGTGGAAGGCTGGGGCCGCGGTTTGATGGCTGGTCGGTTGTGACATGGTCTGGGGGCGGGATCTTTCCTTACCAGCCGGGGAGAACACAGGTAGTCAACTGATCCACACGGGTACTGCACCGAAGAGGCAGGCAGGTCTGCAGAGAAAACACATCAACAAAGAAAATATTAGTTATGATGTCCTCTAAAAAGATTAATGCAAATTCTCGTCGGCATCCTAGAATAATCCTGCTAAAGCACTGCTGTGTGTAATAACAGTGTCAGAGAATGACCTTGTATGCAGTGTTTTAGGGGTGTTGCCCTCAAACAGAGAGCTGAGAGAGCAGAGAGATGAAAAGATGATGCTCTGTAGCATCGGTCCTGCAGAGAGCTGCAGGATGCCTGTTTCTCTCACACTCTGTGCTGCATCTGACCAAGAACATCTGAGCTGCTATGAACACTGTAAATAGATTGTGTGTGTGTGTGTGTGTGTGTGTGTGTGTGTACACATAAGAGAGCGAGAGAGAGAGAGAGAGAGAGAGAGAGAGAGAGTAAAAATACCCTAATAATTTTGCCCTTTTTCTGGATAACCTGATTTGGACCGTAACAGTTTTTCTGAGCTTAGAGAATTTAGTTTGACTCTCACAGCAACACACTAATTATAACATGCAAAGTTTTAAATAAGCTTGTGTTTGTAAACAATCTTGTAACAGAAACAAGTGAACTGTCTAAGTTTGAACAGCTGCAACTGGTCAGGTGTACATACCATACACCGTATATGAAAGATGGACAGAGCCTTTGGCGGTTAAAAGTGAAGCCTATGTGGATGTGCATAAAACTGCAGTTCCCCCTTCATCCACTAGGGAATCCTTATAGAATCCTTATAGACTCCCATGTTAAAAAGACCAACTTCAAAGCAGAAATAAACATGTTTACAGGCTATTTCAAAAATCCTTTTTTGGTTTCATAGGTCAAGTTAACCTTCATGACAACTGTGGAGGGAGTGAATTTTTTTTCTAACTCGCCCGTTTAAAAGTAATTTAATCTCGAAATTCGGCATATTTATGGGCGTGTCCATTTAATTGACAGGTACACTATCTCTCGCTTCAAGTAAGAAGAATGTAGAACAACTGCGGTATTTAGCAGCTTAACAACGTGACAAAGCTTTTGCCCATTTACCTCCGTTAACTAGTTATCTCCGGGTTAGCTCGGTAAGCTCTTAGCTACAGGCAGCGTGGAGTTCACTAGATGTCAATCATCCACCATGACGCTCACAGCCCCTCTCTCTGCTTCACCTCTTTGCACATATTTGTATTTTCCGGGCGAGACGACACGCATGACCCTGCCAAGATGGTGATGATGGGAACCGCCCACCGAGCTTAGGCTCTGTCCATCTTTTTATATATAGTCCGATAGCACCGTATGCACGTGTTAACAAACTCAAGAAGGACTGAAGACTTTTTGTGATAAAATCCTTAAATAAAGTTAATAAAGTTGGGAAAGGAATTGTGTTAAAGATACATATGGAGACACACTTTAAAAGCGAGTGAAAACTGACATGGTCTTAGCTTTCCTACAGTGTTTGGATCACCCAGAACATGTCATGCTCAGTGGAAACATTGTTCAAGATAAAAGGCAAAGTTTAATGACTGTGGGTTTGTTGGAAGGTTGGTAAAACATGCAAATGCAAACTGAAAGCAAAATTCACTGTTAAACAAAGAGATTAAATGGAATAAATCGAAAAATATGAGATGGTATTGTTTGGTTCTGACAAGTGAACTGTAACCACAGCACAGTCTGACATCTCTTTGTTTCATGATGAAGAAAGGCCTAATAATGTCTTTACTTTTTAAATTGTTTAACAGAAAATGAGAAACTACCAAAATTGTGAGTGAAGATGTTGCTCGTGAAAAACAGGATGTTTTTGGACTCTTCATACACAGTAATTTCTAATAACTTACTGTCTGCCAGCAATCAATATAGCAATGTCGTTGGCAGCCAATGAAATAAGAACTGTACATCTCTATGGCGTAATGCTGCTGGAATACAAGGTTTACTTGAATAGATTAATTTTTCACTCAGAATTTTATGCTTTTTTTAAAGAATTTATTTCAAACGAAAAAAATGCACTTTAAAACAGAACAAATAGTGATTACAACAAACAAAACAAGCTTTTTAAGTTCGAAAAAGGGTCTTGGAAGAAGTTGAACACTTATCTGGTCCAAAAACCCCTTATAGATAATAAGATAATATAGATAATTTAACATTATACAGGATCTCTGAAAAGTAATGGACATTATATTTTAATACAATGAAATGTAAACAATAAATAGTGGTAATACACACAATAAATCATAACATACAATATATTTTACTTTCAATCCATATTTGCCTCCTAACTTTTAATTATCTCACCATCTATCCTTTGTCTAAATTTACCGGTTGACTGAAAATTTAAACAAATGATAAAAGTTGAGATAGTTTAAAGTTATAAGGCAAATATTGATTGAAAGTAATGTATATTGTAATTAATGATTAATTGTGTAGATTACTCTGGATTGAAGTTTTTGAGCTACTGAAGAGCAAATGTTGTAGTGACTTTAGAAATCCTGTTAAAGTGGATGAAATCCTCAGTTGGCACAACATTTTCTTTTGGAGCAACTGTGTATGAGACCCTGTCCTTCCCTGTGTGCACTATATCTGCTTTATAACTAGTATAATTTGTAGTGGATACCGCAGCAGCGTTTTCAAAGATTGTTGTCTCTGATGTACCTGCTCATTCAAACTACATAATATTCCTCAGCAGATTATTACCACACGGCTCTGTTCCCGCAGGCACATGAGATTTGATCAAGTCACACCAACATTTTCAGCAACTGGATTACAGACTAAGATTGCAAAGAGTCCTCACAAGAATGTTGCCACATCTCATTTGTGTTTTTTTCTTTCCTTTGCTCCAGGCAGCAGAAAGTGAAAATTCAGTGAGTAATGAGTCCTGTTAGGCCGCCTGCCCCGTGTGGCACACTGGAAGCTTTTCCACCATCTTTGCAGCACAGAGTAATAGAAGCAAGGAAGGGGGGAGGGGTGTGTGTGTGTGCGTGTGTTGGGTGGGGGTGGGGGGGGGGGAGGTAATATCTTCCAGTGGGTTAACCAACTGATGACTTGTGACTAAAGTCAGAGGTACAGCTTGAGCTGTGACTCAGAGAACAAGCATGTCTAACAACCAAACGACTGCCTAGTGAGGAACATTTTGACCCAGGATCGGACAGTGTCTCCTGGGAAAAACAAACAGCAGCAAAGGACGGAGGCATAGGGGCTGTTACCTATGGATACACAGTATCACTATGGTTACCTGAAAGCAAAACCTGGCCCTCATACCAAAGCGATTTACATCAAACAAGAATTTGATGAGACAGCAAAGAAAGAAAGAAAAAAAAAACGCTGACACTCGCAGCTTTTCTTCATGAGAAATCACCTTAAAATAAAGAACAAGTGACAGAACACTAATATGTTTTAAAAAACACATGTGAAAAAGTAGACAACTATGATGAGAATGAGCTTGTTAAAGAACATTACCTTGCTTTGAGTCTTTCAGCTTTACATATCAAAGTCCACAAGAGAGAGCAGACGACAAACTGTCGCACAACACGGGTAGTATCACAATAAATCCTGCCCTCCCAGTTTTCCAGTTCATGTGCGCAACTGAAAATTGTCTTTGTGGCACACAAACAAATGCACACACCCTTAAAAACAGTCCTTCAAAGCTCAGTCCTGCATTGTGCTCGAACGCGCACATTCAGAGCTCTGTTCCCAGCTGTGCTCTTGGAGCTGCACCTGTCTGCTCACCTGCCAAACTTGATCCAGGTACCTCCTCCCAAAGTGCGTGTGACAAGTCTGTGTGTCACTATGTAGCCTGGAAATCCCAGCGTATGATCAAAGCCAGCCCATAAGAAGTGAACTTTGACCATGACACACAATGACTCAAAAGATACTAGAAGAACTAGCAATCACCATAGAACTTTTAGTAGTTTACTGGCAGATCACTGATTTTTTTTTTTTAATCTGATGGATCTAAAAGAGACTAAAATTAAACAATCAGAAAGTTCATGTGCACTGTTCCTTTTGTAAACATCTCTTTAATTAGACTAACCAAGTAACAACTAATCACTAGTCTGAGCTGGCCAAACATGGCCGTGCTGTGACACAATTTCAAGCACCTCGAAAACAAAACAGCTATACTGAATTGTAACCTGAAAGACTGCATTTCTGCAGGAGGCTGCCGTAGATGTGCCTGGCAGAAATATTAAGATACCTTGAGGTGTCTGGCACATTCTGTAAACACAAACACTCGCCTCCTGCGTTAAATCTCTGCTCATATGATGCTGTCATGAGACAAAATTTTAAAGAACGTACCACTTATGAAACATAACAGCAACAATATTTACGACATGCATGACTACCTTTACCTTTGCACTGTCCGTAGATGTGCCCAAAAATGAATAAAGAAAAACAAGTTTTAAATCTTTTCAAGGATTTGTGGAACAAACCTGATTTTTTTTTTTTTTTTTTTAAATCAGTTCCTTTCCACAAAATCCCAAAACACACACACTTCAAACGGACATACACACACAAAAATCCACAAATGCAGCTGCATGTCAATCACCATCTGCCTTGAGGCGAACCCCCCCCTCACAATCATTTATCACCCATCATCCCTTGAGTACAGTTTCTCGTCCCAGTGCTGTCTGGGAGACAGATCACTCAGACTCAGCAGAGTCTCCCCGCTCAGACAGCCAGTCAATCAGGCCTCCTGTCTGCAAACCGAGTCCTGGAGGCGATGAGCTGACAGTCGGGCTCTGATAACTTCAACAAGCCCCCTTTCACAATTCCTCACCAAGACACTCATTTTTTTCTTTCCCCAAGAGTGTGGCGCCTCACTTTTCCTGTCACAATCACATTTCCCAGCTTCCATATCGTCACCACACCTGCTCTTTTTATACTCCACATGTCCATGTTTCCCTGTTACAAATCAAACTGATTGGTTTGAGAGACGGCGCTGTCTCATTCATTCCTTTTTAGATTTATAAGCAATTGACTCACAAAGCGAATCCTCCTCTAAAATCAGACACACTCGCACACATTGAGCTCGTCTCGTCCTTTCTCTCCAAGATGAAGACAGCAAAGCAATAGATAGACATGACAGAGAGGTCGACTGACACCATTATTTTTAGCACCATTTCATCTAGTGCTACATATCTCCAGTCCTCCTTTCCTCTTTACTCCCCACCAATATCTCCTCACTGTGCAGCAGAGACAGTAATAAGGGCTCTGACCTTGATCTTTCAGTTGCTGCATCACCACAAAGGTTAAAAGTGAGAACAATAAAGCAGAAACCACATAGGAATACAAATATTAGGACATGCAGTAGAAGGAAGCACACATTGGACATATATTATGTGCGCATGCTTGACAAGACAAACACATTCACAACATTCATACCCAATAGTGGGTGGAGCATCCCTTTAAGAGGATCATTCCCATATGCATGCACACACACACACACACACACACACACATGGGCAATAAACATAAATGCAAACAACCCAGAGAGGAAATATTGGTGTCAACAATGTGTAACATCTGCTCCAGGATCCGCAGAGATTTATCTCCAACAATAATCAGATTTTGCTTACAAACTAACAAAGCTTCAGCTCTCACTTAATTCCAGGGTTTTTTGTGCACACAACAGCTATCCAGTCACGTTACAAATCTATATTTATCTATTTCTCTTCACGCTCCGTTACATAACCAATCACATTCTCTTTGTCGACACTTCTATCGCTGTGGAGCCCTCTGTGGAAAATATTTATTGTGCTGTTTAATAATTAGTGGCGCCGAAAGGTCCACTGGTAGCAGGACTTCCCAGGCGAGGGGGGCAAACAAGGGGGGGGCAAGTCATCTTGTTAGGTCTGTCCTCTCCCCATAATTCAGGTCAGTAGGCACAGCAGGCACAGTGATATGTCTCCCACGGTAAGTGGGAAGATTTCAGCAGCTCTAGCACACTAATAATGTGTGTGTGGGGTGTGTGTGTGAAGGGGGGTGGTCGTAGAAGAACAGTGTAAGGGATAGAAAGAAGTTGGGGAGGCAGCAAATGGCTGAAAAGTACTAAATAAAGTTAGAGCCTACTTCTATGGGGGCGTCTGGCAACAGTGAATCTTTTTAGCAAGTATGTACGTAGTCCCAGATGTAAATATTTGCTTTGAGTTCAGGTTGTGATAAACACAAGATTTCACCAAGCTAAACAGAGACAGACAGGTTAATCAGAGTGGTATCCTCCAATTCTCAAACTAAATGTAGCCACTAATCAATGTGCTTCGGTGCACCCCGAGAAACCGAATAAAAGGCTATAACTATGGCAACAATGTGGAATTAAACATCTAATACAGCAGGTCCTGGTAAGCGCTAAAGAAAAACTACTTTTGCTTTGACTGAGAGCACAGTTTTGTCTTAGAGATAAATAATTCAGACACACTTAAAGCATGTACTGAAGCAGGCAGAGGAAAAAAGACAAGAGTGTCAGCACTCAAGTAAGTAAAATAAATATATGTGCACAGGTCAGACAGCATCCTGTATTTGCCAGGCTGTGTTGTGTCCTTGGTGGTTGGTTATAAGAAAAGCTGAGGAAGAGATATGACACATTCACTGACCTTTCCTCTGCAGCATGACTCAAGGTCTTTACAGTGAGGAGCATATAAAGTCACAGGAGAAAACTGGGTCTATGGTGAGTGTCACAATGGTGTCAGGACACAACAGAAGTGTGGTTCAAATAGAATTTTTTTAAATTTCTTTTTTTATCAAAAATGTGTTTTGAAAACACAGCTTTTAAAAAAGAAAAAAGCACTAAAGCAAAACTTTTAGGAGGAGAAATAAGCCTCTGTTTGACTGGATCAGTCAGTCCTGTAGCCTGGACCATTTCTGTATGAGAAACAGCTACAGATTGGTAATTAGGACATCACACATACAAAAGAAAACAAGAGAGTTTACAAACCTGTCTGTGGAGATAATCACCTAACTGTCCCAGAAACCATTGAAGCCGTACTCAAACTGACTACAGTCGCTCTAAATAGCGGCCTTTCACTGTGTAACAGAAAAAACAAAACAAAAAACAGCTGGACTCTGTGACAACAAGTAGGACAAAGCTGGGTAGGAGAGCCCATCTTCTCCTCTGCTGGTGGTGGAAAATTTACTCCAGCTCTTTCCATTCCCATAGGAGGTGGGGGAGGTTGTAACAAACACAGGTCTGCTTCATGAGTCATCGCCACCTAAAGTCAGAAATAGCATATTCAAAACTAATTTCAGTCATTTGCTGACCTAAAAGGGGCAGAATGACTTCAGTATAATGCAGGTTAATCTTCAGGACAGGGATGTGATCACTCCTCCGACTGACTAAGGGCTTTTGAAGTGGGAAGGTATTGATTATTGTACCGCATATCGACAGGTGGATTTAACCAATCATTAGGGTGGACAGGACCATCATGGTGATTAAATGAAAATTTGCTGATAGAACAATGAAATGTAATATTCATCACATGCACACCAACATGGGTTTGCTTGTGTGTCAAAACACACACACACACACACACATTTGTTCTGTCACAAAACCTACCCTGCTAACTTCACAGAAAACTCTTTGCAGTACAGACCACAAACAACAACAAAAAAAACAAAAAACAAAAAACCAACTCGACACTTAACTCGCGTCAACACTGTAACTGTCACACTGATCAGCTAATGTTTTACAGCAGGCTGCAAAGCGCTCGGCTGCACCCACAGAGAAGCATTCAGCAGCTAGCTAAAACACAGACAACCACATTATTACCTTTACCAAATAAAATGCAACCCACACAGAGTCAACATTTCACTGGCAACCAAAACACACCTCATAATGCTGCAGAATTACACCTCTGGAAAAGACCGGTCTTTTCCTAACAGAGCGAGAAGAGGAAGTGGAGCATGCAGAGCTTGTGGAACAAATGCAACCTTTTGAGTACACATGCAAAAGTTTTATCTAAGATGGGTAAACGGGGAAAAAGGAAAAAAAGGACAAATTTTATATTTATCGTACATTTTTTGGTATTTTAATGTGTACATGAGTCCAATTATTTCAGATTTTAAGCGATTAGAAGATAATTAAGGGTAAATACGGGCTGCAAAAAATAGTTGTTTTATTAAAACAGAAAACGGAAAATTTTGCTTCAACTGTTCTGAATGCTTGATTTTGAAGTCATATTTAAGCAGAATAACAAATGTGATGCCATAGTATTTCAAACGTTCAAGTTTGGCATTCATTTTCATTTTCAAGACAACAAATTACCCAAGCGACAGACATAAGTTATATAGAAAATGTTAAATTGGACTGCATGTGGTTGATTTAATGGATGATGTTTTTTTTTTTTTACCATTTTACCAAGCTTCTAGTTATCAAAACAGGGAAAAAAATAAAGTTTAAATGCTTAAAACATACATTTTATTTTATTTGTTCATGTACACAAAGTATAGACAGAGATAAAAGCACAACAGACAACCAAAGGCTTAAGGAACATTGCAATCTTCTCTTCCATGTATAATTAGACTAGAAAAGCACTCGGAGAGCACAAACCTCCCCCAAAGGCCACAGTTCTAAAATATTTCTGGATCCAAACAGTGATCCGGATCACCACCAAAATTACATAAGTTCTTCCTTTTCACATTTCCAACAACTCCTGAAAATTTCATGAAAATCTGTCCATAACTTTGAGAGTTATCTTGAACACAAACAAACAGATAAAAAACAAATAAACATCAGTAAAAAACATAACATCCTTGGTTTTAATAATAATTACAAACTCAAAGTTCAGAAGCTTGTCAGAGAAACATTGTTGAGGCACAAACTTCTTTTCCAGTCAAGGTAAAACATAGAGCGAGTCAAAACCTTAGTTCACGTTTTCTCACTATAAATGCAATACTTTCTACTTTCTTCTTTCTATCTGCAGTCACACAACAGTACACATTTTAGAAGCAAAAGGGAATTATGTGTCCTGGCAGGTGAGCGGCTAGGGGTGGTAAAGTTAACCTTCAGGTCAGAAGACTACTTTAAATCTGTAAATAGATTCACTCTGATGTCATGTAGTATCCATAGGTATGAATGCTGGGCGGTACGCTGTCATATTTATTTTCATTGTTGTGATGATATAAATTTCTTTCATATCGCAAAACCAGTTTAAATAACTTAATAGCAACTGGATTCTGTTCAAGCGGGGACTTATTTCACTCCCGTATCACTTAAGATGCATGCAGCAGATCATCTGTGTTATTAGAGATGTTGAGCAGCAAAAACAGAGAGAAAAATCAGAAAACAAAACTGAAGATATCGGTACTGAACATGACACAGGAAAACTGTTTAAACCCAAGTATTTCTCTAGAGATACTTTGGTTTTAAAAGGTTGGGCATTGACTAAAACATTATTTACAGCAAAAGAAATAGTGTTTTACTAAAGTTGTCGCCAGAGACAGTCATCAAGACCACCTGAGATCGGTACAGGTAAAGATGAAAAGCAGTTGTCCCCAGATGCATTGCCAGGGGTGAAAATGTTGCTCACATTCAGTCCTGTCTGGAAATAAAATACATTAAGTACTGTAAAACTGGCACAATCAAAAACAAAAAAACAAAACAAAACATGATACATATTGTTGGTCATCCCACCCTGCAGTGATATGTATATTTTTACTAACTTCATACATGGATCAATAGTGTAAAACAATCACTTTTTTTTTGTCATTTTGTTTTCCTGACATGGCTGTGTGCTAGTCGAGGTGGAAGAGTACCCAACACACCACCCTGCATCTGTTCGAAGCAGGATGGATGTCAGCATGTGCAGAGGAGTGTCTGTGCAGCTGCTGACAGTCAAAGAGTCCCAGAGCGGGCAAACTATGCCCAGCACAGGTCAAGGTGTTGCCCATTCCGGTCTGGTTCAATCCAGTCTGGTCTGTCTAACACAGAAAAGAGGTGTGTGTGGATGTAAAGGGTTGGGTTGATGAAAACAAAAGGTTGAGGGTGAGGAACCGGATTCCCACTTCTCTGCTGATGCAGACTGGATTTTTACCAACGTACACAAAGAGAAAGAAAGGTCACTCACTTTCAGCAACGACGCATGTTTTTGACGTCAGAATCGATCTGAAAATGTCACTTGGCTCCCTGAGAGGCAGAATCAGCACTGAGAACTCTCTCTGACCAGGACCATCCAAGCAGAGTCAGCCCGTCTCGGCTCTCAAAGTGCCTGACACTGGCTCGGAGCGATTTCAGGATGAATCACTCAAACTTTGAAAGCTGAGAATACCTTCAACTGGCTGTGGGAGAGATGCCTACATAAACATTTTGTGCAGAAAGAACTTTGAATGGAAACAACTGGAACAACGGAAACCTCTTCAAGGTGAGGTTTGTGGAGGGCTAAATTAGCTCGGACATGAGAGCAAAAAGCCAAGATGTACCAGGAGCCAAGAGAAAACATTCACACACAAATCACTGCACAAGGAGTGGTTTGTGTTATAGAAGCCAGGTGTACAGTAGACAGACTAATAAAGTCTCCTGCTTCCTCTCTAATGGCTCCAGTATTTCTCCTCACAGCATCACACTGAACAGCTCAGCTTAGAGCCACAATTATGTTCTCACACTGCAGACAGGAGGGCTGCTGTGGACAGCTTCATATAGTCAAACATGGGACTGAATGAGAGATGCTGACCTGCTTGTGTAGTCCTGGGAATAGTGGGTATACAGAATATACACACTTCTTTTTCAGTCAGGATTGAGTATACCCACTTCTAAACCCACTGTGATACTGCTTTTACAATTAAAAACATCCCTATACATCTACCTACATCACCCAGCAGCTCGGCTATGCTACACGGGTGCACCTGACCATCAGCTGCTTTAACTTTAGCCTGAAAAGAGACATCCGAAAGATTTTTGGTTTTTCTGGGCTACTTTTTTCTGTTTTTTTTTTTTTTAAATTGAGAACATACCCACTTCTTGAGGGGCTACTACACCACTGCTGACTTGCATGCCAGAGGTTGTTAGAAACCAGTTAAACATGACCGTGCTGACTTCAGCCTTAACAGATTTCCTCCCTTGGGAATAAAATTTGCAATCATTACAATCTTTTATCATATCAACATGCAAGTCGTGTAGACATTAGATATGAAAGGATCCTTTTGTGAACTTCAGGTGAATGACATATAGATCCAGTTAAGCTTAAGAAGGTTATTTAATTAAGATAAAACCCCATATAACAAAAACCCCAGATAATTACAATAAAGCGACAAATTAATCCTTTTATAGTCATAATAGGCATAAAGAAACTGCAAAGTAGTCATAAGAACAGTAATTTTACACACGCCACAGTAGGAACACTGTACTGGGTTCAATGGGAATGACACCCTACATAAAACTAGTCAGTGTATTGTCCTTCACATGACTGCTGACTAAATGATACAGCACTAGTTGAAATCCTATAGAAAAGAGCTGCAGGCAACATCAATGCCTGCTAGGCAACTCTCCCAATCCGTCATCTGTCACCTCTTAGTTTGTTTCTCACAGTGTCTGAAGCCAAGAAAAAGGCAGTTAACAAAGATGGCTCGATTACAGAGCTGCCGTTACCGTCTTGTTCTGTACAGTTCAACATCAAGGATTCCCCAGAGATGCACAGAAGCAACTGCAAACAAGAGCTCTTTCTGCGCGTCCTTGGACGTATGCGAGACATTATTTCATACTAGAGTGCAGCTAAGTCCCAGTCGACATGACCTCGCTCGTAAATGCCACAAGATAATAATTTTCTTCCTTTCTTTCCCCACTTCCTCACTCCTCTGAGTCTGTGCCTCAGAAACATGAGTCAGACTCTGTGAGGAACAAAACTGGAAGATCACAAAGAACAGATTACTGTCCTGAAATTGACCATTTATGGTAGCGCCCTTTGAGCAGCTCCATGTGTGCACAGGTACCCGCGTTCCACTCCACAAAGAGGCATATTAAGTCCCTTCCCACACCAACTCTTTCCAGCCTTGGATGTCAAATGAAGATTTACCAGTCAGAATTCTTCAAGGACAAAAATATTGCAGAAGAAATGGGTCATATTTGTACATGCAAGTATGTATATAAGGACACAAACACCTTTAAACACACATACACGCCTGCCCTGCAGCAGAAAATCATTAAACATCTTGTTACCGGCCTCTGGAAGTCATCCCTCGTCCTTTCCAGAGCAGCAGGACATAACTACAAAGCCAGTTCAGCAGTAACGCTGAAACCCTCACTGCTTTTGAAGTAAGCTGTGATTTTAAAGTGGGAGGCCACAATTAAAGACAAATGGCCTCTTCTTAGAAAGGAGGTCACATTAAAAGATGCAAATGTTGCTCCTGAGTCTGGCGTGGGGTGTGTGTGCGTGTGACTTGTCTATGCTTCCGTTCAGATGCCAAAGTCTTGTACAAAGACAAGACACATGCTTCAGTGGAGACAAGAGAGCAGCTAACACTTTCCGACTGACTGCCCAAACCCAATGGAGGAGTAAAAGCTAGACACATAAACGTACATGCAAGAACACATGGGATACTGGAAAGCAAAAATATTTGTCTTCCTGATGTTCAGCTTGAAACACAGAAGAGTTGAAACTGGAAGTTCAAGGTCACAGAGGAGGTGTGCTTCTTTTAGAAGGCTGTAAGATGTGCTACAAATGTACCAAATCTTAGGACAGTAGCAGGAGAATATCTAGCATTATTGTTATTTAAATCACTCCAAATGTCTTTTAATTATCATAAAACACCACCAGCTCCACAAGGTGGAAGATCCAGGTGCCCTGAGAGAAAGGGAAGTTGTGGATATAATTAGCAGGGTGATGGGGTACACTAATGAGGCTGATGGGGTACACTAATTAAAGCGCTTCGTCTGTGAGCTGTGAGTGTTGTTTGTGTGAGCCTTGGTCAGCGACACCACAAGTTCTCTATCAAAACTGACCAATATCAAGAACTTCCTTCCTCTTCATGTAACCAAGGAATGTAGAGAAAACCAAAAGCATGAGCTTGAGGAGCTTACATCCCCATGAGGTGGACAAAATAAGGAAAGTGGTTTTGAAAAGGCTTATTTTTGTTGCAGGGGAAAAAAGGAAAGTATAACATCAGTGGTGTTTGGAGAAAATAATTCACTTAACATGGTATTTTGAGTATATATAAGAAAGCATCAGATGAGATTAATATCAGCTGATTCTCCACTGTTTATGAGCATGTTTTTTTAGAGTATCAGTCATTGTTTCAATTGAACTGAAGCAAACGTTTTAAATTTAGCTAAACAGAAAATGTACCTTAGAGATATTTTTATTAATTGGCTTCAACATGTATTGGCAACATTACGCTCAACATTAACAGCAGACAGGATAACGGTCATTACTAGAAATATCACTTTACAGAAAGAGACTGTTTTAATTATTTTTTTATTCATATATTGTTAATTTTTTTTTCTTTCAAAAAGCAGAAAAAATACTTATGAGGTCATCATGTACTATAAGGTGTTTCCTCCTCCCCTTGTGTGCATAAATTCACTGAACACTTTAAGGGCCTGTTCTGCCATTTGGTAGAGGTAAATTTTGCAGTGACTTTAATGAATTTCTTTAAAAAACTGTGAAAATAAACCTGTCTGAGCCATCTCTACCAACTGGTTTGGGTCTGTGAAACCCAAACTAAGTGTTTGTTATAACACTACTCTTTTAAATATCAACTATTTCACTGCTGTTACATTATTATTAACTTATTTTTAACATCTTAACCGCTTGCTGAAAAAGTATTCTCTTTATTCTTGTGCAAAACAAACAGAAAAACACAGAAACATTTTTCCTCCGGCCTAAAAAAAAATCCCTAATAAATCTTATTTTCTTATTTTTTTGTGATTTCTATTCATGTTTTTGAACAAGCAACTTTGAAAGATTGCAACATTCCCGTGACAAGGAACCTGGCCTACATTAATATGTAGGTGATGCTGAAGCATACCGTTGAAAAATGAATCCTCAGTGGTTACATTTTATCAGTATAATAAAGATGTCTCCATGAAGTTGACACGGTTCCTTCTTTACAATTTAAACATCCCAAAGATCATACATGTGGTGGATCGGAGCTCTAATAATATTTGCACACACACATTAAGCTGATGTTTAGTTGAGCCAGCTGAGTGAAAACACCCTTGTTGAGCAGATTGATGTGCAATGTTGCTCTGGCTTTCCATTGGACATGCACACAACCAGCTGATTTTCTTCCTAGTCCACATATTATTTACACACTGAACAACGGTGCTAAACAAATCAGCATCTGTCTCACTGTAGAACGAAAGGTGTGAAATGAGATTTAGTAAAATTCTAATGAATATGACTTAATCTGTGTTCTCTTTAAACATCGAGCCCCATCCCACCATCACCAATCCCCACTTCTCTACATTTGCTTTGTGAAAGAAGATGTTGTTAAAGTGTTTAAGTTACTGAACAAGCAACCCTTATAATTGCTGCATTTTAGATTTTTTTTTGTTGTTGTTGTTGTCTTTGTTTAACATTTGAAAGCTGGTTATTTTGATTGAAATTTTTAGCTTTAACTTTTTAAAAACACCAAAAAAAAAAAAAAAAAATGGTAGAGAAATGTAACGTTTCAAGGAGATTAACTCTCAACACCACAGAATTGCTGCCCTCCTGGTTACAGACACACCCCTGTATTAAATACTTGTGGACACAGACATCCTTTCCTGTGGCTTTCTCTAAAAGTAAACCTGCCCAGACTGAGGGAAATTAGTGTAATATGACTAACTACTTTTTCCACTGCTCAGGGGTTTTGGGACTTTGCCTTTCACACAAGGTTACTGTGTGAGTTTGAGCAGGTTTACTCTGATTTGAGGCATTTTCTACATGGTAGCCTCAACAATGATATCAGCCTAGGGTGTTTCGCGGCTGGCCTGACATCTCATTTGTGTTGAGACAAAAACTGACTCAGTTTGCTTTAAAACGAAGAACGACAGAGAAGCTCGCTTCAAAAGTTCAAGTGAGGGTTAATTACTTTAACATACTGTTAGCACGTTATCATTTGCCTATGTAGCCGTTTTCCACAGTGTGATTTTGTCCATCTAATGTATGCGTGAATGGAAGGAAGTCAAGTAAAAGTAGGCATGAATATTGTGATATTACCTCTTCCTTTACTACACTTATAACAAACCCATCTGCTGCATATAATTAACTTGATAGCAAAGAACACTTCTACACTAACACCAATCTAAGAGCATCAGATTACTCTTAAACTACTGAAGCCCGAAGTGATTCTTGAGATGTAAGCAACTGCACAACATCAGTGTGTTATTACAGTGTACAACATACATCCAAGCCAGACTTGGTGGCTGCTTGGCTCAGCATCATGCCATTGATCTGGGTCAAAAGGTTGTTGATTAGACCGAGTCTTGCAGTCTCTAGGCAATGCCACAGTGTCTGCCGCACATTCGGCCTTAGCTCGTACAGCACAGCTGTTGCCAGTCACCATGGAAACACTCAGACTCCCTCTCCTTAAGACAACTCCCCAGTCAGCTAAATTATAGTGTGTGTGGTAGAATAAGACATTCAACACAAACTCTAACACATCAGCGTTGGACAACTAAGTAAACAAGTGGCAGCTGTGCACACTGTTAAGCTTTAAATCATCTATTACAATGCCTTACGAAAATGACATCATTGTGCTAGCTGTGTTCATCGCTGTGTCAAATTAGTTGCTGTGCAAGTGGGTTTGTATTGATTGGAATTTGTAAAATTGTCAGATGAAGAAAAGAATTGGAAACCGAGCGCGGCTTGATTGAGGCAACAACACATGGGAAAGAGGCTGCAACACTGCTAGCTGCTGCTACCACTACATTACTCACCACACATAGCCAGTTCAAGGAGCCAGGGGGCTCAGCTCTCACTCCCAATTACCCACTGCAGTGTGGATGAAAGAGAGAGCCAAACAAACTAGAACTAAACCACATGTACACTGTGCCACTAAAAAAAACGAGGGAGGAAAAAAAACACTGCAGGGAATCTAAGAATCAAGGCTGCAGAAAATTGCCCCAAATGTAGGTTCTCAATAAAACATGCAGACTGGCATGTATATTTTAAAGGATTAGCCCAAATTCAATAGACAGATGCAAGCCCACACACCCAAACATATTCCACACCGAGGTTTGGCTTGGAGGAAGAAATGTGTATTTTGCAAAGCAGCCGCACCTGCCACATGCGATCATGCCAACATTAAAACACAGCTGAAGTAAAGTAGGGGCATTTATACGAGGCTCGAGTGTGCACATGTTCATTTTCACAGATGTACAATCAGATCTAAAGCGGAGATGAAGTGCCAATAGCAACTCACCAGTCAAAGTCAGTTTGCCATCGACCTTCAAGGTGGGCTCAGTTTTCCCTCCCTGTTTGAAATCTCAGTTTTTCCCAGTCACTTCCTGCTGTGTGACACAAATATGAGCACAGAAAAGCCAATCTAGTCCAGCATGGTGCCACGGGGAGGCTGTCTGAAGAGCCTGGGTGTTTTAGTTGCACTCTCAGGGACACGGCATGAGTCTGCTGCTGCTGCTACCACTACTCCAGTTCCCTAAACGACTCTAACCACCACGCTGCCTTCCTCCTCCTCCCCTCCTCCTTTTTCTCCTCCTCCCCTCACAGTCTACAAACACACCATCCCCGCCCTGAAAAAAGAAGAGAGAGAGAGAGAGCGAGCGAGAGAGGGAGATGCGTTCCTCCTGTCCTACGCTCTCCCTGTCCTGATCCCCAAACCATTCAGAGCAACGCACTAAACAATGCCTCTGCCACAGACACTCTGAAAGGAACCCAGGAGCAGTTCTCAGCCGGCGATAATGCCTCCCCAACTGTCACCATGGAAACTAATGACGGGCCAGGCTGGCTGGGAAGAGGGAGGGCAAAAAAAAAAAAAAAAAATGGGGAGATGGAGAGGGAGGGGAGAGTTAAGTGAGTGGGAGAAGAGTGGAGGAGGGAGAGAAGAGAATAAGTGGTTGAATGAACGATGGGGGAAGTGTGCGTAAGTATGAGTGGGTGTGATTGCACAGTTGTTGCTTGAGTGTGAGGAGGATATGAGTAAAGTAGAAAAAAGTGAAGGTTTGGAAGGAGATATACTAAGATCATTTTTTTAACAGGAAAATGGTGCCTGTCACAAGTGGAAAGGTCTTCCAGAGACCAAAAAAAAAAAAAAAAAAAGCGAAAATGATCCGTAAATTGTATTGCTGATTATATTTTCAGTCATATACAAAACTAAAAGTCAGTAAACACCCAAAATCAAGCAGCTGAAACTGGATGTTTGATTTCTTTTTTTCTTTTATTAGCAACTCAAACTGAAAAATGTTGCTGATTATTGCTTGATTCTTTTGTAAATAATAAAAAAAACAGAACTTTTAAAACCTTTAAAAGCTCAAATAATTTTTTTGTTGTTCAATAAATTTTCTTCTCTCATACTAAAAAAAAGAAACAAAACAAATGAAAAATAATTATAATTTGGCACTTCTAATGTGTAAATAAAACTGCATGTCTCTGGGGAGAATGTCCCTGTCCCTAAGTGACTTCCCCCCATAGACATGAGGATCACAAAAGCTGGCAGGATGACGCACCCAAGCTGCTCCAAACCTCTTCATATGCACATATAATTACAACCCCCCCCCCCTCCAATATCTTTCAACGTTTCCTCTCTAAACACTCAATAGTTGACATCGTCCTGAAAGACATGCTGACACTTCCCGACACCGGCTCTGAACCCACAGACAAATGCCAGCAATAACCATGGAAACAGGGCTGGAATATCCCCAGCTCCACAACGATAACAGTGCTTCAAAGATGGGTGTGAGGACAAGAGCAGAAGAAACGGAGAACATGGAGAGGGGGATGGGTGGCTGTGTTTGATTTAAATAAAAACGAAATCACAGGGGATTTAAAATCAGAGGGAAGTTGAGAGTTTGTTAAAAAAAAAAAAGGGCCGTATTGAAGCAACAGTAACATCCTCCTGTGTAAACGCTTCACCTTCAGCAGCTCGTTCTCGCCCGCCTCTTGCCGAACTGATTGAAATGCTCAGCGCTGTGAATTATGCATCATGCTGGGTGCGTGGAACAGGTGCTGTAATAAAGCTGGCTGCTCATCCTTGTAGACCTGATGAGTTGAAATCTTCTTCCACAAGGAAAAGATATAAAAATTAGCACTGTGGTTTCCCCAGGAGCGCAATCCAAAAGGAGAAATAAGAATAAAGCCTTGCTTTGTGGGTTTTCTAATGAGGTATGAGGCTCTTTTTTTTTTTTTTTACACTGTGAGCTGTGGGTTTGGAAGGAATGTTGAAACTTTTCCCGTCTTGTTACCTCTTTTCTACCAGATCACTATTCAGCGAAGAACGTAGCTTAAAAAGAAGCAATGGAAAACTGTGATATTATTATACAGTCAAATCAGAATGAAATAAATGGCACTGACTGGTACAGCTCTGTCCTTCTGCCACATTTTCCTACTCTCAGTAATCACAGCAGCAATCTCTATCCATCTGTCCTGATAGAAGGAAGTTTGTGTGCGTATTCACACTCTATGTTGCACAAAAACCCACTGGAATATCCACAAATGACATCAATCTAAATCGTCTTTGTCCCACTGACCTATGGAAGGCATCTGTCACACATCTGCTCAAAGGGATCACCAACAGATACTTTCTACTGTCACTGAGATCACAGTTAATTGCACAAAGATGGAAAATATCACTGGTGTTGAAACCAAAAGGTAATGTTTTAAAACTTAAAAAAGAATTATAATGTCCAGAAATCTGCAGTCAAAGTTTATTTTTTTGCCAAGAATATTACGGTATACAATATGAAAATACTAAACAATAAAAAAGAAAACATCACTGGTGTCGCATGAAGACCTGCCAACGATCTGTCAGCTTGATTCTACAGAGCTGTGCTGGATTTGATGTGTGCAACAAACACACACGATACACACTGAGGACTTCACCCAGTTTGAGTCAGGCGAGTTATTACAGAAATCTGCATGGATGAATCAATTAAGTCTTTTTTCTTTAGATTTTAAGTAGCTCAAATCCATCGTGGGCTGATTCTGTGGCACACTTGGTTTGGCTGCCTTGGCGTGAGCCCTGCCAATGAACGCCGGAAAAAAGAAGACACGGGGCGGTTGTCATGGAGACGATTCAAATTCCACCACATGCTGACCCGACTCCAGGACTTTTCCAAAAAGTCTCCTCGTCGCATATGAATAAATCTACACATGGCAGCACTGATGCACACACACACACACACACACACACACACACACACACACACACACACACACACACACACACACACACACACACACACACACACTTACACACTATACAGGCAGACATAAGCTTTATCCGAGAACATAAAAACTCTCACATTCACTTATCTCTGAAGGTCCTGGAGGGCCAGGAAGACACAACAACCATGCTAAGCTCAGCAGAAGACGGAGGTGGAGGTCCAGCGCAGCTTAAGTCTTGTGTTTGAGACACTCGCTAAGCCTCCAGATCAGCTTTCTCTGAAGGAAACTGTAATCACAAAGACTCAACAGAAGGGCCAATTAAAGCTTCCACAAGATAATTACATCAGGCTGTAATTATGAATGAAGACAAGAGTGCTTAGGTTTCAGATTCTACTGGTAAACCTGTGTTGTTCAGTATGAAACATCTTTAATGGGCATTTCTGCCAGTTTTAAATGATGACTTTACCATCCACTTTTATTCCAGACATGCTGCAGCTGGAAATCAAAGAGTTTTTTTTAATAAACTTAAATTAATACTCTATCAAGCACACCATCAGCCTTGCTCTCTAAGGAGCGCCTCTAAGAAGAGGTCATTAATATTTCACCCCGAGGACTATGTTTTTAATTCGTTATTAATATTTAAACTTATCTGCTGGAGGAGAGAGAGAGAGGTCTTATCTGAATTACAAAGAGTCTGGAGCCTTGGATAATCCATGCATCTCTACGACCCCCTGATAGAAAAGCAGTGCAGCAGAACTATTAAAACTGCACCAGCTGGTGGCAGTGAGATCTGAAAAACGTACTTCTGCTCTGCGTCCCATGCTGTGCGGGGGTGCCTGGCCCTCAGGCGAGGTAGGAATGGTGGTTGCAATGTGGAAAAGAAAAAGTAAGTAATGCACGAGAGGAGGGAAATCAGATGCTTCACACTGAAGAAGCTAAAAAAAAAAATTCTGATAGGAATGTTTAAGCTAAATTAAAGAAATTGTGCTGCATAATTTTCAGCACATTGAGATCATCAGGATGAAAAGAGTGTTGATCAGAATTACTGTCACCCATGAATTTTCAACCATGTATGGTTAAAAAAATAAGTTAAAAGCACTTCTGAAAAGAAAAACTACATTATTCTAATGTTATTTTGAATGAATTTGAAAGCTAAAAACAATATTTTCATTCTGCAACAGGTGAAAAAATAATGACTTACCAATTATCACTCTTTATATCAGCAGAATTAACCACTGAATTTTGATCTTTTCCTTTTTGCTTTAAAAGTTACATCATGCTCAGTGGTCTCAGCAGCATGACTGTAACTCTGTAATCTGTCATTGATGTAGCTGTTGGTGGGGTCTGCATTTGCAGGTTAAAGGAGAAGTGGCGATATGGCATCACTTGTTCAGGAAACATGCATACGAGATATAAGTTGTAAATAACAGAAACGAACGTGGCATTGCCAGATTCATTCACGTCAGGCCACAGTTTCTGGCTTCCAAAACACCATTTCAGTGTGGAGGAAATGTACAGACGAAACAACCTAAACCTGTTTCTGGGTGGACCTGGTCTCAATGGACAAAACTGGACTTGTTTCAAAAGTGAGAAAAGTTGAGACGTGCAGACCTATTTAAGTTACATTAAGCACAAATATAAAACCGAGGGTTAAACTTACAACAATCACACAACAAGTGATTGTTGTAACGCACTGAGCTTCACAGCATCACAACTGGATCACAACCACACTGCCATTACTGCTGATTGCAGAACGTTTATGAATAACTGAAGCTGTAAAACATGCTGAATGACTGAGATCTTTCTACATTTACGTATTCATCTCCCCACCTTTCTCAGGTCCTAAAAGCATTTGGTTAGCAGCGGCTGGGCTGCTGGAAGAGCAGTTGTCTTTCAGCTAGAGCTGAAAGTCACGCTTTCCCCAACTACGTGCCGAAGTGTCTTTGGGCAAGACAATGAACCCCAAGTTGCCCCCCCCCCCCCCCACCCCGATGTGCCTATTGGGGTAATGTAAGTCACTTTAGATTAAAGCATCAGCTAAACAACTGTTAGGACATTATACGTGACACATTACATGTGTCAAAATGTTGTCCTCACATAGACCAGATTTGATAGACAGGTTTACCACTCCGATCTCTCTTACAAACCATCAAATCCCAGAGAAAATGCAACTGATGATTTTACTGTGTGAAAAATTGTCTTAAACATGCAGGCCATGATAAACCAGTTTTAAACAAACTTTCCCATTAAATCCAATGAGAAAGTGATTCCAAGTGTTTGAGTAGTAGTATATAAAAAATAAAATATCCATATATAGTGTAAAAGGGACAAAGTGATTGTGCAAGAAGCGGTCAGCTCTTAGGCAAAGCTAACCAAGGATAAATATGGACTGTCACTAGATGCCATTTTGAAACCACATCTGGTGCAGAATTAAACATTATGGCAGCTGATAAATATTGAGTGACTGGAGAAGAACAGAATGCAAGATGACCAAGAAGAGTGAATAAAATGTGGCACAAAAACAAACCAACAAATAATGTCAATTTTGTGTTGCTTCTCTAATTACGAAAATAAAAAAGCAAACTCTGCAGAGCAATAGTTTGCTGATGAAAGGCTACATACAGTATATCCTCCTCATAGTAAAACATTGTCCATCGTGCTCTGGGCTTATGCAGTAAATGATTTTATCAGTCCTTTAAATGTCCGGGCATCCAGTAACAGAGTATTATTTTAGAAAGCATTTTAGAAAAACAGGCTACCTGTCTCAGAAAAAGACGTGAAGCCACATTATTGGATATTTAAGCAAAATGACACTAAAGCATCAAACAACACAAAAGGTGTCAAAAGGAAACCAAAGTACTGTTTTAAACTGGCAAATAACAAATCCTGACTTACATTTGTTATTTACAAAAAGGACTTTTGCAAACCAAAATATGTTAAGGCATGCAGTGAAAGAGAGGCAGAAACTCCCAGAAATCAGGAATGGGAAACATGCAGAAAGCTACAAGCAACATTTAGAGGCTGCTGGTGTTGCTCAGGGTTTTGTAGCCAAAAATTATTGAAAAAGACAGCGCATAAATATTCACAGGGTATGCTTTAGGTATTTTGGGTCTACATTGTTAATTTGGCAAACTGAAACACATTTGCTGTTATTCAGTGACTGAAATATTCTAAAGAAAGTCATTTTTTCAGAATTTGATCATTTGTATTCATTTCTTTCCTTCAACATAGTTGTGCCGTAAAGTTCTACAGAAAATATTATTTATAGAAATGTTTCTGAAAAACTATACATACAGTATACTGCAAGATGACAGATTTTTCAGGTAGTTAATGTCCATGTCAAATGATTAGTTGCACCTCTTTCAGCTACTTTCAGCGGGAAAATGCAACACGCCATAAAGCTCAAATAATCTTAAACTGGTTTCCCTGTACTCCAATGAAATTGAATCTGACCACATCTCAATCCAACAGAGCATCTTTGGGATGTATGGGATGGGAAGTTCTCATCATGGGTGTGCAGCCAACTAATCTGCTGAAACTGTTTATGATATTGTATCAATAAGGAGCAAAATCTCTGAAGAATGTTTCCAAAACATTAAGACAGTTCTGCTTAGCACTAGCAAGGTGCACCTAATAGAGTCAACAGTGAGTGTATAACTAAATGGCAACGTCATTATTAAATATATATCATCCAAAGGGTGGATTATTTAGAAAAAAGGACAGGGAAAATTCACTGGTTGTGTGAAGCAATTAGAGCATAAAACTGTGGAACTATTTTGTTGTATGATCCATTTTAAAACAACCAGCAGCACATAACAAAACAGTGGGGAATATGTTAGAATAAAGCAGCAGTCAGCATTTGGCTAAAGATCCGTATGTGCAATCCATCACACAAGCAGTGCAGAGCATCCAGAAGACACCAAGACAGCAATATCTAAAACAGCTGACAAAAAATAGAGAGGACACGCTATTTGGGTTGGATTTCTATCTGGAGGTCAGATTATTGAATTTCTATGTAAGCTTGTTTGGACAAAGCTTAAATCATAAAGCCCCTCCATTTTCATTCATTTCATTTAGGTGGTTTTGGAGTTTATCTTGTGCACATTTGTACCCTTTCGCTGCTTGGTTGTGCTCGATCATAATCAAAGTGCAGCATTGAGCCAGCGGGACATCGATATTTACAAATCTATGTTGTTTATGTGCAGCGTTACACCGCAGCGCTTTGTTTGGACCGAGTGTTTGCCCTTGACTGAGGTCTTCAAAGGTGTGTTGGACGTGAGAAACCACATGATGGCTTGTAACTATTAATTGTGTATATGTGTGTGTGTGTGTGTGTGTGTGTGTGTGTGTGTGTGTGTGTGTGTGTGTGTGTGCGCGCAGGTGTACACACACACACACATACACAAGTGTGTATCCACCCAGGATGGGTTTGGTCATCTGATGAGCTGTAGGCTCATCTCTCCCTACAGCGCCCAGATGGTCTGTGATTATAAACGGCTCAGTAGAGATTATTGTGCAGCACAGATAAAAGAAGAAAGAGGGGGAAAAAAAAGTTCAAATTAGGATAAATCTGACACAAATGAAACAAAAACATTAAGGATATGGGGTCAAAGAAACTAAGTAATGATGTGGTGGGGCAAACATGCAGAGAAACACCACTACCACTGTTTTTTTTTTTTTGTTTGTTTGTTTTTTTCTGCATTCATTGCGAAACAACTACAACCAAAGTCATTCACTCGGGTTTCGTGTGCAGGGGAACAATCTGATATGTCTGCTGTGTCCGATGGGAACGTTTCTACCAAGGAATACACGTGGGGACATTTGTCACCGGCGGCTACGTGACGTGATGGATCACTAACAGGCAAGTAAAGCACACCCCAAAGAGCAGAGTGAAAAATGATCAACGCTCCACCGAACCAACAGCATTTAACCTCTCAATATGTTTATTGTTACAACTCCACCCGAGGGTGGAAACATACAGAATATATTCAACAGTAAATGATACATATTAGCTGCCATCATGCATATTTGGGAAGTTAAAAAAAAAAATTTCATTTTTCTCCTAAATGTCGAGCAGTTTAGTGAGAGAAAAGACAGAATAAAAATAAAATACCCAAAATATATATGAATTACTCAACAAATTTTTGTCACAAATCCTAAAACCAGTGACACCGCTCACATTTCTTAAACTGTACCCAATGCAACAATGATACAATCCTTCAGAGAATCATTCGGGCAAAACAAGCTCAAAAGTTACTTATTGGAATACATTTAAAGCTTGTTATGGTTTTGAGTGTAAGTGTTTTTATGGCCCGAGCTGCCGAACAGATCTGAGAAAAATACCACACATCGCTGAATATAAGAAGACAGTAGCACGGCCTTACTGCAAAAAGCCACTGTGTATGTGTGTGTCTCCTTTAATGAGGCTCATCTATCACTCTTCAAGAGCTGCACATTGATAGATGGCCGTTTAATGACCTACAATAAATTTTTAAAAAATGTCTGATTTCAAGGATGTTTTTAGAAGAAATTAATTACAACTATTTAGCTGCAGGCAAAGCTCAGGCAGGCTTTTCAGGTAATCAGCTGACACATACACACGTGCCCACATAAATACACATGAATGCACTAAAGCACAGATGTTACGCTGCCTCCAGCAGTTTGTTGGTGTATTACATTTTGACCTTTCACAACCTAAATATATCTAACAAGGAGCTTGTTAGTGAATTAAGGCTTTAACTAAAAAGACGAGAAAAGCAGAAAAAAGTCCTGAGATAGCCGTTTCAGCAAGATAATCCACAGCGGGCCACAAGAACAGGATCCATCTGTGTGGATGTAGCTCTCATCTCCTCATTAGGCATGGGGTGTTATGGCTGTCCTGTGATGAAAGCTGTGACATGTGCTACAGTCAAGAGGACATCTGAACTCATGAGTTCTCATCACTGAATGATGTCTTAAAGCCAACGTAGTGCCTGAGTGGCACATCTTAATGTCAGGGTGGGAAATGCTAAAATGGTTGAAGTCATTTCAAACAGCAGGATTGAAAGCTGCAAGTCGGTGTGCAGGACTCCCTCACATGTAACAGAGCTATCTTGTTTCACAAACTCATTAGAGAAGCGGAGCATGATGAATGGCTGAGGGGCAGCACAGGCTATAATGGGAAGGGGAGGAGGCCGTACAGAGTCGGTCTGCCGTTTCCAGGGTGACCTTCAAAGTGAAGAACCTTGATGTCACCAAGGAAGACGGCAGCTCAGCCGTTTGAGCTTCGGCTCCAACTAGAACCGCATGGTATGGTGCCAGCAGAGTCACTGCCCTGAAAATCCTGACCTGAATCTGCAAATGTCACAGATTCATTCACTGTTCAGCAGCCTTTTTTTTTTTTTTTTTTTTAGACATTAAATATATCTAAAAAATAAGAAAAAAAAAAGTGATTTCTTGTGTACTATGTACTGTTTTACCTAACAGGTGGGATTCCTCCTGTCTTTGATTTGTGAATAATAGGCAACTAATTGTCTGTGACATCCAGTGCTCTTCAGAGGTCACACAGTTTTGTTGCTCTTCTTTGAAGTGTCATTGAAATATCTGCAGAGAGCTGAATATCTGTTAACATAGGCAATTTTACCCAAGAGTTACTCCTTTTACCTTCCTTCAAATGAACGGGCTGTAAGATGTAGAAAAAATATCTAAACTGTCACCAAATATATTTAAAAAGCAAACAATTACGCAACCTTTAAATTAATTAAAGCAATAGAAGAATCTTCTTTTATGTCACTGTCTTCAGCTGTTGATATTACCGGGAATATCACACTGCCATCTAGTGGTGCCATGGCAACAGTGCATTCAGAATAAAGCGACATCATAATTGGTTTATTTGTAATCTTTAGTTATTAATCTATATTTGAGCAGGTAATTACAATCACGTTGTCCCCTTTTAAGATGATATAAAATGCCAAGATCAATGTATATAAAACTGTTTAACTCATTTTTTAAAAATGCAGTTTGTGAGTTTATCTAATTTATTATTTATTTACTTTTTTTTTTTTATTTACTTGATTTTTCATTTATTTTTTTATTTAAATTAAATTAAATTAAATTAATTATTTATTTATAGTTTATTGATAAGATAAGATAAACTTTTCACAGACACAAGGTCACAAAGTGCTTCACAACAATAAAAACATAGAAAACCTGCAATATGTGGGAAAAAAAAAAATAGAATTTCCCTTTGCGGATTAATAAAGTATTTTTCATTCATTTTTTTATGAGTGATCAAAAAACCTTCAGAAGAGACTTTAAAGAGCTCACAAACCAGTTTAAATGGCACAGACACATCTGTCTTCATAAGAACAGACAATGCAAAGTTTCAACAGTGAAAACAGAAATTCTCCTCTTTCCATCCCCAGAACTTGATGTTGTGACCTTTAAATGCACAGATCCAAGAAAGGCTGCAAACACCACAGCACTTTCACACTGCGTTTGTGTCTTTTACTGCACTAAATGAGGGCCCTGTTCAAACAGCCGTACCATTTAAAAAGGAGCTACTCGGGGACAGGCTAAGGCTGGTGGTGGGGCTGAGAGACCAGAAGAACAGAGCAAAGAAAAGTTTAGAATTTCCTGCTGCCTTACGAGCACTGAGGTTGTGTTGGACGCTAATTTCTAAAAAGTGTACCGCACTCAAGCGATGATTTTAAGAGTGCAATTTTTTGTTCCTCCGTCCTCCTTCTTTGTCAAATCAAAATTCTCAGACTGAAAGGAAGAGGACAGAAAGACAATGCTTAATCACAACAGAATGGCAGAACAGGAGGGGTGGTGGGGCACCCAGGGGAGATTTAGAGAGAGGAAGAGAGAAAGAGAGAGAGAAATGAACACAGGCTGCCTTTGTTGGCTGCAATCAGCCAGAATAGGAAGACATTTACAACATGGTTTATGGCTCCATCAGGTGAGTGAGTGTGAATGGGGGAGTGTGTGGTGATTAGGAGGAGGGGAGGAGAAACAACATGAATGAAAAGTCCTGCAGGAATGCTGTTAAATTAACAAATGATAAATAGTTAATACACCTCATGTATTATAAAGCTCACAGTGTTTGTAATTTTGTCAATATGTAATACATGAATTAACTAAACTCACATGTCTGTGTTGGGTTTCTTGTTTATTAAAGATGGGCTTCTCAGCAGCTGACTCTTACATACCCAAATCAATGTCCCTGAAGTTTCCAGTTCATCCATCCATCCATCTTCTGCCGCTTATCTGGAGTCGGGTCGCGGGGGCAGCAGCCTAAGCAGGGAAGCCCAGACTTCCCTCTCCCCAGCCACATTTGCCAACTCTGTGGGGGGGATCCCGAGGCGTTCCCAGGCCAGCCGAGAGATATAATCCCTCCAGCGTGTCCTGGGTCTTCCCCGGGGTCTCCTTCCAGAGGGACGTGCCTCGAACAGCTCACCAGGGAGGCGTCCAGGAGGCATCCTGACCAGATGCCCGAGCCACCTCAACTGGTTCCTCTCGATGCGGAGGAGCAGCGGCTCTACTCTGAGCCCCTCCCGGATGACCGAGCTCCTCACCCTATCTCTAAGGGAGAGCCCGGCCACCCTGCGGAGGAAACCCATTTCAGCCGCTTGTATACGAGATCTCGTTCTTTCGGTCACGACCCACAGCTCATGACCATAGGTGAGGGTAGGAACGTAGATCGACTGGTAAATCGAGAGCTTCGCCTTCTGGCTCAGCTCCTTCTTCACCACGACAGACCGGCGCAGAGTCCGCATTACTGCAGACGCCGCACCGATCCGTCTGTCGATCTCGTGCTCCATCTTTCCCTCACTCGTGAACAAGACCCCGAGATATTTAAACTCCTCCACTTGAGGCAGGACCTCACTCCTGACCCGGAGAGGGCAATCCACCCTATTCCGGCTGAGGACCATGGTCTCAGATTTGGAGGTGCTGATTCTCATCCCAGCCGCTTCACACTCGGCCGCGAATCGCTCAAGCGAGAGCTGGAGATCACAACCAGATGAAGCCAACAGGACCACGTCATCCACAAAAAGCAGGGACCCAATCCTGAGGCCACCAAGTCGGACCCCCTCAACACCTCGGCTGCGCCTAGAAATTCTGTCCATATCAGTTATGAACAGAATCGGTGATAAAGGGCAGCCTTGGCAGAGTCCAACCCTCACCGGAAACGAATCCAACTTACTACCGGCAATGCGGACCAAGCTCTGACACCTGTCGTACAGGGACCGGACAGCTCGTACAAGGGGGTCCGGTACCCCATACTCCCGGAGTACCCCCCACAGGAGCTCCCGGGGGACACGGTTGAATGCCTTCTCCAGGTCCACAAAACACATGTAGACTGGTTGGGCAAACTCCCATGCCCCCCCCCCCCAGGACCCCAGAGAGGGTATAGAGCTGGTCCACTGTTCCGCGACCAGGACGAAAACCACACTGCTCCTCCTCAGTCCGGGATTCAACTATCCGGCGGACCCTCCTCTCCAGGACCCCTGAATAGACCTTACCAGGGAGGCTGAGGAGTGTGATTCCCCTGTAATTGGAACACACCCTCCGGTCCCCCTTCTTAAAATGGGGGACCACCACCCCAGTCTGCCAATCCAGCGGTACTGCCCCTGATGTCCACGCAATGCTGCAGAGGCGTGTCAGCCAGGACAGCCCCACAGCATCCAGAGCCTTAAGGAACTCCGGGCGGATCTCATCCACCCCCGGGGCCTTGCAGCCAAGGAGCTTTTTGACCACCTCAGCGACTTCAGCCCCAGAGATAGGAGAGTCCACTGGTATGAGTCCGCCAGCTCTGCTTCCTCATCGGAAGACGTGTTGGTAGGATTGAGGAGGTCTTCGAAGTATTCCTTCCACCGACCCACTACGTCCCGAGTTTCCAGTTATTTCTCATAAACAGAACGCCATGGGGAAAATGACGATGAATAAAACAATTAAAACAATTCATACAAGTTTCAAGAACTTTTTTTTTTTTTTAAACTTGTCCTGTCCAGCATTAAAGCAAGCAGAATAATGGCCTGATTGCTGTGTTGTGCTGGGCAAATTTGCTTTTTCAAGAGCAAAATTTAAATATATTAACATCCCCTTGGTAATTTAAGCTATTTTTCTTTTACGTGTTTGTCTATTTTATATAAATGTTTGTTTTACTAAGTTGACATAGTGCTGCTGGACGTGACTGGAGAAGAAGACAGAAAAGGGGTATAATGTAAAGAGAAAGGTAAAGGAAAATAAACAGAAGCTAAAGCAGAGAACAAAATTAAAAAATTTTTTTTAAAAAACCCACTGCAATCCAATCACAAATTCTTCCCCATCTGCTACACCAGTACAAAAACATAAAGGGGATTTCATGGTTCCCCCCGCAGGAAGACAAAGTCAGCAACTGGAAGGACCACCAAAATCTTTGTTTCAAGAACTTTGATTCCACAAAGAAATCTACGGATACTTAATTTTCTGCCTGTAATCTTATAAATAATGAACTTGACACCACTAAAGTCAGACTAATACTAAAATATTTCAGGCATTTTTTAAAATTTTTTATTAATATATGACCATTTATTTGAACGTATGATCATTTATTTTTATATATGTCCATTAAGAAATTGACGTATTTTAAAGCACATATTTCAGCATTTTTACAACCACTATTTTAGGTTTGTAAAGCCAGGTGTGATTTGTAAGGTGTGGATCTGGAAAATAATAGTGTTTTGCATTTCTACAAGATCACTTTTCTGTTCCAAAGCAGCCCTGCAGGTTGACTCATCATCAGTATGTCGTCTAAGACTTGGTTAAAAAGTGGAAAAGCAGCATTCCAAACTCACATTAGACTTGGTTGCTAAAAATATTCTCCATATTCTTAAAATATTTCTATTCATTGGCCGTCATCTACAAACTGCATATCCAAAAGAGGTCTGAGGAGATATCGCTCTCTCTTTTGATACAAATTAAATCCAATTTATTTATATAGCACACTTAAAACAGCAACTGGTTGGTGCTTCACTTAAAAAACTTCTCGTTAATTCAGAAAAACAGAGCCCCCCCCCCCCAAGTGAAGGCCATATGCTTCTGTACTTCACAGCAACATCATGCAAGCAGATAAAAAGTTACCAGTCAAAACAGAACATTTGCACTGAAATGCGTACATTCATATAAACTGCGTACAGACTGAGAAGACCTCACAGATAAGGATACATGAATGGACTTATGCGTCCAATCTCCTCAGTGCAAAACAACACGACTGTAGTCTGAAGGAGCATTTAGTTCTCTGAAAAGCCATACCTGTCACTGAATGTTTTGCATACTTTGTGTGGAAATGTGCTGAACTGATTCACTTCTTATGCAGTCTCAGAAGTCACAGCAAACAAACCTAAAGGAATACTCAAACATTGCAGGCTGACAAGTCATTTCATCATATCACTGAATTTTGTGTTTTTAATATTGTGAAAAAAAACCAATGATTTAATGAAAAAAAACAGACAACCAGTGTTTTAAACATATGGAAAGAACTAAGTTTAGAAAGGTCCTGTAAAGCAGCTGATACATTGTAAATGTGACAATCTCAGATGAAAAGACAGCTATTGTGAAAGAATCGTGGCTATATACAGTATTTGGTTATGGCTCGAAAACATAAAAACCTTTGCTTTAAGTGTCTTGACAGGCTTTGTTCATGCAGATGCAAGACATTCTTATCAAATCAAATGCATTTGGGTAAAACATCATCCCTCGTTTATGTGCAGTAGGTTGGGGTTGTTCACATGTAACTTGAAGAGACTTCTTTTCCAATGGAATAAAAACCCTTTTTTATGCACATTTCTTCTAGTTTTCTCACAATACCATTGTGTTGACACAGCTCTAACACTTTCAAAATTTACTCCTCAACTTTATTTGGCTGCAAAATCCTCTCAACAGCAAATGCTGGAAGTTTAACCATCTTTTTTTGAGCCACAACCCAAATATTCTATTTACGTTTTAACGCTGGTTATTCATAGTCTGAGACAGTCTAAAGAAACTCTGTGTATGTACAGAAATTGAGACTGACAATCTTACCATCCAACTGCCGCTGTGACCGATCTGTACTAAAATCAGTGGGAATGTACCATGGAAGGATACGCTGATCAACATGACATTGCTGTCAGTTTGAAATTAAACTACATGGATTATATGTGGATAAAATGTGCAAATTAAAATGGCTGGAATGGTGTGTCAGCACAAGCCTCGTTTGGTTGACGTGTCCTCCAGCTGTTAATGCTACCCAGCCAAGGAGCTTACGGCATGGAAAGAATTTTTAAAAAACAAATGAACTCTAGTTTTCAATTCAGTATTATTGTCAACATGAAGTCATGGCCAAATTTATGAGGTTCATGTCACACAGTTTGGCTGAAATCTGACAGTCTGCATGCAGCTTAACGGATAAGCCAGTTGCTGCATAATGAGGATGTAAAAAACTAAATAAAACATCAAGATCATTCATCTTTAAAATCCTGTTGGGAGATGGATATTTTTCCAGACATTGCCAGGACACGACACCACATACAAACAGCAGAGTAACTGGTATATAATAACCAGTTATTATATAATACTGTATATTTAGAGTAATTTATTGCAGGACACCAGCATGCAATACAATGGTGTAGCCTGTAGTTTTTGGACAATGATGGATGTACATGGCACACAGGAAAGAGCCATAGCACTCTTTGTATATACAGACAGTCAGTTCTTTGTTGGTTTTATTTTCTCATGAGATTGGTTGGCATATAGATGGAAAAAAGTCTGAAATCACACTCCCACATTTACAAAAACCAAATCTGAATTTATCTAATTAGCTGTATCAGCATTGCCACTTGTAAATAATGCCAAAAAATTGGTATTATATGTATAATAGCTTCTTAATTCCCGTCTTACATAATGACATTCACCCTCTAACCTAAAGGTGACCTCCACCTGGCTCTGTTTCTCCCTCTTCCCACTTCCCTCCTCTGTGGACCCCCCCCCCCTGCCTCACCCCAGTGTGTACAGGAAGCTGTGATTCCAGAGAGCCTGCTCTTCTGATGATCAGAGAGGAAAAACACAATGCCTTCAGTGTGCTAGAAAGGAGTTCAACTCATAAAATGCACACACACACACACACAGAAAGAGAAAGAGAGAGAGAGAGAGAGAAATAGAATGGAACATGCTTTTACTATTAAGGCTCTGTTTTTTTTTTCCATATGACTTTCCCAGGAAAATCCCCCTCATCTGGAAAGGTCTGATCCAGACAGACAGTAGACTAGTGAAGACAGATACAGACACACTGACACAAAAGACCGCAGAGAAATTCTAGCCCTCTAACTGAGACCGACATTTTTAGGGTGAGACCGACTACTGAACTGGGATCAGACCTCAGAGTAAAAATGCTGATTTAATATTATCATTTCTCAGTTTCAGAGCAACGGTGTAGCCGATTGTGCTAAAAAAGAAAAAAAAACAGAACTCCCACTCAAAAAGCTTAAAAGTTCTCCAGACAAGCATCTGGCTTGCATACACTTGGAACATTTACATAGATTACCAGCATGAGATTAATGCAGCCTATAAGTACGTCCTCAACATCTGACATGTCAGCTCTTTATTGGGTGACACTGGGTAATTCTCTTCATTTCTAGAAGGCCTCAACAGTTGGTACCATTTAGGAAAACTAGGTCACTTCCGCCCTCTGCGTGTCTCTGTGTGTGTATGTGCCAAGAGACCTCCAGTATAAACACACTGGGCAGGAAGAACTGCATCTACGAGGAGAAATGTCCTCATATTAAAGTGCATCGGACTCAGTATTTCTGCTGTCCTCGTTGTCAAATTCCAGCAGACTCTTTATTAAACTGTAAAAATACTCAGGCAGCATGATCTTCTGATATGGTATCTGTTATGATATAAACATTTGTGTGAACAAAACTCTGGATTGTAAAAAGATCCCAATTTTTTTTCTTAAACTGTATTAATATCTATCTACCTAATATATATATATATATACAGAAAATTCCTTTATGAGGATAGCAAGAATCATCATTTTAATTGACTGTAGTTTTGGTTATTAAAATGTATAATCTTAAAACTACACAACTAGCTGGAGTATGACCAACATAATGGATACCTGATATTACGAGACAATACTGTACTTTTGTAATATTGTAATGATCCTATGTATATGTCTGTTGCTATTATTATTAAATATTATTATTATTATTATTATTATTATTATTATTATACTTAATCAAGAAGAAAAGTCACTAGTAACATTGTGCAATTTGTAAATGACATCACATAGTAACAGTAAGAGGCAACAAAATTAAGACCCTTCAGTAGTAAAAGTTTGCTACTGGCCTGACCAATGATAAACTTGTGTTTTTAACTGGTAACACAATGAGAGGCAAATAAGAAGGTGACAACTCACTCAGCCTTGGTGGCAATGTAGAGATCTAACCATGAACACATTGTGGCTAACAACCACTTTGCTATAAAAACTCAGCCAGTGTTTGTCCACTGCAGTCGAAGCAGCCAACCTTAATGCTACTGGAAAATGCTTCTATTCAAATATTTATGGAAAAGCAAACATTAAAAAAGTGCACTTAGTTTTCTGAGAAGTAGCCTTTATTAATCTATTGGCAGAATGCAACAAAATGTTCATAACTATGTTTTGATTTGTGTTAAATAAGTACAAACAGAGGCGCTCTTCCGCGTGGTGCAGTGTGTTGCAGGCTCTCCAAAATGCTTTTTATAGTTTTGCTCAAAAGGGAAGGGTGAAGCTGTCATATTTGAGCTTTGGCCACAACATGAAATTTACTGCTTGATGTCACTAAATCATGCAGGAAAAATAGAGTCATGAGCTTGTTTAAGTAAATGGATGTTTAAACTTGACCCAAAATGTGGTCAGACCACACACTTGATATGTTATCTTCATTTGACTTGATTCACCATCTCTGTAGTTGTGTGTTCCTGCTCCAGAGAAACTAAGACAGATGAAAGGCAGACAACATTATGTAAGAAAACAGGCTAAACTGATTTATAATATGACTGTTTTAAGTTTCTTAATAATATATAAGACAATACCTAACTTGAAGAGGTGTCTTAGCGTTAGAGACTAGTCTCCAGACTTACTTAAGGTGAGTCCCATGGTGCTGAAACATGGCAGCCCACTTTTCTATAATGTCACTAGAGATGGATAAAAAGCAGAGGCCAATTTTTTAAATTGGATCAATAAAGTAAATACATATTAATATGCATATATTTTCCATTATGCAGTACACTCTGACTTGTCATGGTTTCCTTGTCCTGGGTGGAACTAACAGCTTCTCATTGGTAACGTATTCTTAAGCCACAGTGACACAGAAACAGGACAAACAACTTTCCTAATTAGCGAATCGTGTAGTTACTTATGTAATAAGGAACATTATACCAGGCATGTTGCTCTACCAAAGACAGGACCAAGTTCACTGTGGCACAGTGTAATGGCAAAATCCCACTGACTGCGGCTTGCCCAGTTGTGACTGAAACCTTTATTTCATTACATAGAGTTGAAATGAAATAATGTAATGTACGCTATAAGATGCTGTATAATGAACGCTGATAAACAAGTTTACAACACATTTCAGAAATAATCCTGTCAAAGGAAAATCTGTGCATATGATGCAATAACCTGTTCAACAGGAGTGTCACTCAGCTGTTCAGTGCAGTTATAATAAGAAGAAACAATATCAAAGCAAACCAGTTTCTAATCCCACCCAGTTTGAGCTTAAATGCTCTTAGTATGTGCGTAAAAAGAATCTAATTGTGTGAACACACTGACTTTGTCACGCCAGCAGATATGTTCGTGGCTCTTATCACGTGCAAAGGAAGAGCTGAAATGATTTTGCACAAATAATCCTGCAAAGGACAACTGTCTGTTAAAACTGATTATTGTTGAAACCTGTAATAAACAAGTGCACAAGTCCTTACATGGCTCAAATAGACAGCTGGATTATCTGAAATGCAGTATTCGTTTCTGTAATCTACTGGTTGAACTGGAAAACTAAGAAACACCTCCCATGTCCACGCTCTTTACTCTCTAGACTTTCTTCATCCTCCATCATTTCTGGGACCTCTTTTCTACTCGTAAACAGGAACTGTAGTGTCATATTTGAATAAAGTTCTTTCAACAGCAGAACCCACTCATGACCAACATTAAGAAAATCAATGTGACACTCAGGTTGGATGTGAAGGAGCCTAAAGGCTTCTGAATGGCCCTGAACTGAGTAGCGATATCTCATACAGACATAACTAAATAAGACAGAAGATGGTGGAGCTGTAGTGAGGCGTACGAGATTTCTTAGTAACTACACGACTGGCATGACTGGGAATAAGGTCAAATCTTATGTTGACGAGAGGTTGACAGGTACATTAGGAGCTAGGGCTACCTGTTGCCTTTTGCCCTTCTCAAATATGAGTAAATCTGTCAGACAAAAGTAAATGGACATATTTGCTGTAATAATATGATCTGCAAATCAGAAACTAACAGCACTGTCAAAGACACAAATATAGCATCTGTGGCCATGATAAAAATTTTGAACACAAGAAACGATTTTTTAGTCAAGCATTCCCTTCCCTCAATAGTACTAGTTCATGTAAAAGCAGTTTATCAGCTCTATACATTTGTGGTGCATATTTGACTGAACTTGGCAAATATATTTACTTGTCAGGTATAGTCACCCGATACAGGTTTTCACTTCATAAAGACTTCTGTCAACAAGCTATTACCAGAGAGGTAACAGTACTTTAGGATGACTGCATTATTAGGAGTTGTTCACCAATAAAGAGTTATGAAAGTCTCAAGCTCATTGATCCATAACAGACGCATGATTGTAAATATTTAGTCGGCTAAAAAAACATTAAACATCAATCAACTGCATGTACAATTAGAGGAATTTAATTGGATGAAAGTTAATCAGTTCATTCATTCAGAAATGTAAGGAAAAGATAACATAAGTCCAGTATAATGTTTGCATGTATTTCCAACCTCTATCATCAGTTTCAAAATTAATAAACTTATAAATTAGAAAAAGGCTAAGTTTGTCCAAACTTTGTGCTAGCAACCACAAAAACGCTTTGAACAAACGTGGATTAGGCTTTTTTTTTTTGCCACAATTCAGAGACAAAGTCCCATCCAAAGAGCTAGAAATAAGAAGTTTGGTTTGAAAAACTTGTTCAAGCTAATTTTTTAACATAAATATTACCAACAAAAATTCCAGCAGACCAAACAGAGGAAGTGATATGTGATGACTTAAAATGTTGGACATCTCATCACCTCTCCATCTCTTCTAATCGTACAGATTTGTGTACAAAAACCCCAAAACTGAATAAAAGAATCAGTTCTCCATTGCTTACTTGTGGTGAATGGGGGTATTTGGGCCCTGGCCAATCAGTGAGTTGGATTTCTCAGTCAGCAGCCGTTTTCGGAAATGCCTCCCCCTATTGAGCAACTGTTGCAACTGCATGACATGGTTAAAGCGGTTCGGTCCGCTTAAGCAACAGTGTGAAAGCAAACCGGACCAAACGAAAATCTTCGGACTGAGTTCCTCCGACTATTCTGGTGTCCTATCCTGACACTGAAAGATCATCCTGATGTTAGCTGTGTAGCATATACAAAACAACCTCCACTAATTGTATTATGCTTCAAAATAAATGGAGACTGTTATATCTTGTTTTTATTGCTACACACCTACGCTTATTTAACAATTGCTAACATTAACCGGCAGGCTGTTCAAATTTAACTAACAGACAACATGGTTCAGGAATGTGATTTTGGGAATTTTTGTGTGTTGGTTTTGTTTGGCCTGATTTAATAAAAGCTTTCACATTAACTTACATTATGAATATCTCGGAGTCCATGTGAACAGCAGACTAGACTGGAGGGACAACTGTAATGCTGTTTACAAGAAGGGCATGAGCAGACTGTACTTCCTGAGGAAGCTCAGGTCTTTCAATGTGTGCAGTACACTGCTGGAGATCTTTTACCAGTCTGTGGTCTCCAGCGCCCTGTACTTCGCTGTGGCCTGCTGGGGCAGCAGTACATCCAAAAGGGACATCTCTCGGATTGACAAACTGATCCGCAAAGCTGGACAGGCTGTCAACTGGAGACATTTGTGACAGTGAGGGACAGGGGGACTCTGGACAAACTGCTCTCTATTATGGACAATCCTGCTCATCCACTCCACCGGACTGTAGAGGGGCAAAGGAGCTCCTTCTCCAATAGACTTTTACAGCTGCGCTGTCACAGTGAGCGCTACAAGAACACATTCTAACCATTCTCTATACAGATGTACAATAACTCCCCACTTTGTGACAGATAACTAACATTCATTTCAAAACCTCTGTGTAAACTGGCACTGCATTTAGTCACATGTTGTATATATTGTAAATTTCTAAATTTCCATATTCTATATTGCCAATTTTACTTGATAGTTTTATTTATCTTTTATCTTTGCATTGGAGCTTTATGTATCTTACTTTTCAAATAGAAATGAGTGAGCAAGGGCTGAGCCTGTAGTCTGAGTCCTATCATTTTCTGGTATTGGGACCGGTACAGGATATACTGTGTAGAAGGAAACAGCTATCTAATTAAGATTTCTGGACAATCTGTGCCTTTTTAGTCAGCCACGAAATGAGTTGTTGTATCACACCTGTTTCACTCTTTGGCTCATTGACAGTGTTTTTGTTTGTCCTCGCACAGCGGTGTGTGGTTCTGTGTTTGAGCAAAAAACGACACTCTGCTGCTGTTGTTGTGTATGTGTGGCTCTCACTAGCAAATTTTGCATAGAATACTTTCCTAGAGACCCCTGACCACAAAAATTGTTCTTGGGTGAATGCTCTGTGAGCTGCTGTAATGGGTTTAATTCATCATCTAGAGACTGCAGACTTTAAGATAAACAAGAAACACACCATGGGGACTGTAAGGCTGACTGGCGTATTCCCCCACATTGTGCTGGGTTCCCTGTAAACCCCTGTGAAAATGCTGACCCCTTCAAATGTTACTGTATAAAACACACTCTGGGACAATACATTACGTTACATGGACGATTTTGAGGTCTCCATCGTCATCACTTAACAGCTAACCTAAACAATGGTGCTGCCTTACACATACTTGCGGCCACTATTTTTTTTGCTGGGCAGATAATATTCTCGCCATCCTGTTCTCAAACCCCTGTGCTGTATGTTTATCTAATGCAGAGGAAAGATGTTTACACTGGCTCAGTGAAACACAGACAGGCCCAAATAACTTTAGCTAATAATAAATAACTTAAACAGCCGGCCCGGATGACCACGCTGCAAACATGTAGCTGCCACACATGGTCCCCCATTGTCCCGCACTTTTGATTGTCCGCCCACTTCTGAGTGAGATGCAGAACATGAAGAGTGTTAGAATAAGAGTGAAGTCTGTCAGAAGAAGTTTATGGAGGATTATGCCGGGCCTCAAACTAAGAGGCATGCTATCTATCCCACCACAGTTTATTTGTGATGTGGTTTATTTTAATAGATTCTCCAATGATTCAGTGCTCGCAGCCTACAAACCCTTTGACCCTCCCATCGTAAATACAAAAATAAGCATTAGAGAGTGCACTGGATGGTTAGAGTTCCCATATGGAAGTACAGTTGAGGGAACGTCAGAATAGGAAAAGAAAAAAAATTATCTGATTTCAAAGAGAACTACAGCTGTGTGTGTTGGAACGAGGTTAAAGGCAGGCAGAGATGAGGGGGTAGACATTGATCTGGGACAGTGTGGGAGAGAAAGGGACCAGCAAAAGCAAAAAAAAAAAAAGAGAGAGAGAGAGAGAGAGAGAGACCGAATGGGCCTTGGGAACAAATATATGTGTGTGGGAGAGAAACGATACACTGCTGAACTGCAGGAAAAGGAAAGTCAGCCAGGAGGACGGCAGATCGATTCCTCCCCTGAGTCCCACAACAAACACCCTCTCTTTTTCTCTCTGCATAGCTCACCTCTGCCGCTGCAGCCCGATATCGTCCCATCAGCACTTCATCTCTATCACTCTCTCCCTCTCATACCCTCCCCCCTTCTTTGTCTGCTTGCTGAAGCCAGTTCATGGTTTCTGGGGCCAATATGAGGCCAAGATATCAAATATTAGCTGAATTATCTTTTTTTTGTTGTTTGTTTTTCACAGCTGCTTGATGGTTACATTAAACCAGATGCTATAGATCTGTCCTCTGAATACCAGACGATAAAACACACATAATGATCTGAAAAAGGCAAAAAAAAGAAAAAGAAAAAGACAAAAAAGGAGAGTGGAAAAGTGAGTGGTAGGGAAGTAATGCAAGCCAGTTTCTCATGAGTTTATCACACTATTAAATTAAGCTACCCAGAGAGGAAACCACACACATTCATTCTCTAACCTGCCCTTAAACCATCCTCCAAGACGGATGGTCAGGCTTGAGTTGGCTTTCTACAGACCTCCAACTTCATGAGCTCATGAACTCTCACTCCTCCACTCAAATCACATTCCTCACAGGGACACTGAAAACTTCACAGCCACACACAGACACGCAACAATGGGGAGGAGGGTGCATGACTCCTCTGCTTATCATCAGAAACTGTGGTTACTGTTTGATTTCTTACGTTCTGCTGATATGATATGCGTGTTAATGTGCGTTTCTCAAGGGGGTTGGGGGGGGGGGGCTGCGTCAGAGAGGGGAAAAATAGTGAGGTCATGGCCTTTTCTTTCAGGCTTTGGTACAGACTTTCCTCCAGGACCTTTCCCTGTCAGAGGTCCCAAACAGACAGATCACTGATGATCCTGTTAGTTGTGCTTATGAAGCCGCCTGACGAGCAAAACAACTCAGAAGAGTTGAGTTGTTGAGAAGTAGATGCAGGCCTGCAGCTGCCCCGTTGACAGCTGGCAAAAGCATTTTGGAATTCAAATCCTGTGCGCAATTCTGACCACAGCCATTTGGAAATATCTTAAAAACCGCAGTTTTGTTTTTTTTAATTAAAGAAAGAAGGGCAGAAAGAGCAGAGTTTAATCACTTACCCGTCGCTGAAACCGCCTGCATTTTGCTCAAAGTTCCTCTCAGGTCTCTCTCTCTCTCTCTCTCTCTGCTGAACGCGTCTTTTTGTCGGAGAAACTGGCAACAGCGCTGGCTCCAGCGGACTGAAGTCAGCTCGGAGGAACGCCTGCACTTCTACAGCTCCTCTTTTCCTGTTCGCCCACAAAATCTCGCAGAGTTACCAAGGAAACTTCATGCTATCCTAAATTATACAAGAGATCTTATCCGGGTCAGTTTTTTGTGCAGAATAAGTGCAGCATATTTCTCCGTGTAGCCCTTTCTCCTCCCTCTCTAGGAGCTGAGCTGAACTCTCTCCTCTGTACCGCTGGAAAAAAAGAAAAGAAAAGAAAAGAAAGAAATGCGCGCTCCCGCTGGTGCGAGGGGCCGAGCACGACAGTCCCATTCATTAAGTACTGGAATAAATACTTGAGATAATAAATAAACGAGAAGAAACATCACATAGTGAAACTAATCTTTCTATCTAAACACTCAACTTGAAAGCTGACACCACCTCCTAAGCTGCTTATTCCATTTCATGTTTTCTATTTTTAAGCACTGCTCTCTGAATTTTCCCCATCGGCATAAAGACATGACACGGTCTGTCACGTGAAGTCATGAAAAGGATGAAGAGGACTTTTTCAATACATGTGCTCCTCTTTGAAAGCCTCCCATCAGCCCATTAGTCCTGGAGCAGAAAGTGGCTCTGGGCTTTCCGTGTCAGCGCTCAGGCTTTCTCCTGATCTGCAGCTGATTATCTGGACTTTTCATCCTGTTCACTAGACGCTGTCTCCGTGGATCAGTCCAGGGAAATGACAAGAAACCCAAAGAGAAGGAAAAGCTAAACTCAAATTTGCGGAATTGTTTTATCCCATACCCCAACTTTCTGCTGCTCATCATGTTTTTCCATGTTTCTACCTAACTACGGAAAAAGTGTGCTGACTGAAAACTGTTGTAGTCGGTGATGGATGTATAGCGAGCCCACTGCTCTCTAGTGTATTCAGAGATTGGTAAAATGGAAGGACTAATTTCCCTCTCAGGGTAAATGGATTAAAATAATAATTATAATGATTGTAATAATCACTATAATACTAAGTTGTTGTTTTTTTTTTAATCATTAAACATGTTTTCAAAGGATATTTGCTCTGAAATACCTAAACAGCTCTTCCGTCTTTACATCAAATCAATCTAAATTTAAGAAGCAAGGTTTTATAATTTTTCTCTTTTCCTATCCCATTAGTTATCCCATGGCTCTGAGATTTACCATCAAACATTTTGGAGATGACTCAAAGCTTTTAAAAAAAAAAAAAAAAAAAAAAAAAAAAAGTCCAACTCTTACTGAAAATATATGGTTGATAAGGCTCCAACTGAAAAGCCCTAAGTGCAAAACTACTCGTGTATTATTTAATTTACAATCAGTCAGAGGGGAAGCTCCTCTGCGGTTGCTTTAACTTGCCATACTGCATGTACATTTGCAAGTAATTCTTCTGCACTGTCAACTAGTAATGCTTTTTATTTAATTTTCAGCTCATTTTCAGAAGCATGTAGCCGCCAACCCTCCACACCCCTCTCTGTGTCTATTAACCCCCTATTCATTTTTTTTAATTTTTTTAAAAAGATGATCCTGTTGATTTAAACATCTCCTTCTAGCTTGTTCTAGAGATTCAACATGTTGGATTATGAGTGACAAAGTGCTTTGTGGGTGTTGAAATAAACTGGAGGCCAAGCGCCTTTGAGTGCATGGAGCTGCCTGTCAGTCTTACTGAAGCATGCTGGTCCACAGAAAGCAGAGCACCAAATAGCCCTCTGGGATACATCCTCTGTTCCGCTTCCTCGGGGCTCATCCACAAACAACAGAACAAAAGCAAAACATCAGCATTCAGGAGGAAAGAGGATAGAGGAAGAGGAGCGCACAGGATTAGCAGGAGAGGAGAAAAGGTGAGAGACTGTCAGAGATGTAAAGCAATTAGGACCTTTAGAGCTGAAGGTGAACATCCAAGTTGAATGACAGGTGTGAACATCAACATGTATGACATCTACTGTGTTTTTACACCTATCTGAAGGTGCCATGGTGTAAATTCACCATTCACATACCAGACACTCTGTTTCAGGTGTTAATTAAAGCTTTGCACTGCTTGAATCAACAGTGTATTGTATCTGAAACAGGCAAAGATGCCCCTTTTTAAAACCAACAGCTGTCTGGAGATAAGACACACACACAAAAAAAGAATCCATGGGTAAGTCACACCCTGAGTCCAGTGTCAGGACTAAGGAATGAGGCTGAGCTCACTCCCCGCTGGTCATAAATTTAAAATCTTCAATTTCAGTGTTTCTGCTCCAGCAGAGCTCCTCAGAAATGTGTGTATCTGTGTGACTTTGAAACCGCTCCACGTGAGGCATGTGTGTTGATGATTGGTGTTGTTCATCCAGACCAGCTGATCACGCCTGTCTGCTCCTTCAGGCTCCACATGGATTTATCACATGACTGAGCTGGCTGACACACATAAAGAAGGCTCTTTGTGAGCACAAACAAACACTAGGCCTCTCTTTTAAGCCAAATAATAGCCATTAAAGTTACCCTTTAGGGGTCAAGCGTCTCATGAAGACGTCAACAGTTGTAGTACAGGGACCCCAAGTGGTGCGTTGCAAAAGTGCATCAGCTGAGAGGAAAACAGTTACTCAACTTCACGAATCCCATTCTGCCCCCAGTATAATCACTGCACCTGTGTATGAGGGTTGATGCCATGGAAAGAAGCCAATGACCCACATTTCCTCTGCCAATTGAGGGTGGATGTACAAGAAGCCTGACTTCCAACAAAAGCTCCCCTACAGTTGCTGCAGTAATGTCATTAGTTGTCAGTAAATTGACCTCCTCCCGCTGGCTCACGTTAATACTCTGACATTGAAATTAAATCAGCCCAACATATGGCAAGTGGGAGCAAATGGTTTAAACTGCAGCAGTGTGTGAGGGTTAAATGATGGATTCTTCATTTAACTCATTTTAGGCTTCATCTGGGAGCAGATTGGCAGCTGGGAGGAATAGATACAAAGCACGAATATTATTTACTTATTTTATCTTTTTATTTCTGAATGTTTAACCACATAATTTAGTTTGCCCTCTGTGAGGGAACTTTCCAAACTTACATTTAAACTAATATGAATTATAGGAAGCTCATTCAGAACTTTTTTAATTATTTTAATCCAATTTTACAGTTCTGCTGCTCCAGTTTGTAAACTTCATGGAAGTTTAATATTGAACAATAAGGTTTCTAAATGACAACCAAGCTGATGTAATATTATATGTGCTTATTTTCTGGTTTAATTCATGAATATGATAGTCTAAATGCTTGAAATTTGCTGAAGCTCGCAAATTAATATCTTGTTCTGGGTCTTTTTCTTTATTCTTTTTAGGTTTTTTAAATCCCCTTTTAATGTGCTTTTAACATTTTATGTGAAGCACAATACATTACCTTATACATGAAATGTGCTATTCAAAAACAAACAAAAACTTGTATTGCCTATACACACTGGTGAATGTATTGTGGCAACAATATAGATCTCTTATCGTTGAAAGTAAATATGTTTCATAGACACAGGTGATGCTATCCCTTGGTATCTTTGAGGAACTGGTTAAATATATTTGGAGAGATACATAACATGGAAGAACATGCACATTTGTAAAATGGACCCTTTCATGCATGAATTAATAAAAAAAACAATGGAACTTATTTTTTAAAATACAGTATTTCATAGTATACAGACATATGCAATGATACTTATTTAGTTTATTAGTGATATTTAGAATTTATCATGATTTATTATTTATTTTAATGTATTCTATGCAAATATAATCATATTTTATAATATAAATCTTGTATAAAATATAGCTGTGTCATTTTCTTTTCCTATTTATCGCAAAGGCAAACTTGCGTAATTACATTATGCTCAATTAAATCATATATTTATTGTTTCTCCAGTGAATAGAAACTATTGGATGACTCATGAATATCCACTGAAGTGTTTGTTTGTTTGTTTTTTTTTGTTTTTTTTTTTTTTTTTACAAAAATACTATCCTCATTCATGAATATGCAAGAAAAAAGCTTGTAAATAGGTGTCCACTATAGGGCCACTACGCATGAAAGGGATGGCTAGGAAACTCTTAGTGAAAGATAGCAAAAAAAATAACAACAAACAAACAAACAAAAACCCTCCCTGACACTGTTTATAAAGGCTCAAGATATATTTATGACACCGCTTTAGATCATGTATTGCAGTGTATGATATTGAAGTGAGTGTTTTTTAATTGCTATAAACATCAGTTTATTAAAAATTCTGCACAATCAGTTAGTAGAGTATTTATAATGATAATTTATTTTAAAATATCCACATTTTTGGAGAATGACTAAATGTACATTGTAGCTAACTATAATTACCCACCATCTGTGAGAAACCTGTCAAACAAGGACTATTTGATCAGAATTACAGAATAACATCTTTGTTATGATTTCATTGGGAAAGTGAGGTTCATTCAAACTGTATGTTGCCTTTCTTTGTCATTTTACTTTGTAGATGGTTAAAAGATCTTTTTGGTTGTGAACATGCACATTATACAAATGGCTGCAAGCTTTTCAGATAGAACCTTGCTGCTGAGTGTAAACATTTAATCCCATGTATATGTGTGTATCATTGCTTTTAGGCAGTGAGAAAAGTTGTTTATGTCTGAGTTAAAATAGCCACAAATCATCTCTCCACCCTTGTAACTCACTGCAGCATTAATTGGTCAGAGAACCGGTCTCCAGAGGCTGGACAGGAAATTCTGGGGATTCAAAGGGTCAAAATGAAACTGGGTCCAACTGGTGTGTAGGCGTATCTCCAGAAGGAAGGGTGATGGGAGGAAGGGGGGAGTGAAAAGGAAATGGTAGGGAGGCAGAGAAGGGAGGGAGAGAGAGACGTCGGGGGAGTGATATTTGAGTGAGATGGCAGAGAAAAGACAAAGGGACAAAGGTTGAGTGGGGATTTGGAGGTGTTTTTTTGTGCATTGTGTGAAATGTGATCAGGTCCTGGAGACAGCTGGGAAGTTCCCCTTACCCTGGCTTCCAGCTGAGAACACTCTGACGACACACCAGAGCTGCTGAACATACACTCCCCCTGGTTAACCCTTCCTCTGCTCCTGCTGTGCACAAGCCATGAATAATGACACCGAAACAAACTGGAATTTGTCACATTTATTGATTTTAGCCAGTATGACTACCCTTACACAGCCATACCACTCGCTCAGCTAGAAAACAAACAAACACTTTCATAGGTTTAGTTCAGCAGTAATACATCAGAATTAATTATTTTTCTTTTCTTTTCCCATTTTTTTTTTCAAAAGTTTACATGTTTGTTTTCAATCCTGTGTAAAGGTCCCATGACTGAGAAACATGCATATGACATTTAGCTGTAATCAATATGCCACTAATCATAATGCATATTATTGATAAAAATACAGTACTGCATGACAAATCAAATAAATACCAACATACAGGTGAAGTTGTTATTTTATATAAAGATATCAAACTTATTATGGATCAATACTGAAACACAATATGACAATAGTTTGCACAGCTAATTTTATTATCACAATGCTATAGCTTCCAGCAAACAGAAAACGTTCCTTTTTCTTTTTTTAAAAAAAAATGTAAAACTGTATTGGAATTGCACTTTCATTTTTTTCATCTTCTTTTCCATATTGGTAACTTTAACGCCTCAACAAACAAGCACTGGCTGTAATGGCACATATTCAAGTTTGTTGATGCAGATTTTGTTTTCTGTTTCCTGAAAACATAAATGTTCAAAGATGATATAAAAAAGATTCAATAATAATAATAATAAAAAAACAAACAAATTAGACAAAAAAAAAAAAAAAGATGAAATGCGCTGTCTGCACATTTTTTTTCCCAACAACACTATTGATATCACATTACCTTCACCAAACAAAGCTAGAGATACGTAGATGTTTTCAATAGTACACCGATCTACCCCGACACACTGCAGATGCGTGGAGCATTTTGTTCAATAACAGGAGGCCAAAGCAAATCTTTTGGTTCCCAGAGTTTGACAAAAAACCCAAACCAGAACAAAACAACCATTTCTTAATACCCCTGAATTTCATGATTGGATCACTGACCTGCACAATTCAACACAATATCAGTATTATTGAGCTAATTTTAAAACTATTATCTCACTCATGCTGAAAGGGGAAAAATTCCCTTTGCGCTTATTGCTGCTCACAGTCAGTTCAAACCCAAAGTCCTCACCTATAAAAAAAGAAAAGAAATATAAAGTACTAATCTAAGATTCTCCCTTGAAACAATGAAAGGCACTACTGGTCAGAAACGAAGAACTAAACAAATCAAAAACAAAGCCCAGGCGCTCGGAGGGAGAGCCCGTACAGCCCCAAGCTACGACTTTTCTCTGTGACGGCTTGTCTTCTTTCCGATTCTTGATTCTTTTTGACCTAAACGGTGTACCAAGATTTGGCACGATAAACAAAGAGAGAATGAAGCAATTCCAATTTGGAATTTAATTGTCACACTTGCAGAGAATTCTGAAGGCCAGTGATCGCGTTTCAGTGGAACGCCCTTGGTAAGATGCTAGGAAAAGCACGTCGCATCACTCAAATTTTTCCCAAAACACAACTTACCAATACTGGAGTCAGAGCGTTGTCAAGTTTCATTGCGTTAATTTTGAACTATTCCTAGGAATAATAAATACATGAAAAAACCCCAGAATTTGATCACCCTGGATTTTTGTATAGAACATGTCAGTAGAACAAACATAAAAGAAAACCAACAGCATAAAATGCAGTATGTAACAAAACAATTTCAACATGGTTACTTGATGGATAAAATACCTGGACAGAGCCATGATAGTACATTTGTGGTTTGCGGAGCATTTACTGGAGGAAATAGTTTCTGTTATTTGAGTTCAGACTAATCACAAGTATGTCATATAATATTGTAACCTATACCGGATAACTCACAAACCATAGTACTACCATGCGTTCCTATTAGGTTAATAATAATAGTATGTTATACTCCTATATAATGAAAGTGCACTGATTAAGTGAACAAACTTAATGGAAAAAAAAGTAAAATAGCTTAAACCAAACAAAACACTTTGTTGATTTACACAGAGAAAGGAACACAAATTCCCTGGCTTCTGATTGGAGGGATAAATTAGCCAATCCCAATCTCAGATTCTGAATTTCAAGTCAAGTGAACTTGTGAGAAATGTGCTTCCAGCAGTGATGTGGAGTTATGCCGCCAAATATCATTACTATACCCGCCACATTTTAGAGTTCAAAAGTTTTTTAAAAAAAAGGGAAGCAGATTTTAATAAATAATCTGTTGCCATTTAGTATTTTTGTTGTCGTTTTTTTAATTTGTCTTCACATCCAAATAGCCTAGAATGCTAACTCTTTTCGCAGACCTCAATCAGCTGGGAGAGAGGACCTTGTGATGGTACTTCGTCGTCCATGCAGACTTACTGTAAATTACTGCAAAAATGGAGAAAACAAACAAACGATGAGCAACTTTAGCATTTTTTGTCTATTGAAAGCGACTGTCCACACAGACGGAGGTGATGGCGGTTGGGGTTAGTCGAAGCAGCAGAGGGCGGTGTTAGGAACTAACTAAGCGTTTGTCTTTGTTTATCTACATTGTCAATGTTTATCTACATTGCCAAAATGTTTCCAAGTGGCTGATGTGAAAGCAAAAGAATCATCCTGCAGGTGCAGTTAGGAAGCCAAAGACTCACAAGTATCATGACTTTTAATTCATACAAGTCACATCCCACCCAGGTCAAAGGAGATGAGTCTTTCTCATGTGACATGCAAGTTAATGGAAAAGATGAGTTGAGTTATGACATGCAGGCTTTCAATAAATCAGAAACAAGATGTGTCATGTGAAGTTAAACTTAGAGGTGATGAGGGAGTAGCCTGCAGGAAGAGGTAGGAGCTTTATAGGTGGCATGTTGTAATGACACCAGATAAGACAGACACTGATTTCAAACTACTTAGGGGGGGATAGATTATTGATCTATCTAGATGATGTAGGGATTCTAGACACTATCACATCCTGAGATCTACCTACTCTGCTGTGAATCCACAAAGCATATACAAGAAAAAAAAAGGGTTGGGAGTTTAAATAAGTTGAATCAAAGTCCTATGGTTGATTGAAAAACCACTTGTCAGTTTTTCCCCTCCTCCAAATATCACCCAGAGTTTTGCCCCAAGGAAAATCCTGGACTCAATTTTTTATCACAGTAGCAGACGTCTGGCTTTCTTCACCAGCACGTCTGGCCTTCTTATCTCCTCTCTCTTACAACAGGAGCAGATCTCCCTCTTCTGCTCTCCCAAACCTTCTCTTAGTCAGCGCAAATTGATAGAAGCTGAACGTATCGCTCTTGTATGTTAAGTGAATCTCAAACATAAGAGTGAGTGACCACTAAGAACGCTGTTTTGTGGACCAAAGCCTTGTCTCCATGCTGTGTGCTGTGGCATATGGATGCACACATAAGCAGGGTTGACTGCTGGCATTGTTCCGTTTAAAAAGGAATAAATGCTCATTTATGGAATACTGTAGTAAAATCCTGCAAGACTGTAACCTGAAGATCATCATATTAAGAATATAGAGTTTAATATATAGCTTTGTTGCGTTAGAAAATGGTAAATTTATGAAATCTTGCAGGACTTTCTCACGTCAACCCTGCTTTTAGCATCATAAAGCTCATGTTTCTATGATCCACAAGCGGTACATGGATTTATTAAACACAAGCCCCACTTTTATTTTTACTATTTGCTTAATACTAGCTTGCAAGAGTTTAAAGCTGTTGTCAATACTAAAACAGTACGTTGTTTTGTCCTCCCACACCAAACAACAAAGGGGAAATGAAAGGCCCTCCATCTGCTGCAATAGCTTAAAAATATTATATGCATGCGAGGGACCTTCACTTCAACACTGAGATACACACACAGGCAAAAACCGGCAGACACAGCGTATGCGAGGACATTACCTGACAAAAAAATATTCAGAGGGCAATTTTCCCAACATTTCCTCATTCTAGTTAAAGGGTGAGTGGTGATGCTGGGGGAGCAAGCTGCTGACAATCTACGAGAGATAGAAGGTCGTTACAGCGACCCAAGTTGACAAGATGCAGATTAGAAACACTGGGAAAAGTTTCTTTCAGCCACATAACATCATGACATTATTTGCCAGCTCTGAGCAATAACATTCCAAAAAAAGTAGAGGAGGGGAAACGGTAGATGGCAGAGACGGAAAACAGCATGTTAGCTGAAATACAGGGATAGGGCTTTACATCAACATCGACAGGCACTTTTGCCGAGTGGACACTTTGCTTGCAAATTTGTTTTCTTATTCAGATGCGAGGATATTTCTTTGTGTTTATTTGTGCTCTTGTATGATTTGTTCAATATTTCTTTAGAAAAAAAAAAAAGTACAGTTGAATAAAACTATATTGTATCTCTGTTCACAGTCATCATTTAATCGATTTAAACTGAAGCAGGAACCTGAGGCACCTATGCTGAAGTGCACTTAATTTAGATGTGGAGATAGATTTGTCAAACTTTCTCTTGTAAATATGGCTCTGAACGAATCCATCGTAACATAAGCGGTCACGTGGAACACATTGTGTAGCCCTCCTGTATTTCATCATACACCAATTAACTCTTGCTTTTTGATACACCGTAGAGCCTTGTAGCACACCAGTTTATCTCATACCACACGCCTGACAGAAAAAAAAGGTTAAAAAGCTCATAAGCGGTTTCAGCTGCAAAGCCATGCGATTCTATTGACCCTATTGTATTGGCGTGCTAGCATCACAGCTTTTAAAATGATCCTGAAATAAACACCTGTGGTCACAGGTGCTCCTTTTCTGCCCGAACCATTCCATTATAAAACCACGAACCCCCTTGTCTGAGATTTGAATTTTTTAATGCAGAATTACATTACGCTCCCCTAGCCACAAAGCACAGGGAACTTGCATATTTTAAGTTAATTTTTCTTGCTGTAAACATTAAAGAGTCACTTGATTAAAAAGTGACCTGCTAAACACAGGTCAGTCCTGGATTAGGACGGAGAGGAAGGAGCGAGACGGGGGGCCTTTTTTTTTTTTTTTTTAAAGGAGCACCAATGCCGACAGACAAGCCAAAGAACAGAGGATGTCATATTTAGTCGCAAGACTATCTGAGTGACATCATCTTTATAAGCTTCCCCCCTCAGCGACGTGTTTCTGTTACCAGGCAAGCTACCTGTGGGGCCGGAACAAACAAGCACAGAAGCTGCCACCTTTTACATCATACGTACAGCACCATGACAGCGGAAAGAATAGACACTCCATAATATCCACAAACCCCCCCCCCATTAAAACAAGGGCCCTTTAAACCCACATGCCATATATGTCTACTGCAGTCCAAACGTCTAGTGCACACTGTACAATGATCTGCATTTCCCTAAGCGTTTACACTAGCACACACGAGCAGCCGGTTAGTAACACAGCAGTCCCTAGAGGAGTGCAGGCTGGCCAGAGAGCTAAGCGAGCAAGTGGGGCTCTTTCACACTAAGGGAGGGGGGGGGGTCAGCCCCCCTCCCCACTGTACACAGCAGTCCATGCCAATGTTTAAGACGCCTCTCAGTCGCAGTAGATCTTGTACTTCTCACTGCAGAAGACGACAGGACCTCCCAGAATGCCATTGGGCATGGCATTGTTGAGCTCTGGTCTGCCGGAGCCGGAGCAGGTGAGACTCTGACTTACGTGGGGGTTGTTGGTGGCGCTGCTGGTGGCGCTGTTGGTGGCTTTGCTGCGTGCCTTAGCCCGGCCTGAGTTGCCTCCCCGGCGGGTCTGCTCGTGATCAAACTCTAGGTCTTCCAGACGCTGCGTCAGGGCCAGCTTCTGCTGGATAGCCATTCGCAGCAGAGAGTTCAGGGTCTTCTTTTCATCCTCCGCTGCTGCCAGCTGCCTCTGCATCTCCTCTAGCTGAGTAACATACTCGTCACACCTGCATGAGACAAAAAGACAAAGAAAATGTCAGGTATGTATGTATTCACTTTACTGGAAGGGTTGGGTATGAGGCGTTTTTGTTCACACCACTAGAAGGAACTGCTTTGGATGGTTTTATGTCAGTGGAAGAAAACAGCCTTATATTTGTTTGTTGTAGGACTATAACATCACAAAGACAACTGACACCTGAAATAGAGACATCAACTCTGAAAGTCAGCAACAAGAGCAGAGCCATTTCTTTTATCTGGAAGGGTTTTTTGGCACCAGCAGGTGGAGACATTGAGCCATAAAATGTAGGCCTGAATCTATAAACTGCAAAATCAACTTCTGACTCCATCAGTCGTTTCCGTGCTCCATCACCAAATTCCAGTACAATTTTCACTCATACATTTTCAGTGATTTTTGTTATGATTTTGCAAGACAGTCACAACTCAGTTCTTTTACTATCTGAATACTGAATCCTTCTGGGTTTTAGGATGCGGTAACAGGGCAGAGTTGAGATTCATGAGCAGGTAAAGCATCTAAATCCAGTTTGAAGCTTATCTGAATGGTAGTGGTGTATGCGCAGTGGAGCACATTAACCCGGATGACATAGAAGATCTTTTCTGCGTCACCTGAAGAACAGGCTGAGTAGGAGGCTAATGGAGAAACGTTAACCACTGCTCCAGGCAGCTTTTCATACTTGATCTCTAGTTCTCCAGTCAGAGTGAGACAATCTCACCTCAATGCATCACCCCGCCTCCCATCTGCCTGCCAAATAGCACAAAATATGAAGCCTGTCTGCTTACTGCTCCTACTGCACTGCGGCATTATCACCTGCCTCACCCCCTACTGTCCTTGCACGTGTGCATGCATTTAAAACCGGACAGGGATGAAAAGTGGGTCATCTGACAGTTTTTCAGGTGGGGTTTCTTATCTCCACTCTCCATCTGCTGCTGTGAGCTCATGTTTCACTTTCATCCTCTTTCCTGGTTCTTATCTCACCTCACAAGCCCCATCTCGTCCTTGTGGCTGCTTCTATTAATCTGCCTGCCTGCATCAGACACTTTCTCTCTCCTGGTCCTCTTGCTCATCCATACTTTTGATGTAGCTGACAGAGCAACATGAGTGATTTTTGTGGTAATGACTGGCACACCTCATCTAAAGGGAGGGGATGATTATCATCTCCTCCCGTGGAACATTACAAAACTTTTCAAATGTGATTTAATTGGTGCTTAGCCTCACCCTGCTACCTTTTGTCTACCTTAAACGTTGGTGAGAATGATGGTGAAGAGGCGGCCACAACCCTCTGGGCTGCTCCGACCACATTTTCTCTCTTTGTAGGAGTCTACTTAATCTGGAAATACCCTTCCTTTGGATTTATTTTACAAGCGGTTTAAGGCCTTGCAATGATAAAACATAGAAGAAATCTCACTTATATCATGTCAGTCATCTGCTTTGGTTTGTAATGACTGCAAGTGTGCATGATTTCTGGTTTGTTTTAAATATTCCCAAAGGCTTTTCACAATTTCAGTCTCATTTTCATTCTAAGTGAGATGTAATTTAAAGAAAATCTTTAAAAGACTAACTAAATGACCAAAAAACCTTTTGTTTACAGACAAAACTTGAAGGCACTGTCTAAAACAGAGATCTCTGATGTTTTTGTTGTGTTCTGTGCTGCACGTGGTTCTGGGCAATGTGAACTCTGCCCTCACTAGACCACCATACGAACATAAACCATCCCCCCCCCCTCCTGTGTATGCAGCTTGACTGCCTGTGGGACACACACCCAGACAAAGGGGATCAGTGCTACTTCATTAAACCCTATATAAGATCTGGGGAGCGACCCTGGGGGTGTGGGTCCATGGTGTAGTTCAGTCAGTCTTCTGTAGGAGTGGGAGGCCGTGCGTTTTTCCCGGGAAAAAAGAGGGGTCTATTCTTTGGAATTGATGGGGGTTACAATAGCAGCCTTTTTGGCCGACTGATGGGGTGTTGTGAGACAATGGATGAAGGGAGACAGGGGGGGGTGGCTGCTGGCCTGTTAAGTCGTCACATTCACGACTTTACAAAAAAAAAAGAAAAAAAAAGGAAAGGAAAATAGCCCAGTTTTGCATCATTTTGTGGAGATTTACAGTTGCTGGTGGGATTAAATAGTTTCGTCTGTTAAAACATTCTCATTAAGATCGTTTAAAGACATGAATGTCTACAAGTGAACACACAGCCTCTTCAGTGAGACTTTGTCTGAAGCTTGATTTGTCATGGTGGATGGCAGAGACAAAGCTTCGAAAAGGAGGTAAGAAAAGTAGTTTTTAAAAAACGTGCTAAAATTATTTAACAAGCAAACAAAAAGTGGACATTTGAGATGCGAGTCAGGCTAATGATGTGACTGTTGATCAGTTGGGGCAGAAGGCGAGACCCTGCCGAGGCATGTCTCAGGAATGTTAGAGGCAGGCGCTTACTGTTAACATGACACCAGAGACTGCAGCTGGAGAGGCACAGACACACAGAAGGAAAGAAAAGAGCAAACAAACCCATGACAAGTATTCAGGCCAGTATTTCTTTCCAGAAATTATCACAGTATGAAACAGGCTCTCCTTAAGTGCAAGATCATATCATAGCTAATGAAAAATCCTGAACATTCTTTCCAGTCCACTCCAATTCTTTTCCCCTTTTGTGTAAGATCGGACGTCATTTGTATCTAAGAGTTTTTCACATAGCAGAAACCCACCTTTACACACCATCAGATGTGAATACATTAAAAAACTGGGCTCCTGTAGTAGGCTTTAACTAGAAACCTACTCCTTCCTTTCTTTCTTCTCCAGACAGCTAGAAAACCAGTTGTTTGGCAGTGAGAAAGGGCGGAAGAGGGGCTCATAGAGGGGGGAGTGTGGGAAACCTCAGTCAGGCAAGTCCCCCAGCCTTCAGAGTCCCCTGACCCAACTCTGCCGTTTAGGAGGAAATTTACATACCAATGCATGAATGCCATAAACAGTCTGAATGTAAGTCTATAACAGTGCTGGAAGTGAGACAGTGTTGGGCACATGGCCGATAATAGATGGATTTTATTGATAAAAAGTAAGGTTTATTGTGTTAATGTGAATTTGAGCTTATTCATTGAGCTTAAATAAGAAAACAAATGTGAAAAAATGAAGGTTTTGCCATAAAAAGATGCAAGATCAGGTTTCCAGTTTTATCACGGCTCAGCCTAAATTATACACTCAGGCAACACGCAGATCTGTTTTTGTTTTTTTTTTAAGTAAAGGAGTTTTCTTACGTAACTAATTGATTGGACACTGCAGGTACTGTATATGGAGTTTCTTCAGCAAATGCACTTTAGAGGCAGGAATTGAATTTCTGTACTAGTTAGATGAGATTTGCTGAGCTGCCAACATCCTTCATGTAGCTTTCATTGTACAATACCATCTCTAATCACCCTCCTCTTCCTGGTTTCTCTCATTTGCAAAAGCCTGAGCATTGCCGTTCATTCTAACAGAGTATGGAACGCAGAAGAAAAGATTGGCTCAGTATTAGAGAGCTAGCATTCACAAGCTGCTGGGAAAAAGCTGCCTAGTAACTAACCCAACCATCAAATGCACAATCAGTACAAATCACATCTAAATGTAGTTTTAATGGCCTCGACAAATGACACCCAGTTACTTTCTTAAATTCCATATACATCCTCGCATGCACACACATATATACATATAAACAAACAAGCAGTATGTGAGCACTTAGCACTATGTGTCGAGTGTATAATCCAGACCAAACTGAGGTGGGATTATGGGCGAAACCTTTGGCCGGCTTCTCTTGGGAATCAGAAAAGATTAGTGAATGTGGCAGCTTATCTGAGCAGCCTACACTTTAAGTCACTGGTGAAAAACAATGCTTAAGTGACACAATTTAGATGACACTCCGATTGGTCACCTCCTGTGCTTAATAGTCAGTTTGTGTAATAACTGAATTTCTACCTCATCATTAATGAAGCAAACAAAACATGTTGTGTTGCAATAACACCCCACAGACCCAACATATGGTAAACATGGATTATTACAATAATCCTGTCTTTAGCTACCTGGTTATTGTGTGTATGGCCTTTTCATATTCCAGTAGTTTCCAGACTAAACATCAGTCTGTTTACTGTTTTACTCCTCATATTAATCTACAGCATCCAACAGCGGCATGGCAGTCAGGCACAGTTCAGTGTTTGTCCGATCCAGTGACTGTAAAAAACTGCTTTGATGGACTAAATCTGTATATTGTGGCATCAACCCTGGCTATCAACATGTATAAAAGCATGATTGATGTTTTTATTGTCTGCAGTGCTTCTGTAGTCGTGCTTCTTACCGTGTGGCAAACATAGCTCGCAGAGAGGAAAAGGTGGCAGCGTCTTCCTTCAGAGCTTTGAGCTCATTCCTCAGTTTCATCATGGTCTCCGTCACCATGGCTTTCTCATTTTCGTACTTGCTCTTCAGATTGGCCAGAGCAACTTCCGCCGTCTGAGAGTGGACAAGAAGAAGAAAGGCTTTGAGCAGCTGGGATACATATGGGGGGGGGTCTTCCTGCCCTGATTTTTTTTTTTTTTTTTCCGTCATGCGCGAGCCATTAAGGCTCAGAGACTTGTTTTTGGCTGTTATTTGTTGATGTGGAAGCCATGGCTGTTTTATAGGGTGTTTCCATATCTGTGTTCTAATGGTCACTGAACAGCCACACACATAGTTTAAAGGGTTATAAGAACAACTGCTTACACACCCTACCTTATGGTTACACTTCTTTGCGCTTTGCGAGGCTGTTCCTGTTCCTGAACCACACACATACTCAGCACAGCTGACGCCATATGGCTACTGTCTCCACTAGAGTTTGTTATAGATCTCGTCTGCAGCACATTTGCTGCGACAGCTGAGCAGACCTGAAATAGACCCCTCTTTCTCTGTTTCTATCTTTCAAACACTTTTGATAGCGATATCCAACAAGATGAGTATTAGAAAAAAGAAAACGACTAGCCTGCTTGTTGGCCTTGAGGACAGTGCGCAGAGTGGCAATCTGTTCCCTCTTGGTGCTGAGCAGGGATTTCAGTTTGAGGATCTCCTCCATGCAGGCTTCCTTGTCCTTGTCCGCCACAGTGCCAAGCTCTAGAGAGGCCACTCTCTGGCGTGAAAGCTCGGTGGTGCGATCTACAGCCAGCTGCAGGTGTTTAATCTGGTCTCTGATGATAGCCACCAGGTTGTAGATGTTCATGGGCTCGCGTCGGTGGTCAGACACAGGAGAAGGCATGGAGGAGACCGGCGAAGGGACTCCTTCACTGAGGTCAGCCTTACCAGGCTCTGGGAAGAGACCCTTAGTGAGCAAGATGGGAGAGCGGCGACCGCGACCCTCTGGACTGCTCCGACCACCCTTGCCCTCTTTGTAGAAGTCGAGCATCACACGATTGGGCGTCTCGTTGTTGCACATGCAGACATGGTTGTAAAGGGTGGCCAGTTCTTCACTGAATGTCACCAGCTCGTCCTGTGCCACACTCAGACTGCCTTGGGATTCGCCCGCCACGTCGCTCAACTAAGAATGCACACAAAGAAACAAATTTATTAGCCACTGCTTGAGAGCAAAGAGTAAAATTACAATGATCATTTCAGGAATAAAAAATAAAAAAAAAACATCAAGAAAAGCATCTCGCCTTTCGCAGCTCCTTCTCCAGCTTCGCCTTCTCTTCTTTCTCTGCATTGCTGCTCTTCTCCAGAGACGCAAGTTTTTCTCCCAGAGTTGTGACATCGTTTTCCAGACGGGTGCGCTCTTCTTCATAGCGTGACTGACAGGTTTGGTACTCTGCTTTTAGGGTCTTCAGTTCCTCCTTCAGCTCCCCTGCCTCAGACATGGCCACCTAGCAGAGAACAGACACACACTGGGTGTAAAACCCTGTTGAATCAGACATTTTTCCTTGTCCACTTGCTACTGCCTGCAGACCTTGTACTTGCACTCCAGGATTTCAGGTCCATTGATGTCCACCTCGTAGTAGTCTCCGTCTTCATGGCTGTCACGTTCCTTCTCATTGTCTAAGGCAGACTGGCGCTCCTTGCTGGCCTGCAATTTGAGCATTGCGTTGAGGTTCTCAGTGAGGCGGCTGACAGTCTCCTGATTCTCCGACAGAGCCCCGTGAGCCTGCTCCAGCTGTTTCTGAGAGTCCTGCAAATTGGACAGCAAGTTGACCTTCTCACGTTCCATCTGAAATAAAACAGAGAAACACGGAAAGCGGTTAAGACTTTTTTGGTAACCCAATGATACAAAAGGACAGCTTATAAAGACATTTATAAGACAGAGCATTTTCCGTCAGGTGGTAACCCTACACTATCAGGAAGGTGTTGCCAAACGATCCACGGCAAATTGCCCTCTAGCTCAGCATCAGAGTCAGGACGTCCTTGACAATTTGCTGGACTCAGTTCAGCTCAGCTGTGGCATAAAGACTGCATGGGTCATCTGACACACATGTACACAGCTGTGCATGTATCAGCACGGATCTATTTCAGAAACTGATTTTTAAATAATTTACAAGTATAACTGTAATGATAATGTGCAGATACCATTTATTAATGCACAACATATGAAGAAGGTTGATATTACAAGGAGGCAGCATGCTTAACACGGCTTGCTAAGCTGAAGAAAAAGCTACTAAAGCACTGCTTTAGTACATCACTCGTCACATCTCTATGACTTCACTGAGATGCTACAGTACATACACATATAACACTTCACACCTAATAGATAAAATGACACAAAGCAGGAAAGAAACAGGCTTTGGCGAAACAGAAACATTTGATCGCCTGTGATCCGTTTCTTGCCAGGAATCTGTGGAAAGACCTGTTAGGAGGCTTTGTAAAACAACCTGACATATTATTGGGTCACATTAAACTGGGGATTTTGTCACATTTCACTAATATTTCCATCCCGATGCCATGTAGAGAGACAGAATGGTTTCCATTGCAGGGGGAACAAAAAAAGTTAGTCTGCAAAACAATCACATTGGCAGGACTTTCTGGTGACTTTGGTGCTCAATCAGGCATAACCTTGGACTCATGTGGTGATAAGCAAGCAGATGGCAGGCCCTCTGGTGCCGTCACACGCTGCCTCAAGGATCCAGCAGAGCCTGGAGAATATGTGTCTCTCTCTGGATTAACTTTACTGTAATGGGATTTAGATCCCTGCAGCAGACTGGGGCAGGATATAGCAAACCACTCAACAGTGAGACACGCCTACAGCTCAACCACATCTCCTCAATGTCCATTTGAGACTCAACAATAGATGAAATCTATCTTATGTCCTTTTTAGCTATTGTGCAACATACTGTTGAGCGATGTTGAGCGATACTGCATCACATGATAATGGAGTGATGTGTAAAACTTGACCCTTAACTTAGGAACCATGACTATTTTTTAGCAGGAAGTAAGACAAACCTGCATCAGCTGCTGTTTCAGCTTCTGGATCTCTGAGATGTTAAGTTCACTGAGCAGGTCGTCAACAAGGCTCGGTGCAGGACAGAAGAGCTCGTCTTTCTTGGGTGTGGAGATGCAGTTGTCATCTGTGATGGCATTGGCCAGTTTTGTAAAACCATTCTCATATCCGAGGAGAGCCTCGTCGTTGTTCGGCTCAGTGGCGGCATCGTCGCTGAACTTGAGGCCATCCAGAGAAATGCTATGAAGATGGAAGACAAAATGTGGGAACAGTGCACTGCTTGACATAGTTAACTGAAATCTGGGGGGCAACGCGTTTGTTTTTATGTACCTGTGGTACAGAGTGTCTCCAATGTTCATGTAGTGGGACAGTTCTTTCCTCAGGGAGGCTTTCAGCTCACGCTCCGTTTTTATGGTCTCCAGGGCCTCACTCAGCTGACGTTCAGCGATCTCTTTCAGACGGATGGCATCCTCCAACTGGCTGTTAAGGAACTGCGTGTCTTCCTCCAGACGACGGATTTCATGCTTCAGACCCTCAAACTCCACCTGGATACAAAGGAGTCGTAGCATCTTTTATTAGTAGGAAATTTTAAAGCAACACACAAAAAGAAGGATACTCCCAAACATTTTATGGCTTAGTATGTATTTAATTTGTTCATGCCATAGTAAGTTCATTTGTTCATTTTTCTAACCACTTAATCCAATTCAGGGTTGCGGGGAAGCTGCAGTCTATTCCAGCAGACTTTGGGCGAAAGTCATGGTATATCCTACAGCTCGCCAGTCCGTCGCAGGGCCACACAAAGACAAACAACCACTCACACTCACTCCTAGGGGCAATTTAGAGTACCCAATTACCCATGCATGTCTTTGGATGGTGGGAGGAAGCCGGAATACCCAGAGAGAATTCACGCATACACGGGAAGAACATGCAAACTCCACACAGAAAGGCCACTGACCAATCCCAGTCAAGGATTGAACCAGCGACCTTCTTGCTGTGAGCCAAATGTGCTAACCACCATGCCATTGTGTAGCCCCGCCATAATAAGTTATGATGCTTATTTTTAATTGCTTTCCTGAATATTAGTTACTTATTTCCCTTTATGATAAATATAAAACACAGTTACAAGGGGGTATATATCAGAGGCTGGGAGTTCTCCAGTATCCTCGTTGGATATTCAGCTCTGCTTAATGTGTGTAAGAATTTATTTGAATCTTTGAAATGTTTGAAAATAGTTGCTGAATCTGTAAAAAAAAAGCAGAAGACTACATGGCAGCTTAAGGAAACTCTCTTGTTTTTAATTAAGGTATTTTAAATGGAGAAAAGAAATCCCATAATGTGGGATAGAGCTTCTTCTGGACAACAAAAACACTGTACATCTGCACATTTCTGTTGATAAGAGTACTTGGAGGGAGATGACCTAAGCCCCCATTTTAATTAAGCCTGACTAAAAAGGAATCAGCAACAATGGCAGAATTACCATCAGAGGGATGCTCTGTTCTCCTTTGCCAACATAATCTGTTTTATTTTGAGACTAAAAACCCACCATTGTCACAATTTATGTGGTTAAGACTGTGCCATTCTCACCTGACTCTGTTTGAGCACAGAGACTTGTTTCTGTAGAGAGATGTTCTCCTCTTCCAGCTCGGTGTAGTCCTGCAGCAGACGAGTCTCCCGGAACTTGTACTCCTTGATGTCATCACGCAGCTGATTCCTCTGGAGCTCCACCACCTGGCTGTTCTGTTGGGCCAAACGGGGTAGAGAGATAGAGATGAGCTGTCAATGACCTCAATTTAAGAGTTTTGACTGAATGTGTGAAAGATGATGATTTACTGACTGATTGATTGGATTGTTGCTTTAGCGAGACTATTTGAGTCACATCACTTATCCAAAGCTTTAAATCTTGCTAAATAATACAGGGCTCCCATCTGGCTGAACCAAATGTGTGTATGGATGTGTTAGTGAGCCTGTTGGGAGAGGGAGTTGCCAGGTGTCGCTCTGGGCAGTGGGCCACAAGTGTAATCGCCTGCTGGTTATAATGACAAGATTGAAGCCTGCTTATCTTTTTCTTAGGGACAGACATTCATTGGGTAAGAAGGTCTGCAATGGTGTCACTGTCAAAAACGGGAGTCCCATGTGGACTCATTTTCTGTATAAGATGGCGATTCTAAGTGAGGAAACAGCTGAAACAAGAAATGGTGCAAAAAGTGTCGGAAATGTTACAAGCTTCTGCAACAGAAGTTGGATCCAATTACATGTAAATACAAAAAAAAAAAAAGCATGTCATCACCCAAGGAAGAGGAGAATTTATACATTTATATGTATAAGTCACAGACAGGACAAGAATATGGTTGGGAATTTGTGTGTATGTGCGTATGGGTATGCATATAAGTCAGATGCATTCTGATCTGAGGAGAAGTGGCAGAGATGAACTAATACCAGAGAGACAATTAGCCCTCCAATCCGTTTGCCAGTTGGCCCTTGGTCTAACGCTATCTCCATACAGCCACATCACAAACCCTTCTCTCAGATCACTCAGCAACTGCAGGAAGTCCCCCCTGAGAGGCTTTCACTTTGCTCACTTTCTCATCTCAGCACTACCTTGGGGTTAAACGTCACTAAAGTCAGATAAAGTGAAATAATCTGGTGATGATAGGATACCCTATAAATGAAATAATCTATTTAATAACTTGAAAGTCAGTGGTTTAAAGCCATTCAGTTAAAACAATGGCCTAGTCAGAGATGCAGAGATAACATAATTACAACATATAAATAAATCACCAGTGTTTCTTTACATCTCAATAATGTGACTCATGAGACTTAAATAAAAAAGTTGAAACTATTTGTTTTTTTAACCTTTGACTAATTTCCACTGCTTATTATTTGACTTATTAAATAAAGGAATGTACAAACATGTTGCTAATTGCATTCTACTGAAGTGCACATGTTCTCCGTTAACTCTGTGTAATAATTTATCACGACATGAACAACAAGCTTGTTGTTTGAAAATGTATTAATATTCATAGGGGTACTGCGCATGTCTGATGAGCTCGAGTGTTTTCTGTGCAAAAGCCCCCCTGTCGGTGCATGACTACATAATGCATGAGCTAACGCTACACACCAGTCGCGTTACTGAGTGTCTGTGAGGCAGTGCTGACTTCTGAAAGAATGTTACTTTACAGCAAACATGAGAAAACATTCAAAATTTAAAATAGTATGGGAGTATCAAACAACATTCACAATTAATCTATTATGACTATGAACATAATCTCATCATTAGAGTAATCTCTCTTTATTAAAGAAAAAAAAACTGGGCACAGCTGTGCCAGCTGGCGATCAGGTCTGCTGTCATTGATGTCATGTGCCTCAGCTGGAGGGGGAGTGCTGTTCACTCCAGATGAATAAAAGCCACCAATGAACCCGATTAGGAAGCTTCTCCAATCTGATTAAAATGCACACACGGGTCATGACCTTTCTTCACTTCTGCACCCTCTGCTGCATTGAACCCCTCAGAGCAGGGAGCTGGGCCGAGGAGGCCATGTGTCTGTCCGGGATGTAAAATGTTCCACTATTTAATTGGATGAGGGATATACGGCTCTCTGGGGAAGGTTTCTGATAAATCCCAAAATTTTGTGTGCGCCTCAGAGATGCGATTCTTTAAAGGGCAATCTGGTGACACCAACAGAGGTCATGAGTGAGAAGTCAGTCATGAGGTCAGTGGCTGTAACTTCTGTCACCGCAGGGGACGTCTGGACAGCTGCCTTAACACGCCCACACACACAAACGTGTCACTTCTATGCAAAGTGGGTGGCAAGATGAACATGTTTCTTCCTACAATGCCACAAAAACTATGAAAAACAATGTAAGAACTATTGCATGGATATGTGTGGATATTCACATAAAGCTTATAATCAAAATGAAAGCATGTTAGGTTCATAAAGAGGCAGCAAAACCAGTCACCCCCCAAATGAACCTTGTGAAGTCTGACTTCTCCTTAATGCTTTCTTCTTTCTGACAACTATTTAAATCTCAAAGCGGCTCAGAGTTACTTCGTTATATGTTTAAAACTACTCTTTCTATAGGAAATAACTCAATCAACCAGTAAGTCACAGTTTTAGGGTTTAATACAAAGGTAGATTAGGAATTTTAAAAAAAAATGCTTTGTTAAAGATGCTGTAGCATTCTTAACTCGACAAAAACCTGCTTTAAATAGAAATAATGATAATTGTACTCACAGTTCCAGATGGAACAAGACTATTATTATTTTCATAATAGCACAGACTACTTTGATAAAAAAAATGACATATTTTATCCTCTATCTGTCTCTTGACCTCCATTTCACCCTCCTCACTTTGCACTTTAGTAAAATGAACATGTGCTTTCCAAAAGCATATCTCTACACAATGCAAAAACTCCCAGATGGCATGGCAGAGTGCACACAAGCTCAGCAATTTTATTTATTTATTTTTAACCCCATTTTCAACTGCTCTTTCTAATACAGTCGACCTCCATTTTGTCATTTTACTACCAGTGCTGCTCTTATTTTCCACCCCCGACTGTGTTCAGAATTTTCCCAACATCCGTCTGCTTTTACACACTATGCATCAGTTCCACTTGGATTACTTCCATATCCTGAGCTTTAAGTTGGTTTGATCTGATAAACAGACGTGTACAGAGCAACCAGTTCCCTTATGTTGAGAGATTGGTGGTGATAATAAACCACAGCACATAACTTTATTGATGAGAAGATAAAATGTCCTACTCTAAAGCAAGTCGAAATCAAGTCAGCCCATGTCAAATCTAACTACCAAGTCACACCCATGAAGGTAATCATGGGAGACTGGGACTGAATACCTGATGAACTGCAGCTTCAAACAAAGAAAAGAAATAATGAAGCCCGGGGGCATCGTGCCACTGTCAAAGCAAAGAAAGTGGGTGAAGGCATATCTGCTTTTATCCTCCTCTGCCGCAGGCAGCTGTCACTCTATTCAGCCAAACAAGAATCCATTAAAGAGCAAAAACACATTGAAGGTCAATGAAAGAGTTAAAAACTGGAAAGTGAGGGGAACCTTGTGAGTGAGTAGCTGGCATTACTTTGCCCTGTATGTGACAAGCCCACAGGGGGACAGCGTGGCTTCCTGCACTTAACAGTGAAACAGAGATTTTTAGGTCATTTGGATGAGAGTGAAAAACCTGTTAACACCCATTAGGGAGAATGTGTGTCTGGGCCTGTGTGTATGTGTTGTTATTGTTGATTTATTAGTATTCATTGATCTGGCATGCAAAAACTACTTTAATCAATCGAACTAGAGGCTTCATTGAAAAACAACCCATTACTGGCATGATAAGGGATCAATGGAAGCCTCTTGGATGCATTCTGGAGGTGCTCCATGTTAGTGACAATCAATCTCCCACACACTTGGGGGATGAGGCAGCCATCTGAGATGGGACCAAGACGAGGTGACCCAGATATTACCTGGAGAGCTTTGAGTAGGCTGTGAATCACTTTTGACAGCAGCAGTAAATATGTCTGAAGACATCCATCTGCAGAATAGTTTTATTCACACTCCTCCATCTCATATTTTGAGCATTTTCCTTAAACTTCTTCTTTTAAGAAGCAGTATTTGTCATCCCTTTCTACCTCATCTTCCCAAACGGCATAGAAAAGGAGGTGATCTGTCTTGGCATTAATGTCAAAGGAAATAATAAGGCAGTCGACATCAACACCCCAGAGCCCTCTGGGACCCGGGGTCCTATTACATTAGCATCATGGATGATAATAGGAGGGAACAAAGAGCAAACCTCCTTGGATCTCTATGCTACTCAACTCTGACCTTTCAAGAATCAAGGTGAAGTTTCAGCACTATCTGCTCCACCACTGAAAACCCGAAGCATTGTACTGTGGCCTTTTACATAAGAAAAAACAATTCTCTTTATTATAAGCTTCAACACATACCCTCTTACTCCCTTGTAGGTTTATTCCATCCACGCAGATGGCCGTTCCCACTTTGGTCAGGTGTCTAATCCAGACAGTCAACACAGCCCTTAAATTAAATAAGTGGCTTTATGTCTGAGAGCTTTATGTACCGTTTCAATGAGGTGGGAAAATAACAGCCGCATTTAACAACTGAATAACTCTCACATGATGGTAAGTGAAAAGAAAAATGAAATAATAATAAAAAATAAATAAATAAAAAAAACACCCTGTGTAATTAATGTGTGAAAAATGAAAAGAAGTGTATTATTTCATGGTAACAGCTGTGTGTGAATAGAGACACAGTCCAAAAACATCCTAGGTGACACAAACAGAAAATAATTCATGCAGTGACACAGAAGTGTCAACAGAGAGTGAAGATGGCCTGAAATACACTGATAACATGTTGAGGATTTTTATCGAAGGCTTTGCTCGATAATTTCCTTTGAGGCGGCTCGTGGGGCGCCTCATTCTGAGGATAATGCGAGACATCATTGTCAGCACATTCCTCTCAAGACATGAGATTGAATTTAATGAAGTCACGGCTGTTAGAGAGCACCTCCTTACAATGTTACTGACTCTTTGTGAGAGTATAATCCTATAGACCACGCTGTAGCAGTGAAACATGTCTTAACTGTGTGCTTTGGGCTAACATTTGTGTCTTTGGAAGGAGAGAGTGTGTGCCTGTGAGGTTTAACTGTGTAACATGTAACAAACTGAGATGTTGTGGCTGAAATGGCTTTGAATGAGCTGGTCTGCAATGCACCAAAATCCATTTTGTTTGAAATGATGGCAGGGATTGCTTTTATAACACCGTCAAATTATGATTTGTATGCTTCGTTCGAATGAGCTGGTTCCATGAAAGCTCCTAGCTAAAATACATCTTGAGCTTCTGGGGTAAATTTGTCAGGACGCGTGGGTAAAAAAACACACTCCTTTTCAAACAAACACAAAAGGCTACAGTTGCAGTCACATTGTCACTTGAATCCCATGATAAAAGTGAGTCATTCAGTTACTTGCCTGACTCTATCTGATTAGCCATGGTATCTAAGAAAACCAAAACCATCAACCATCTTAGATACATGTACTCTCATTAAGCCTTTCTCTTTCTCCAACGGATTTTAGGCCTCTTTCTCTTTTTTTGTACCAATCTCTTTGGCCTGATACTCCGCCTGCTCTCCCACTCTGAGCTTGTGGGCTAATTTAAAATCCTGGAGACAAAGACTTCTTTCAGGCCTGTCGGTTGGGTCACAATGCCAGCCTCAGTGCCCGGGCTTTCTCCATTTGACTGCCACACACACTCCCAGCACCCACCAAAGTGCCATTGGAGGGGTGTCATTATCTCCAAAACATGGAGGCAATTTACACCCTGGACCCTTTTATCAGACCAATTAGAGCAGTCTCTTCAGAAATGGAAGGGTCCTGGCAGCAGTGCCAACATGTAGACCACCAGTGAACCGACTGGTAAAGCTGTAGATGAGAGTTTACAGTAAAAAAAAAAAATCCTTTTTACTTATAAATCCTTAAAAACAAATCTGAATTGTATAACCTCAGGTGGTAAACTAAATGTGTTTGTAGAATTTAATCATGTTCAAGTTGATACTTGACAAATGGCTGGCAGCTGCTGGTGAATTTACTACTGTGGAACACATGCTCACTTCCAAAATCACGTCTGCAAAGGCACATCTGGCTTTTATAAAACTCGACTTATACCAACACAGATGAGCAGTTGCTGACCTAATTATGGTGGAATCTGGAGCTTTTCCCAAACTTAATTCGTTGTGAGGGACGTGCCATTTTAAGTCTTATTCTAATCTGAGTAAGAAGCACTGCTGACATCTGTTTCGACAGTGACTCACAGAAAACGGCAATTAATACTCCAGTGAGTTTTTTTTTTTTTCTTTTTAAATTCCTCCCTCTGGTTTTAAACCAAACCTGCAAAACACTCCGGCCACTGTGCACAACCATGGGAATATGGGCTTAATAATCTCACAGGCTGAGAATTATGCAAAACCCTAATAAAAAGGGATGCGCCTAATACCATCCTGCAGATTGTGCATTCAGAAGCATAATGTGAGCTCAACCATGATCCTTGTACAGCTTTTGGAAGGAGACATGTACACACATGTCTAAAAATAAGGTTATTTTTACAAATTCAGAAAGGTGTTATTGTTAGAGCCAACATACACATAAAAAAGTAACTTTATTTGTCTGCACCTTCTATTTTCATAAAGGCAAGCTCTTCCAACTCCTCCAAGTACTCCAAACCCCATCTCTACTACTCCAGCTTTGACTCTACTGTCAACGAAACATCAACCACAGCATCAAAGAAACCTCTCTAAAGGTGAGAGGCTCTCTTTCTTGACAGGCTCTGCTCATCCCTTTTTAATCGCTTCATGTCTTTCTGTATTTGTGTCAAACATGTTTTCACAAAACCCCAAAACATCAGTTTCATTTCAACATGTACTGCTCTCTAGTTAAAGCAACGTCCTGGCTACAAGTGGCATCACACACCACTGCACGTACAGTACATAACCACTGGCAAAGACACAAGCCACGCTGTCTCTTCTAATGAGATCGGTTAGCTGTGAATATATGTAAATAGCAGCCATGAAGGGGTCAGACATTGTCCTAAGTGGGGCACCAACAATGACGGCCTGAAGTATGTTTAGACATGTGTGTTCAGACTTACTGAAATGGTTTGGTCGTGTCTCACCCAAACAGTAACAGGTTTGTCTGAGGTGGAGTTTTTTGGGGTTTTTTAAAAATATAATGAAGCGTATCTCTAATGCCACAATTTAGGCAAGGCATTGAGTATTAGTTGTACAAGTTTGCACTTTAATGTGGTGATTATTTATTAATGTAGGATCTTCGATCTTACATAGAGGGAAAACTTGCATATTATTGCATTTCCTGAAACTACAGTTCCACCCAACAGGAGTGGAGATCACCACATTGTGCTTAAAGGCAAGGCGTTTTTCAGCTGCTACAGTGAAGTTCATCTAGTCTTAACATGGTAAAAACAAATAGGTTTGCAACCACACCTTGAATAATAAAGATCATAAATATTAGATACATCCTGCAGGTGCAGTAGGCATTTTGAGCTCCACGTGTACATGTTGGTCTGGGGGTTGTTGACCATTCTTCGATAATTCATTTGCCAAATGGAACGAATAAGAAGTAAAAAAAAAAAAAAAGTACTGGTTTCCTTCAGACTGATGAGTAATGAATATCTGCTTATTTTCTGCAGATTCAGATAAGAAGCATTACGATAACATCAATACAAACATTTGTTCTCAATAGCTGCAAGCAGAAATGAACACACACTTAACCTTATGTTTCAACTCACAAGTGAGTTCATTTTCAAGGTATTGACGCAAGCAACTAATAAATGCAACACAGAGTATCCTTGTGAGCAATAATAATGCTGTAGGTGACAATCTGGCCTTCTGGCAGCAGCACTTAGAATCACAGCTTTTAGAGCTCAAGTTAGCTAAATATTACAAATGTAAGGAGATTTAAACAAAAAAAGTATAGTGACTTTAATACTGTATTTGCTTTTCTTACCTCTTTCATCTCTTGGGATATGGCATTAAGGCGTTCATTCTCAGACTGGGTGTTGGTGAGGATGTTACGCGCCTGCCGGAGCTCGGTCTGCAGTTCCAGGACCCTCTGCTCATAGTATGCTTCTTTACAGGCCGACTCCTGGATTAGAGACTCTTCACGACTCTCCCCGTCCGCTGCAACCTTCCTGTGGTTGGAATAAGCTTGTCCAAAGGCCTGAAGATACAGTGAAAAAAGAAAAAGCATGCTGGTTAGCGCTTATATTGTTCACTGATTGTTGTGTAAAACTTTCAGAGCAAACAGGAGACTTGTGTAGGGAGTGTAATCACTGGAGGAAATTTTAGGTTTTAACTATAGGAATTACAGCTGACAATCATTTTCTTGTAATTCAGCCATTTTAATGTGACACTGATCCCTTCGTCTAAGGTTTAGCTGAGGACTAGGGATCAAAACCTCCCAAAACACGGCCGTCGCTCTGCGGAGATTATCAGTTAGGCTCCATCTGGGCTGCATCATAGTGTCTTCCCCCATCCCCCATCCCTCCCTCGTTGAGCTGTAGGATGTTGGCCTCCTATGCACGTGCTCTGCAGTGACTCCACAGATGGAAAAAGCAAACAGAAAAAGTAGAGCAAATGGACTAGTGTCTGAGTAATCGTGAGAGACCTGTTTTCCAATACTCTTAATACCTAAGAGCATGTTAAAGCAAGGGAAGACCACGACATGAAATGAAGAGGGGATGAACTTGGTCAAGATTAAATAACCAGATCGGGCTTCTACACTGGTTTATGGATTCTAGATTAAAAGGGCATGAATTTTGAAAGACTGTTTCATTATCATTAATGCGGCCTTAATTCCTACTTTAATGTGTTACTTGCCTGCAAGTTGTAAAAAGAAAAAAAAAGAAAGAAGAAGAAATAACTGGACATCAGCGTCAAACATTGGTTGCAGCAGAATCTAGGTTAGGCAATCTTTCCCCTTCCTGATATAATCACCCTCCTGATTACAGATTTCAATTCCAATCCTGTAACCACCGGTGATCAAATGGAAATTCTGATTCTCATCTTGCCTCATAGACTGAGTGCAGGCCGTAATCTGAAATCACCTGAGGGACTGAATTTGACCTTGTTTGCTGCTGCAATGCACTCATCCTTCTCTCTGACCAGCTACCCCATTATGCCGCACGTGACTGGCTGCTGCTGGATTGTCTCTCTTTGACTGAATGTTGTTTTAATCCCAGTAATTCCTTCGAAGAGAGACAAAAAAAAATGCTGCTGTATTTGTATCAAAATGACCTACTTGTAAAACTTGGAGGAATACGTGGACATATAAAACTAGAATATCTCTTACATTCCAGTGACGTTTATGGTGCAAACAGGGCGTTAGTAAGGAAGGACAGATTAAATATGACAGTACGGCACATATGCTTTTATCTATAAGCATCTCTGTTAGAGCTGCCACCATCTGCCAGCAGATTATAATCAATTTACCTGTTTATGTGATGAATGTCTGCTGGTAAACAACAATCTAACACATAAAAATTTGGGGTAATTTTGAACTGTTTATTTTTTGTTTAATATTAATATATTTCGCTTTTTCACTTTAGAAATGGCTATATCTAACATTCCCAACCAATTAGATCAAATGCAAACCAATCCTAAACAATGCAACTTTAACTTCATGTTAACTTTGCCCATCAAATGAAAATCAATTATATATTATAATATTCAGATTAAACCACCCTTATGAGGTAGATTTATTTCAAGTAAAACATTGCAAAATCACCTTTCGACTTAATCACTTTTCTTCCTTCCTGTGTCATGCGACAGTTTTAGTTATGGATTATTTTAATCTAAATGTAAATTCATAGTCGTGTATTCAGAGAACAAATAATTTTTTGTCAAACAATTTGCCACTTTTCCATCAATAAACAACTAATGTTTGTTACTCTAGATAAGACTTAAATACTTTTCCTGCCTCCCCCATCCGTCCTCTAACCCAAAACCGTGCCATCAATCAGCAACAGCAAAAGGTTATATTTGATTAAAAAGTCATTACAAGAGACGGGATTAACCCAATCAGAATCAGGGGAATCCCATCATTATTATCATGATGAGTTTGTTCGGAGGAGACTATCAATTCAATCTGAGACCTGTCCTTCAAACAATCAGAGCCCCCACCGATCCACTGACCCATTGACTTTAATCTTAGCCCCCCTAGCATTTTTTGGGGTGGGTGGGGGGTTATATTAAGGACGCACGCGACCAATCCTATAATCTCACAGTGAGCGGCCTACTCAATTTATAATTCATCTTTAGCCAGCCATATGCTGCTTTTTTTCCTCCTATTTTTACATTGGACATTTGAGCATGGATTATTAATCTCCTGTAAAGCTAATCAAAGGCAGGACTTTGGTTACTAGTGTATTGTTTGGACTTAAATCTCTCAGATAGAAGTCAGTATTCTAGAAGCTTTTTCCCCATTACAGAGCACAATACTGAACTTTTATGAAATGCTACCCTGCTGAGCTGGAATTTTAATTCTAGGCTGCTTTGGGTCAAATCAAAACACTAATTTCTCTGGCAGTTACTTATTTTATACAATGGTCAACCTATAAACAAAAGCAGCAACAGACGAAACGTTGCTATGAAAACACTGGCTTTAACAATGACTGCTTGTGTGCATGAGATGAGGAAAACACATGTTGCATCATGACCAAGGACACAACCTTCAGAGGCAAATGTCTGCTGATTAGAAGGTGAAAACTCATCAGGACTCAAAGGTGAATGACACCTCTCTGCTTTATGATCTCTGCTCTGGAACAGAGTGCAAATGCAAAGCACAAGCTTCTAAAAAACTACAGCTCCCTGCTAATGTCCAACACCTTACATAGTACAGGAAGAAAATATCAGGCCAGTGAGTTCATTCTGGTTCTCCCAGCACAGAGCCTCTTGTTCACATTTTAACAATCCAGCGAGCCAAGAAAAAACAGGGAGATTGGCTTTGAGTCTCGCACAGACAGCAAACAGATCAATACAGCTGGTCTCAGAGGTGCTGCAGAGCCGAAGTACGCATATAAAATTCTATTTTTATTCCCAGTGTTGTTGGCAAAGAAGTATTTTTTTGGGATGTTTGAGAATACCAATAGGTTTTCAAAAGATCATTTTACTGAAAAGCAGAATAAATACAATGATCACATTAGCGTTTGTAAAACTTAACAACATAAAGAGACGAAGAAAACAATCAGACTGCTGCTTCATTACCAAACTGAATGAACAGAAGCTGCATTGTTCATTTGACAAATACATCCAAACATTTAATCTGTTAATTGAGGTCTTAGAAAACCACTAATAACAATATTTTCAACTGGTTTGTCTTCAAACTCACTCAAATATGACAATAAGGTATAGCTGATTGGCCAAAACCACATATGCCGGTTATGTATTAGAAAGATTTGTGGGCCAGTGTGGGCCGATACTGAGCAGAATGCCTGAATGCTCAACAATAACGCTGTCACTTACATCAGTTCAGTTACTCATATACAGAAGGGTGCTGGAGTTGACCCTGGATTTCAAACCAGTGATTCAGCAACGCTGAAGGCTGGTCAGTGTTGAGGTTTTTCATTGTTGGCGTTTGCGGAGGAAGAGAGGTGGAGCAAGGGGAGCACAACACAAACTATCTCACAGTGAATGGGTTGTTTTTCCTCGTGAGTCACAGCTCACGTGGAGTGGCAGTTTGTGAAGACAAATAGACAAAACCCCCGTCCTTTTGCCTTTATTTCCACTCCCAGGCCACTGGACAGCCAGCAACTTTAAAGAGGCAAATTGCTTTGAGGTGTTTGTTTATTCTATATTTAGCCGCCTACTATTAACTGTTCAATAGAAATCTCTTGGAGAATGAGGTTAAAATGCATCCGGTGAGCCGGTGGCATCCATTAACAAATATGTGTGACTTAACGTGGGATGGTGACCCACTACTCTGCACGTTTCATTTGTCTGGAAGATAAAAGCCTCCATGTTATTTTTGTGCCAACGGGCTGTGTAAACCATGTCACATAGCAGTGTATGACATGTTTGGTTAACTCAGTTTATTGAGAACATTGTTGCCGATCTAAAATCCACTGACATTTCTGTAACGAGTAACATTGTAGCTAATTATTTACAGCATGAAATGCTCCACAGAGGGGGCTGGGCTGAAATGAAAAGACACTTTCATCGCTTTTATCCCTGAACCAATCCATGGGGGTTATGATTAGCTCTCTGATGCTTTCCTGTAGTATGGTGCTAATCTCTCTCTTGCTGTACTGACAGCTCTTCACTACATCAGCAATTTCTACCTTGGGAACAATATTTCTGAAAAGAGTAAAAAATGTATTGGAACACTTGAGGATTATGAAAAGAAACAATCAAACTTAAAAGTTACATGCAAGGTGTTGTATGTGCAAAAGCAGGATGAGAGAAATATAAGAAGGTGAAACAAAATGCAAACCAGAGAGGTAGAGATGCTGGCTGTTTCCTGGCACAGAGCCACATTGATTCCCTGTACAGCACAGAGCCGTTGGGCTATTATTCACACACAGGCATGGGCAATTTCACACACACAAAAAACACACATATACACCATTTACAATCCTACCAGTGTGCCCTGCAGTCAGCCAAGTAGAGGCTTGTCCGCTCATCTGAGAGAGGAGGAGGTGAGTGTTCAAGTCTCATAGGGGCTCCACTAACACTGCATGCACTTTGTGTTATCACACAAACACTCAATGCAGTGGACGCTAATGGCAAGGAATACTCATCAGAAAATGTAATTCAATGGAAGTCAGGAAATACTTGAAAAAAAGTGTTCTGCCTGAAGTAGACTGGCGTAGAGCTTTATTTTCATCATGACACTTGCAGGCAGGAAAAACACAAAGCTGCACCACACTAAGGCTCTATTACTGTGTTGCAGACAGGGACGGAGAGAACATCAGAGGGGATGGTTGTACAGGGAAGGGGTACATCTACATGTAATACATGTGATTAATGCACACACATGCATGCGCACACATAGGCCCCTACAAGCGTTACACTAATCAGACTCATGAGGCTCTTTACACGCCTCATTTAAGGACTCATCCTCAACCAGCAAAAATAACTGGACATCAGCGTCAAAATAGCATAATTGGCTACAGGAGCTCAGCAATACAAAGCTGCTACACAAATTCTCTCTGCTTCGAGAGGCCTGTAATGATTAAGCACTAGTTAGTGCTTTCAACAAATGTGGCTGGGGAATACTACATTTCATATTCTATTCTGACTCTAGAAGTCAGAGGCGCGCATTACAGATTCTGTGTGAAGTCAGTCTTTAGTTAGATCCGAGTCCGTGTTCAAACGTGATTATGATTTATATGCATCATCCATTAACAAGAACTTTACTGTGAAAAATGTAGCTTCTTTATGAAGGTGAAACATCTGCAAAGACAGGATAGCCCACCATTAGAAGACTGTTTCAGGCTAACGGCTTCATGTTGTGGCTGTTGATGGAGTAGCTCCTGTTATTACATGGCAGAAGTAGTCATTAATCACACAACAGCAAGTTTAAACATCTCTCTCAAGTTTTACAGGTTTCTTACACTTCAACCTAATAATATAGAATAAAAAGACACATTATAGATCATATAGAGTATACAGAACAACTAGAAACAGTCATTTTTATGCCAGTTAAGGGTAAGTTCCACAATCAAAATTTGAGTCCAACATTTCCTGAGGCTTGACTTGACTTCACTTGCAGTTTTGGTTTCTGCTTTCATTGCTGAGATAAAGAATTGTATGTAGTATCTTGATTGACCAGAGAGAGAAACAACAAGGTTTTAAACTTCTCTTTTGTCTACATTTCTTAAGAGTCAATCATAAGGAAGCATCTGTATCTCCTGAACTGTTGGTTGGGTCTATTGTTCAGCTGCCAAGTATGGAGGAAAAAGCCCCTCAGGTCTCAGGGGTGAGTAGCTATTCAATGGGCTCCTCCACACAACACCACCAAATTGGCGTCTAAGCTGAAATCTGGGTTCTTTATCATCGCTCATATGACTGCAGTACGCTCTGACAGCACCGACTCTTTGCATTCACAACCTCCATCATTAGCAATGCAAAGTGAACCTTATCTCTGCCTGACTGTAGTCACCCTGTCGGTTCCTCTTTCTGCCTCACAATCTGCCTGGATGAGATCTCGCAGGTCCACGCGCCTCCACCCCAGGGGAGGAGACGTTGTTATGGTTACTAGGCCAATTACAGTGACAGAGTGAGGCGGTCAGTTCAGGCGAGGCAAAGGATGCAACTAACACAGATGGCTGTTGCAGAGCTCAGCAAGCACAACCTGCTCTCATCTTCCGACTCTGGCTGCAGTCTTCAGCCATGTCCTGCTCCTCATAAAGATGACCTTTTGGATCCACAAAGATAGTGCTGCTCTCAAGATGCTTCAAAGTATTTTTTCTTAATTTTCCCCGTTTGTTCTGTGATAAAGTACCAAAATAAACAATCATTGACCATAAAGAGCTTTTGTTTCCGTGACTCTTCGTACTATATCCCAAAAGACTCCATTCCCAAGGGAGCCTTCATATATGATCTCCACAGCTGAACAGCCCTCAATTATTACACACATAAATGACTAAGATGGGGAAACAGCTGGGCCCGCACAGCCCATGTATAAACATATATGTTTACATTTGTGAACACAACCACAGATAAGGTTGAACTTTTGAAATAAATATTACACACACACACATATATTATATCATATATATATATATATACATATATATATATATATATATATATATATATGATATATATATATTATATCATATATATTATATCATATATATATATATATATATATATATATATATATATATATATATATATATATATATATATATATATATATATATATATGTGTGTGTGTGTGTGTGTGTGTGTGTGTGTGTGTGTGAGTGAGTGAGTGTGTGTGTAAAAAATGTAAACGTATCTTTATGTATGTTTTTAATATATATGTATGTATGTATTAAACATATACGAGACCCTAATGTATCACCTCATCATCCTAGACTTGTCTGAGTGGTGAAACATGAAAAATCAATCAGGGTGAAACACCAACAGAAAGGAGGGAAAGTTGAAATATTACTGGCCTTGCTTACATTTTTCATTGTCAAAAATGCCACTTACATTGTTACTTAAATATAATGATTTATCATTCCAGATTCACTCCTTATATTCACTCTCAGTTATATCTCAGCCTTGTCCATGCTCATCTCTTTATCTCCCTTCTTATCTCTCCATTCACACTTCAGAATTCAGACGATAGTCTCTTGGGAAGGGGTTCTGCAATCATGCTGGCCAGACACAGAATAATGACCCCCCCTTACCCAATTAGATTAAATGTGTGCGCAAATGTGATTATGTGCACATGTCCTGTACAAGTGAGGCAAAATCTCAGGTCATGGAGGTGAGTCTTCCATATGGGACCAGGTCATTTAACTAATAATTAGATAGGGGGCACTCAGTGAACTCAATACAAACCTGGATATAATGAAGTTTATTTGTTTATAGTACAATAAATCACATGCAATTCAATATCTGTTTACAGAAAACAAACTCTGCTTCTTTTCTTTAAAAGGTGCATTCAAGTAGCAAGTAAAAATAACATGCAATAAGTCAAAATATATTGCTTTTAGGTGAACATATTTGTTCAGCAAAGACCCAAGAACAACTGGATTACACATAATATTTATGCTATGATTTTACAAAAATATAGCTGGGGGGCCTTTTAAACTCATTAAGCCAGCTGACAGAGTGATGCCCAAAAAAAAACAAGCTGGTTCCCACAGGAAATCCATGCACTGCCCACTACCCCTCCCTGTCTCTGACTGCTATCCACATTTCTTAAGGACCCCCTGAGAGTCTGTCAAACATCCAATTATAAACCCACCTCCCTTTTATGTCTCCAACCCTGAACTTTAATGTTGTTATTGCTGTATGGTCAGCCCCCTGCCCAACTTCTTCCCCTCCATTTACTCTTTTCCTACTCCCCTCTCTTCTGATCAGTCATGCCTGAGGGGCTCAAAGTGTGGACTCCATAAAACTTGGGTATAGTAAACTGCGACATGGGGGATCCAGAGCCCCTAGCCAACAATATGGACCTGGGTAAGGCAGAGAAATGAGGGGGGGGGGAGGGAGAAAGGTGGCAGCTAGTGAGTATGATGTACAGACTCTCGACATACTGGTGTTCCCTGCTTGCACAGTGGGATTAAACCAAAAGAGCCCCCCCCCCCCCCCCCCCCCCCCCCCCCTCCCCCGGGGTGAAGGGAGAGAACCCTTTGAAATTGGGTTTGCTAATGTTTGAATAGATGGCCTATTAAAAAAAAGAACGATGCTTTCAGAATCTGCCCTCTGGTTAATTAATTTAAGTAAGATAGGAGGCACTACTCTGCAAGTCAGCACATGACAGCAGTATGAGTGTATGCAGAATTTCAGAGGAACCAGAGAAGGGTGTGTCAGAAAGCTGCCTATAAGAACAAGGTGGAGAGAAAGGAAAATGCAAACAAGACTCCTCTTCAGAGGGAGGGTGGAGAACATCAAACCCTTTAGATGTATGTCTATAACTAGGGGTGGGGCTGGGGCACACACCATCTGTCTGCTTACAGCTACCCCAAAGTTATTGTTTCTGGTCATATGCATGGAGTGTGCACCACTATCTTGTAGCATTTTTTTCTTCACAGGGTATTGTTTTATGCTTAAAAATATACCTTAACCAGTCCATCTGAATATGCTCTGCGTGTGTCTCCTATGTTTGCATGTTATTTCAAGAAACCTTTAGGAGGACACCAATAATAACCCAAGTCTGGCCTCTTGCTCCGATGAGCTTATAGGCTTCTGATTACATCATGTTTAGATTCTTTCCAGTGTAGAAAATGACCATATCATATTCCTCTGATTTAAAAACTTAAATCTTCTAAGTGCTTATTAAAGAGGTTACTTTGCTGAGGAATCACACGCAGTCACTTCCTCTGATCCGTTTTAAAAAGACATCTGACCATTTTTCACGCACTTCCAATCTGCTATAAAAAAGACTTCTCACAAGTAAACAGGAAGCAGAGCTGGTGCCAAGGGAGGTGAGCTCTGGCTTCACTACAATAGGAGGAAGAGGAGAGATTTGTTAGAGACTCAGCACAGTCCTTATGATTAAGTTAAGACTTTTTGACAAGACTCACTATCAAACAAAGCTGTAAACATGCACTAGAGGCCTTCACCATATTTTAAATGAGAGTGTAATTGTGTGTCTGTCAATTATATTGCTTGGCTTGTGGGCAGTCTGATATAAACAACCCTTGTTTCATTTTTTGTTTTTTTGTTTTTTTTAAAAAGGAATGATGCAGGCAAATTATAATAGTATAAAAGTTATGTTTTGCCCACGTGCTCAGCTGATTCATCTTTTTACATAAAACGGCACTCACCAGGCCTCACGCTAAAGGCACCATGTGTTTGAGCAGTAGAAGAGAGTATTTACCACCACATATTATGCAACATGACATGTTAAGTTACCCAAAGCTTAAAAAGTAAGGTGCTATCGTGTGTAGCAAACGTACAAAGGACAGAGATTACATAACTAACACATTCAAGTAATAGTTGTTGTGTTAATACAAAAATACCAAATGATAACTGTGTGGCAATTAAAATAATGAACTGATTTAAATTCAGTCAGTTCTTGTAAGTATGAAATGTGGCCCAAATAGCACAATGTTACTACAGAAAGTTAAATAGGCATTTGGGAGAGCAGGGATAAGTACCTGTGTTTCTCTCACGCACAGAGCTTAGTCCCCTCATTCACACTGCCCTCTTTGCTTACAGATTTGCAACCATTTGTAGACGATTCAGAAGAACTGGAGACTTATTTGTCTAAATGAACCATGTTGTATTGTCTGAGTGACACAGTCATTACTATGACCTCATCCTCTGCTTTTAACCTGGACTCCTGCCTGATCTGGTCCAAGTCTTCAGTAATTGGATTTGAATTGCAGAATCATGACCCTGCTGGGCTGCCATAATGCTTCTCCACATATACTTCTGACTTGTGTGAATGCTCAAGTGGTTGTTAAAAGAGTATTTCAAGGCAGAAAGTTGGATTTACTGAAGCTATAAGATTTACATAATCTAATCTGCCACTTACTTTATGACTATTTTACACAGTCAGGCATATAAAATAAGACTTTTCAAATCTGTGACTTCTTTCTCAGTTGAAGTTCTTGAAATATGAAGCCCTTAACATCCCTAATAGCCTAAATAACATGTTTAAAGTGTAGAAAACACAAACATCATCAACGAATGCTCCAAAGGTAAATATGACCTCCATTTGAATGGTGTGGGGGTGTTGATGGTACTTGTTTAACAGAGTTAAGGACAAACGCTTTCAAACTCATTCTGGCATTTAACCTAAACTACACACAATTATCCTTTTATTACAGTATAATAAAATATGGTGATTCTTCTCATGACAGAATCTTTTGGATAAACCAGACTCCAGTCCATCTGGAAACTTAAAAGATATGCTAAAAACATGTCTGTATATTCACAAAGCTTGTCATCTTTGCAATAATGTTTTTCAGACTGAAATTCATTTAGAGAGTCTTCCAGGCCTGGCAGCACCAACAACAAACTGCTAGGTTTGGCAACCACGACAGTAGGCTAATGGACCAGACGCAGGAGAACAGAGTACCTGACAGCCTCTGTGTAGCATTACCTCAAAAAACACATACCTGTCCCATGCCATGGGAGCTGCTAATAAGAGGGGCAGGACCTGGCAGACTCCCAGACCGCCGTAAGCCCTGCATACACAGGCTGGGATTCATCCTCTTATGGTCAGAGGGTAGGGGATTTGGGACTTTATTTAGTGCCATTTAGAAAAGATTACCCCTTAACTGCAGCCTTGCCAATCGGCAAAATAAATCGTGAAAGAGTGGACAGGATACCCCAAACAATACTGAACGGTTTAGCATTTGCAGTGTTGCAGATTACCTGACTGGACATGGCTCAAAAGCCTGAGGGAAAAAAAAACTGACTGGATAAGGCATACATAAAACTTAAAAAGACAGCAAGTCAACGTAGCTGGGATTGTAATACAAGAAGGGCTGAAATAAAGATAGATTTTGAAAGTGAGAGACAAACAGCAGTGGTGATAAAATATAGCTTGGTGGAGCAATTCCATTAATGATCACTGACTTTATTTATGAGTCCTTATATAAAAGAGCAGATGGGTTTTGTGTCCTCTTCGTATTTTTTACTGACATCCAATCAGCATCCAACCCATATAACAACACAGAAAAGGCTATAGTCAGACCGGAAAGCTTTGTTTTAGAACACTAGCATTTATCCTATAGTGGTTTGCCATTTTAAAAAGGACAAAAGGAAAATCCTTTCAAAAGTAGCCACAAATGGAGCGCCTCTCTCAATTTTTCTTTTGTCATGTGCTGTGTTCTGCTGCCACTTAAGCTTCTCTACATCTGTGACACTCAAGATTAGTAAACCCCAGTGGGTTAAGGGCCAGAACACTGAACACAGGGCCCAAGTTTGATTGAACTAAACAATATTTTGGGTTGACTGTGATTAAATTCCACAATGTGTTCCAGCTGGTTTACTGATGGGAAACCTGTGACAGGTGGAACAGGGTCTCTGTGTGACTGAAAGACTTTAACCGAGGCAGCACAAGAAGGACCAAGGAACTCAAGGCCTTTGTTTAATTCGGACTCTGTCTCCAAAGAAAGAACCAGTATCAGAAAACAAATGAATAAAACAGAAGATAATAAGTCTGTTGTTTTTACAGAGAGTATTTGGCCTCTACGGTCATGAAACTCATCTCATGACATTCATGTAGACCAAGGGAAGGCAGGAGGAGGTACCACATGCCTAACTCAGCATAGCCACTCTGGTAAAATCTCACCAGGTCACAGTGCTTTGTATATCATGCAGACCTGAACAGCTGGGGCCTGGGGGTGGAGCACATGATGTCATCTGTGAATAGGAACATCACCCAGATCGGAGTAGCGCACAATGATGTCATAAGCTACTTCACCTTATGACTGAAACTGTACTTTGCAATCTGTATGGCAGCTGGGTTAACGTTCACACATCTTCATTAGCAACCTGGCATACCGAGGTGTCTAAGAGGAAGGAGCTGATTATGTATAAATTAGATATGTATATTATGGGTTCAAAAATACCATGAGGAACAGTAGAATCATCCCTTTAGAATTAATATGAGGAAAACGGCGCTGTGACATCTAGTCATTTACATGTTTCAGGTTGCCAGGTGGTACATAGTTGACCAAGTGACTCTTATTCAGTGTAACATAAAAGAAGTGGTAGCCTGTTCCTACTACAGGCAATCAACATGACCCATTTTACTGAAGTTAATCTTAGAAAGATGAAGGGGAATTATTTTAGATAAGGGCAGGGGTGTCCAAAGTTGGTCCTCTCTGGCCAATTTCCTGCAGGTTTTGGAATGGAAGCCAGGTGTGTTGCTGGACATCGGCCCTCAAGAACAGACTGTGGACATCCCTGGATTAAGGTAAATACTACATGTCGTCAACTCAGACACAAACAAATAATTGAAGGGTTAAGTAAAGATTCTTAAACAATAATGTCCATGCCTTGTTCAAGAGGCATCTGAAATGATACCTACATAAAGAATATTCAATTTGGCTAAGATTTGCTGTTAAGTCCTTGCTCATCCTACAGAATTCAACCACAAATACACTCAGACAGAAGCACCTGCTGAGGAAGCAGAACGGCTGTTCAAATAAAGGCACTTAGTAGGGCTGTTACTAAGCAACAGCAATGGACAGAAATTCCTCCATCTTTCTGCCTCATGAACAGCATAGGGGGTGTTGGAAATATGTGAATATAAATGGCCTGTCCAAGTATGGCCACTGAAGTGAGAACTGGCTATATGACAACAATTTGCTTGCTGCTATCATGAAAATCTTTGATTAAGTGTTTATTTTCAGTGAGAGAACATATAAGTGTACATTTAAAATGCCCCAGTATTGTGTACAAGAGAAGTGGTTTAAGGTCACTAGATGGAGTTTGCTGTTTAAGAACTTTGTAAATCTCCCAGACATTCCATTCAAGTCTGTCTGAGTCCTTTAAAAGAGCACGAATATCCAAATATTACTGCCATTGTTGTAAACAGTGCCTGTGTATCCATGACAATGTGACATTTACACCTGACTGCAAATTTAACCATCTTGTGTGCTTTTGTCACAGCTGCTGACAAACCAGTTGGTCAATTTGACAAACAAACCCTCTAACATGTGAAGAAATAAGTCTATAAGGTTGATTTCTGTAGCATCTGATCTTCAGAGTTTATAATATCTTGAATTGTAAGTTGTGCATGAAACCTAAATATAAATAGAAGCTTTTCCTTTTAGCCCAGCTTGTTGTTGTAGCACTGCATAATAGTCTGCAGACAATAAAGAAGACATTGGAAGAGATGTCACAATGTGTTTGTATTTCTCTTGTGATAGCATCTCTTCTGCCCTTCGTGCAGAGACTGGCTAGGGGGTTGGGTAGTGGGATGAAAGAGCATAGCTGTGGTCTTCTGAATATCTGACTGCAACCAACAAATTGTAACTCTACCCTGTAGCAAAGGAAAATAGAGCCTCCCCTATAGCTTTTAGTGATTTTAGTTTATTACACACACGGATGGATGGTTGGGCTTCATTATAAGACGCCCTAACTAAAAGACTTTTACAATATCAACAGGACTTCAAATGGCATATGTTTGAAAAATGAAAAGCAAAAACTTCAACAATCCTCTTCTTTTAATTAGCTTCTCATTTACTGTCATAGTCTTGACTGTTTTTTAGCCCCTTTCGTCTTTTCAGAGCTTTTCGCTGCCATTCCTCTGTGGCAGAGCTGGATCATTGTGCCAAGAATAAGCATGGGGGAAAAAAAATCAAGCTGCAGTTGCTGAGACAGCCCAAAGACCTCCTCCTCTCATTTTAACAACCTCTGGGGAGAGGGCCACAGGAAGACAGAGACAAGAGGGAGAAGCAGGGGGCTGGAAAGCATTGCTATGTCTCTCAAAAACCCAAACAGGCAATGAGCGTTTCTGGCAAGGAACGAATGGGGGATATGATGAAGTAAGCTTTCTCACCAGCTATTGGCTGTTTTGTCTTGCAAGAGGCCACAGGAGGAAGTTGTACATCAAAGGAGGATGTGAGCAACTATGAACAAGTCTGTGTCAAAGCTGGAATTTGTCCCCCATGACTAAATGTGGGCTGTGAAAGAATCAAAGGATAACAGCAGCTGATTGCGCTATCTTTCTAACTCCCCTCTAAAGTCATACTTCTATCCATCTAAATCCCAGTAGACTATAACGCAGCTCCTCTAGGGAAGAAAATTGCAAGCAGCGTGGTACAAAAGTGGGAAATAAGTTGGACCATTGTTCGGAAGGACAGGCACATCCTTTATCTGACTCTGGAAGCCCGCTTTAAGCATCACGCTCAACATTCTTTCCATTCCCAAAGGGCTGTAACTCGTCTGGCCTCTTCTGCAACGTGTTTAATCTAAGCGGGAAGGTTCAAAATTCAAACAAAGTCCCGCCCTTACTAACCTAAGTAGAAATTCTTGTTTTCAAGACTTCTTTCACCACAGAAAACATTTTGACAGGCTATAAAACTGAAATCTAAAACATTACACTAACATCAACAACATGTATGACCTCCACACATAGATGTCATATGTCAATGTTCAAATTAAGTCAGCGTAAATGAAAAACCCAATTTCCACATTTTACACTGCTTTATCAGCCAATGTCAAACTATTCAAAACAGTATAGATTAGAACCTGCAGATAAGACCATAGACGGGGAAAAAAATACTAAAGGAAACCATGTGTACAGACCAAGAGTAGCTGTCAGCCAGACACTGGTCTTCAACAAGACGCCTTAGAGGTGCATAAATAAATAAAGGTGGCAGTGCAGTGGGGATAACCAGAGTATAGAGGGGGTGGGGATGAGGAGCCGTCCACACAGAAAGCATCCCCTCCTCAGCTTACAGTTTTGACCTTTCAGTATTAGAGGGAGATGATTGCTTATATTCTACAGGTTAATAAACCATCAAAATGACACAATCAATAAAACTAATAATTTGGTGCAACAATCAGTTGAAAAAAAAAATCTATAGGAAGTATGCTTTGCAAGCCAATAAATCATTAGAGATTTTGTCATATGGTAGTAAAACTGTGTGATTCTTAAACAACCTACCTCTTTCAGCTGATCGAGCTCCTGTCTGACAGCTTCGTAGTCGACCTCCAGGTCATCATACTGTTGTTTGAGCTGCTGCTTCTCCTCCAACACCGCCAGCCCATACTCCGCTGCCTGGATCTTCTCGTTGGTAGTCTCACTCAGCTCCCGGGAGAGACGCTCGATCTCCGCCCGCAGCCACTCCGGTGCGGCCTCCAGCAACAGCATAGCATCGGGATAGCCCTGCTCGTCCACGGACATGATCGTATTCGATGAAGATCAACCAACGTGCGCTAGTTGATCCGCGACGAGAAGATGTTGGGGCGTCTTCAAGCGATGTAACCTTGAAGAAGAAGCGGTTGCTCAAATTCGTCTGTATTTAAAATGCATGATTATTACGTCTGCGTTTCTCGTGGTCGCTCTTGTTTCTTTGGTCATGAAGATGACGTAAATGATTTTCCTCAGCGGACTACGCTGTTATCTCTTAAAAATGCTCCATCGTTGCTCCCCTGCCTTGTCTTCCCCTCTCTCCCCGGCTTGTCGGAGGAGCGATTGAGCCGGAGACCAGAGTACCATCTGCAAAGACAAGGAAGGGGATATGCTGTTTCCGGTTACTACCTTTAAATAAATATCCAGTTTTCTAGAATACACTTCTGAGCAAGTCTTACATGTATTTCAGTTATTCGGTTTTAGAAACGGAAAGAAAATCTAGTGTTAAGAACGTATTTTCTGCATAAAAAAATTCAGATAATTTCCTAAAATATCATAAATTGTTTGCTTTATTTTGAAGGCAAAACAGCTTCTGTCCCGGAAGTTCAACGGGCTTGTTTCAGACCGCTCAACGGTCCGTTGGCTAAAGTGTGACGCCCACGCTATCAGCTGGGAAAGCGTCTGACGGTCCGCAATGCATTTATGGAAATGTAGTCCTAACAGCGACTCAAGTCGGGAACTTCCGCCAACCGGTGTTAGAAAGTAAACTCATTTCCCATGATGCTTCAAGGCTTGCTTATGTGGAACACGGAAATCTTTCTATCAAACGGCATGTTGTCATAGAAATACAACAAACAGGTAGGCTCTTTTCCTTGTATATCTGTCGCCATCTGCCGGCAAAGTCTAACATATAATCTTTTTATCTGCACATATCCTCACGTGGTTTATATAGCAATCACTTTTGATATCTACACAGTTATGATGACAACTATTATAAATATTGCATAATAACTATATTATACAATATCATTTATGCCTATGTAAAGCGGCAATTTCCCTGTCAGGGTTAACTGATTGATATTCACCCATATTCTATAAAGTTAGTACCTTTTTTCATGATTATTTTGCATTCAGATATATAATCCCTGCACTCCTGGAGCTTAATTTAAGTAACTGAGAAGACAAAAATAATATATTTAAGCATAGTAAACTGAAATGCACAGTACCTAGGTCTAACATTTTAAGTTATATAAAACTTTGAGTATTTAAGTACTAACCAAATGTATTTAAGTACTAACCTAATGTCACATGTCCACAACACTTAGCTAATCTTATGAATTAGCTAAGTGTTATTTCAAATGAAAACATTTAATTACAATTATTGGTACGTTATTCTGCAAGTGACCACACAATCCAGTACATTGAATGTATTTTATTGAAACACAAAACATGTGAAATACCACATGAAAAAGTTTCTATAAAATGACCTCATTGTTCTTTGACAACAGTTGCAACAGCATGATCTTCTTTTTTGCTGCAGATACCACCTTACTGTGATGCATCTTTCCATGATACAGCAAATTGAACATGCATCAAATTATTAGACAATTTCCTTCTAATCACAGCATATTTTCCTAATTGTTTGTTCAGTGAACATTTCTCAAGTTTGAGGGTGGGGATAACACTAACCATGTAACAACATATACCGCATGTGCAAAAGAAAAACCTGAATGCTTCTTGTGTCAAACGCCAAGGGAGAGGTTAAGAACAGCATATAAAGTGTGACTGTATATGAACAAATATGCAGTGAGGCCAAGAAATGATAATGAGGGATCATTTCAGGAGGATAATGTAGTATAATTTCATTAAAACAAACAGTTCTGGACAATTCTAGATCAAAAAGAATCTCATACAAAATGAGCAACTGCAGGAACATTTTCTCCAATAAGTGTGTTGTAATTGTGCGACACGGAGAAGAAGATCTTTGCCATGGCAATACATTTGTCACACTCTTAGACTTTTGAACCTTTAGCTCATCTAAATTTAGCATTACCAGCTGATTGAAGATGAAAGTGTTTTGCTTCAGGTTGATTGGTGAGTGTGTCTATTGCAAGGTTGGCCTCTGGGATGATCCCCACTCTTAAGGTCTTTAGTTGGGATTTAGTTGGGGTGACCTCTCCCTGAGCCGTCACCTTATCGTGGTGGAGGGGTCTGTGCGTCCCGAAGATCCTAGCAGCTATGTTGTCGGGGGCTTTATGCCCCTGGTAGGGTCACCCATGGCAAACAGGTGTCTAGGGGAGGGACCAGACCAAGCACGGCTCATAGACCCCTATGATGACGACTAACCTGGGCGTGAATGTTCCCTTGCCCGGACGCGGGTTACCGGGACCCCCCTCTGGAGCCAGGCCTGGAGGCGGGGTACGAGAGCGAGCGTCTGGTGGCCGGGCCTTCGCCCATGGGGCCCGGTCGGGCTCAGCCCGAAAGGGTTACATGGGCCCCACCTCCCGTGGGCTCACCATCTGCGGGAGGAGCCATAGGGGTCGGGTGCAATGTGAGCTGGGCGGCAGCAAGGGGCGGGGACCCTGGCGGTCCGATCCCCGGCTGCAGAAGCTGGCTCTAGGGACGTGGAACGTCACCTCTCTGGTGGGGAAGGAGCCTGAGCTTGTGCGCGAGGTTGAGCGGTTCCGACTAGATATAGTTGGACTCACCTCGACGCATGGCTTGGGCTCTGGAACCAGTACCCTCGAGAGGGGCTGGACCTTCTTCCACTCTGGAGTTGCTCATGGTGAGAGGCGCCGAGCAGGTGTGGGCATTCTCATCAGCCCCCAGCTTGGTGCCTGCACGTTGGGGTTTACCCCGGTGGATGAAAGGGTAGTTTCCCTCCGCCTCTGGGTGGGGGGACGGGTCCTGATTGTTGTCTGTGCTTATGCACCGAACAGCAGTTCAGAGTACCCTACCTTTCTGGAGTCCTTGGAGGGAGTGCTGGAGGGTGCTCCTTCTGGAGACTCCATTGTTCTGCTGGGGGACTTCAATGCTCACGTGGGCAATGACAGTGAGACCTGGAGGGGAGTGATTGGGAGGCATGGTCCCCCCCCTCTGAACCCAAATGGTGTTTTGTTATTGGACTTCTGTGCTCGTCATGGATTGTCTATAACGAACACCATGTTCCAGCATAAGAGTGTCCATATGTACACCTGGCATCAGGATTCCCTGGGCCGCAGTTCAATGATCGACTTTGTAGTCGTATCGTCGGACCTGCGGCCACATGCCTTGGACACTCGGGTGAAGAGGGGGGCGGAGCTGTCAACTGATCACCACCTGGTGGTGAGTTGGCTCAGATGGTGGGGGAGGAAGCCGGTCAGAGCTGGCAGGCCCAAACGTGTTGTGAGGGTCTGCTGGGAACGTCTGGCTGAGTCCCCTGTCAGAGCGAGCTTCAACTCCCACCTTCAGCAGAGCTTCGAACATGTCCCGAGTGAGGCGGGGGACATTGAGTCCGAATGGGCTGTGTTCCGTGCCTCTATTGCTGAGGCGGCCGGCCGGAGCTGTGGCTGTAAGGTAGTTGGTGCCTGTCGTGGCGGTAATCCCAGGACTCGTTGGTGGACACCAGCAGTGAGGGATGCCATCAAGCTGAAGAAGGAGTCCTATCGAGCCTTCTTGGCCTGTGGGACTCTGGAGGCAGCTGATGGGTACCGGCGGGCTAAGCGGCATGTGGCTTCGGCTGTTGCCGAGGCAAAAATTCGGGCATGGGAGGAGTTCGGCGAGGCCATGGAGAAAGACTTCCGGATGGCTTCGAGGAGATTCTGGTCCACCATCCGGCGGCTCAGGAGGGGGAAGCAGTGCTCCATCAATACTGTGTACAGTGGAGGTGGGGAGCTGCTGACCTCAACTCGGGACGTAGTGGGTCGGTGGAAGGAATACTTCGAAGACCTCCTCAATCCTACCAACACGTCTTCCCATGAGGGAGCAGAGCTGGTGGACTCAGGGGTGGACTCTCCTATCTCTGGGGCTGAAGTCGCTGAGGTGGTCAAAAAGGTCCTTGGCGGCAAGGCCCCGGGGGTGGATGAGATCCGCCCGGAGTTCCTTAAGGCTCTGGATGCTGTGGGGCTGTCCTGGCTGACACGCCTCTGCAGCATCGCGTGGACATCGGGGGCAGTACCGCTGGATTGGCAGACTGGGGTGGTGGTCCCCCTTTTTAAGAAGGGGGACCGGAGGGTGTGTTCCAATTACAGGGGACTCACACTCCTCAGCCTCCCTGGTAAGGTCTATTCAGGGGTCCTGGAGAGGAGGGTCCGCCGGATAGTCGAATCCCGGATTGAGGAGGAGCAGTGTGGTTTTCGTCCTGGTCGCGGAACAGTGGACCAGCTCTATACCCTCTCTGGGGTCCTGGGAGGGGCATGGGAGTTTGCCCAACCAGTCTACATGTGCTTTGTGGACCTGGAGAAGGCATTCGACCGTGTCCCCCGGGAGCTCCTGTGGGGGGTACTCCGGGAGTATGGGGTACCGGACCCCCTTGTACGAGCTGTCCGGTCCCTGTACGACAGGTGTCAGAGCTTGGTCCGCATTGCCGGTAGTAAGTCGGATCCGTTTCCGGTGAGGGTTGGACTCCACCAAGGCTGCCCTTTATCACCGATTCTGTTCATAACTTATATGGACAGAATTTCTAGGCGCAGCCGAGGTGTTGAGGGGGTCCGACTTGGTGGCCTCAGGATTGGGTCCCTGCTTTTTGCGGATGACGTGGTCCTGTTGGCTTCATCTGGTCATGATCTCCAGCTCTCGCTTGAGCGATTCGCGGCCGAGTGTGAAGCGGCTGGGATGAGAATCAGCACCTCAAAATCTGAGACCATGGTCCTCAGCCGGAATAGGGTGGATTGCCCTCTCCAGGTCGGGGGTCAGGTCCTGCCTCAAGTGGAGGAGTTTAAATATCTCGGGGTCTTGTTCACGAGTGAGGGAAGGATGGAGCGCGAGATCAACAGACGGATCGGTGCGGCGTCTGCAGTAATGCGGACTCTGCGCCGGTCTGTCGTGGTGAAGAAGGAGCTGAGCCAGAAGGTGAAGCTCTCGATTTACCAGTCGATCTACGTTCCTACCCTCACCTATGGTCATGAGCTGTGGGTCGTGACCGAAAGAACGAGATCTCGTATACAGGCGGCTGAAATGGGTTTCCTCCGCAGGGTGGCCGGGCTCTCCCTTAGAGATAGGGTGAGGAGCTCGGTCATCCGGGAGGGGCTCAGAGTAGAGCCGCTGCTCCTTCGCATCGAGAGGAACCAGTTGAGGTGGCTCGGGCATCTGGTCAGGATGCCTCCTGGACGCCTCCCTGGTGAGGTGTTTCAGGCACGTCCCTCTGGGAGGAGACCCCGGGGAAGACCCAGGACACGCTGGAGGGATTATATCTCTCGGCTGGCCTGGGAACGCCTAGGGATCTCCCCCGCAGAGTTGGCAAATGTGGCTGGGGAGAGGGAAGTCTGGGCTTCCCTGCTTAGGCTGCTGCCCCCGCGACCCGACCCCGGATAAGCGGCAGAAGATGGATGGATGGATGGATGGATAGTTGGGGTGATGCTGGGCTTGCAGCTCTGTTGTCCTCACAGCAGATCATCTAAATAGTCTAAATTTATGCTCATTAAGATACTCCATGGGGCAAAAAGTAAGAAAAACAAGAGTTTAAAAAAAGGGATATTCAGGTTAACAGCAATTGGTAAGCAATCTGCTGTATGGACTTCTTTAACACTATTTATTTCTATAACTAATTAACCATTTACATTGGAAAATACAGCAAATAATTTCCTTTTAATAACAGGATAAGCATGCTATCAAGTTAAATTAAACATACATGCAATGAAACATCTCCATAAATTTTAATTGTCATAACCCATCATCCCCAATAAAATGATTGAAGAATAGCCAAACTAATTCAAACACTTATATAAAGAAATTAATTACCAAACTGCCATGCACGAGCCCACAAAAAGCCAGCTCAGTGGCTACGTCTCACACACACATATATGTAGAACAAAGAAATATATCCTTATCCTTTGTCAGTTTATTTGTCCTTACAGAGAAATACTACAAAGAAAAGTGACAGAATTTGCTTTTGAGCTTTAGTAATTTGAACTAACCACCAATATATTTAAAAACAGAAATATCAGCCTTGTTTTCTGGCCTTAGATTTACACAGAAAAATCTGTATAATAAGGGGGTAGTAAAACACCATTGAGGAATTTTAACTATTTCCTGAAAAAGTTCAGTGATTATTATGGAGCTGTTTATATATGGTTCCCATTTTGTCTTCAGCATAGCTATTATTAATATTTTTCATGCTCAAATGAGACGATGGAATGTGGTGTGTAATTTCAGTGACAGTACAGATATGTAACACAATAATATTTTTAACAGTACAACAAAGGAGCAAACTAATCTTCAAAATTTAAAACTGAATTATTGACCAATATAGAACGATCTATTATCAATTTAAAGGCATAAAGAATATATGCATAGCTAATGCTGTTTAAACCACCATCAACTTTAAAACTTTAGTACAGATATGAATAAATCTAATAAGTTATTCTGTCAAATTTTACAGCAGCTTTTGAGCTTTAAATCAAGACAACTGTCTCTGAGGTTTCTTCCAGTGCATCACTAGATAAACTTATCTCTTCTCGTTCACCTGAGGCTAACTAACCTCAGCAAATTTCCAGGTAAGCTAATAATATATGCTCTATTTCCTATGTCACTAAAGCTGTACACTTTGTAGAAGCATGTTAAAGCTGCTTCAGTCTTACATCTTTTTCCATGGGAAGAAGTCCTGCATTTGTTTCCAACTAATACATGTATACAAAACAGTCATTTGGCAGATACATTTATCAAAATGTAAGAAGTGATCAAATATTCTAACTGCATGTCTTATGGGTGGGAGGGAGCAGGAGAACCCAGAGAGCACCAACGCATATGGGGTACATAGGGAGGGCATGCAAACTGTTCAAACCTCCCCCCAGCTGAAGCTTGAACAGTGACCTTCTTGCTGTGAGCCTACAGTGTTACCCACTACGCCACCATGCTGCCCACCACATACATCACACATTGTCTATCTTGTCTGTGGACCAGATCAGGCGGTGAGTGATGATTGTTAGTGTTAACAAATACATTTAGTAGAAGACCAGAAGATAATTTTAATGTAGTTTTAGTGTGAGATTTTGTTGAGGAGTGGGTAAATCTATGTTATACTTGTGCATAATAAGATTAGCAGTCTAATCTGGGAGAAGTTAAGAATAGCTACAGTATGTAGTCGTCCCCCCCACCACCACCAGAGCTGAAGTGTAAGAGAAGGAACCTGGGCATGGAGCTCATTACAATGTACTCAATCCTTACCTTTTAACACATTGTTGTTTATTTGATCACATATCCTGGTTTTTGACATAGAGGAGCTCTCAAGAAGGAGTTTATGGGATCGAGCTGAGACTTGAGTTGCCCAACCTTAATTCACAGAGATAATCTGACATGGTTCAAACCAGTAAGGTTACAGGATTGACTTTTCACAGAGCTAGAGAGAGAGAAACCACGTCAGAGCTCTGGAGCCTTGTGTCAGAAATGCTGTCTGCCAAAACTGAATCTCTCATTCTGAGATAGTGACCACAAGTATCTCTTCTCAACCACTAAAGGTAAACCCTTCATTTTACTTTAGCTCATTTTATTCAGTTGTATTTATTGTAATGAGATTGTGTTTTTCTCCCTGTAGCCACGTCAAGTTTTATTGTCTGGCATGCAACCCCTACAGATAGTGATGGTTTGTTTTGTACCATGATGAGACACTGAAGTACACCTATCAAGAATAACAGCTTGTAATCCTTTCAAGGGCATCATGTTTGCTTTATGTTTGAGGCAATGTGATTTATGATGGTAATCTTTGGCAGTGACTCTTAAGTGTTTCGCAGTAGCATGTCTTGTCATGAATAAAAATATTTTGATCACTCAGCTTCACACTGATATTGTTTAAGAAAAAAGTAGTAACATGTTTATTCACAAGAAGCTGCTATTAATGAGGCACTATTTGTAATACTCTATTTCAGTATTAAAGTTAAGTTAATGTTACAATACACAAAAAGAGTAATAAAATAAAATAAAACTTGTTTTTTATTTGTTTTCAGACTCTACTATGACTGTCAGCCTGAGTGAATATTCATATGGCATTAAGTGTGAAAAAAGGAGGTGGATTCCTGATGGAATACAGTAAGTAAGGATGATGAATGCTCTTTAATAAAATGCCTCTTCTAATTACTTGTGACAACTGTGTTTTTACCTTATGGAATTGCTAAGTTGACAAGCATTTCAAACATCCCAGAGGAGCAGCTATTTTTACTGTAATGCCCTAATGAAAGACTTTAAGTGCCAAGCAAGGATTAGACATTCCTTAAGTATTTAGGTGTTACAGTACGACCGAGATATGACTGCCACTCTACAGATCCAGACAACAGTTGTGCATCTTAAAATCTTGAAAGTATTTTAAATGTCTACTCTGAAATATATAGAAAATCTTAGTTTGCATTTTTAGAACAAATTAATTGCAATAAAATGTAAGTAATGCTTTAACTTCAAAGCATTTTAATAGTTTAATGCTATACTTTTCTACTGTTATTGTGTATTATTCTGTGTTGACTACAGTAAAAGCCCCCAGAGCAAAATACACAATGGTAGGAGAAGCTATCCGATACGTCATACCTGGACATATGCAGTGCTCAATTGGCTGCGGAGGGGAAACCTGCAAGTATGACAACCCAAGTTACTGGAGCGAAGACCAACAAGCTATAAAAGGCCTCTACTCATCCTGGTACTGGCTATAGCTTCGTCATGTTTCCAAATGATCTCCATAACTTGGTGTAGATTTCTAAACGTGATACATGCATACATGTCTTTTGTTATTTTAGGATTACAGATCATCTTCTTGCCATGTCCAGACCTTCAACAGAAGTAATTGAAAAGTTTGACATTATCGACCAATTCAAAAGGTATTCACATTATTGTTTCAACCGTGCCTATAGTTTTCAGAGTTTTTCCTGGAGTGTGCAAAGGACAATTAACTTTTTTTTTGTGTTTTATTTGTTTTTGCATGAAGGAATGGCATTAAAACGGTGATCAACCTACAGATACCTGGAGAACATGCAAGCTGTGGAAAACCTCTGGAGCCAGAGAGTGGGTTTTCATACCGTCCAGAGGTCTTCATGGAAAACAACAGTACGTACTAAAGCAGGTTTTGATAAAAAATAGTAATAAAAAAAAAGTGTTGTGTAATGGTTACAAAAATAAAAAATAAAAATCATAATTTCAGTTTATTTCTACAACTTTGGCTGGAGTGACTATGGAGTGGCCAGTCTCACCATCATGCTGGACATGGTGAAAGTGATGGCATTTGCACTGCAGGAGGGAAAGATAGCAGTCCATTGCCATGCTGGTCTAGGCAGAACAGGTACATCTGTAAAGCTACTGTATTAAGAAATATTAGATTGTACATCTGAACATCATTATTTCATGTTTGAGATTTAATTATGTCTCCTCTCTGTAACCCTCCAGGTGTGCTTTTAGCATCTTTCTTGGCCTATGCTACCAGAATGACTGCTAACCAGGCTATTTTATATGTACGTGCCAAACGGCCCAATTCTATCCAGACCCGAGGTCAACTACGTTGTGTCAGAGAATTTGTTCAGTTCCTCACTCCTTTAAGGAGTGTGTTTTCCTGTGCCGAGCCTCGATCCTACCCAGTCACCCTGTCCCAGTACCTGAACCGCCAGAGACACATACTGCATGGCACCGAGAGGAAGGAGCTTAGACACCTACCAAAGATTGTTCAGCTTGTGTGTAGGCTGCTGTTGGACATTGCAGAGAATCGTCAGGTGATTGAGGAAGATATTCTGGAGGCCCCGGATATTCAAGACATTGAAATGACTCTCAGTATCATTGAGCAGATGGGCCCTGAACTATTTGCAAAAAAGCCTCGCTTACCTGGTTCACCCACCTTACCCAGGCATTTCAATGAGCCAGCCATCTTCTACCATCGCAAAAGTCTGAGCTACAGTGAGTCTGACTTGAGGCGGCTGGGTTCCCAACTGAATCTCCTCACACAACCTCTGAGCTCCATTTCTAAATCGGAGACCATTCTCCCTGCATCGTCGATTCAAGGTCAGCACAGTAACGCATCTGATGTGTCTCACAGCTCAACAGGTTCACTCTGGCAAATCAAGAATGAGGAAGGCCGAAAAGATGGAACAATTGTGTTAAAGAAACTGAAAAGAAAAAAAATCCAACGTAGTGAGTCAGCGGGAAACGCTCAACTCCCCAAAAAGGGAAGCATGTTGTCCAGGTGGAAGGCGGAGCAGAGGGAGGAACTAGCAATGAATGGGATGATGTCTAAAGGTAATGAAGAAGAACAGTCAGAGGTTCCCTGCATCACTCTGCAGTCAGAGCTCTCTCCAGAAGCCAGGTGCTTGCTAGTGGCGCAGGCGCTGGCGGTGGACCTTTTACTTGATGGGCAAGAAGAACATAAGAACAGAATGCTGGCCTGGCAGGTAACCCTCAGTAGTGGTCTGTGGTACCCAAAGAAAAAGATAAAATGATTTACAATGAGTTTTTATTTTTCATAGTAAAATATCTACCAGGTCCTGCAGTCTGTGTCTAAATCAGATGTGAAAATGTGTGCAGGCAGAGCTGAATCAAGGTGGTGCATGGGAAAGGCTTTGCATGGAGAGAGATCCCTTCATCCTGGCTGGACTCATGTGGTCATGGCTGGAGCAGCTCAAAGAGCCCATCATCTCCATCCAGGACGTAAAGGCCTTAAACCCTCACAATATTGATGCTCAAACTGTTCTCGACATGCTTGATCAGGTTAGATGTTAACTTTGCCATGACTCATCAAGTAAACTACAATATATTGTTGAAATGTAAAGTTGAATCCATATGGTGACCTTCTCTTAGGCTCCTAAAGAAACATTAACTTGCATTGTGAATTGCATGGCTCATATGCTGATAATACCAGAGGAGGTTGAGGATGCATTTCTGCATCGGACAATCAAAGCTTTTACCTGGGTAAGTGAACTAATTACTTGGAATTAATTTAAAACTAAGTCACCAAAATGTCTCATACCTGGTTTGTTCATAAAACTTGTGAATCTTGTTTGCATTTTAACAGCTGGACATTAACTCAGAGGATGGGAGAAAAGTGTACACGTCTATGACCACAATCTTGAAGTGTGTGCTTGAGGACATCAGATTGATGGTCATCGCATCTGGAGAAGAACCTATGTCTCCGATGTCTTTAACATGAGTTCAAGCAGTCTTGTAAAAAGGTTCCACAGCAAATAGGCCAAACAAGAAAAAAAACTTCTGTGCCTTGTCTCAAAATGATGTAATTTCTAAAAAGCCACAGTTATTAGCATGAGTTTAATAGACATGTATAAAGCTGACTGTAATGAATGAATAACTAACTTGCCTCTATCTTATTTTACCTCAGTAGAAAGGGAAAGGTAACAGATTAAAGAACAAAATATTAACATTTTTTGGAACACATCACGCCTTAAACCTGGTCACATTTAATTCTTACATACGTCTTCGCCAAAAGGATAGATACCTAACATGCATTTCAATAGATTTCTAAAGATTAATTTCTAAAGAAGCATGTTCATAAAGTTGGTCATTGCCTTTTCCATCATATAGTATTTAATAATTGTGTAACAGGTTACATTCTTGTATGTTTTTGCAAAGAACATATTTGAAGTGTATGGTGAGCAGCACAATAAAATCAAACATTTCCTCCTTTCAATGGGTGGAGTAAGCTGTGTGCAGGCTTTTTATTGTGGGGCCGTGATGCTCAGGATGTAAAAGAGTAAGCTTTGAGGACATCTTTCCCATCTTTTCCCTCTACTGAGGCCACAATACTGGAGTAATCACAGGCAACATGGGTGAACCCTCTACAAGAGAGTAACAAGAAAATGTCTGATCAAACTGGTAAAATCACAGACAAAGAAAACACTCTCATTCAGGTCGTTGGTAACAATTAGTAATATCTTGATACAAACGTGACTGCTATTGATGCATTGAAGATACTGACACAAGACTACATCTAGTACCTGGACATCGTGTGAGAGCCTCCAAGCAAATGGTACTGACTCTCTAAGGTCAGGCCGTGGTCTCTGTCGTTCCTCCATGTCAACACTCGCAAAGAGAGGTCCTGAGATACTGTTACCACACGAAAATTGTCCTGCAAACATGAACATAATGCAACAGAGATGCATTGATTGCAATTTCTTTTTTAGTTTTTAGCTGATTCAGCTTTTTTAAAAAAAAAAATACGATCTAGTATATATTTAACCCAAAAAACATTACCCAAAAGACTAAGGATGTTTGATATTGGCTTTTTTTTTAAACCAATATCCAATAAATCAATTTTGTCGACCTCTTAATTTTCAACAGCAATATCAACTAATACTGATATTTTTGTATTGAGTTATCCCAAACACACAAAAATATCTGGGAATCTATAAATGGCATCTCTTTATTTTTGTCGTTTTGAATTAGAGGAGACATAGCAGGAGCAATTTGATGTACAATGTCTGCATATTGTATAAAAATTGTGTCATTAAAAAAGTAAAAACCAAACAGATTATTTCAGAAATTGCATTTTAATGCCAATACTGGCCAATAATTTAGGGTAGTCTGATAATATTGGACTTCCTCCAAAAAAAATCTAAAATTTCTCCAAGAGTTCTAATTTCATGAAGCGAGATATTTGTTCAAAATCGAAAAAAAAACAAACAAACAAATACACATAAATTACTGTACAAGTGCATTTTCTTAATGGGGAAAAATGTATAGAGTAAGGGAATTTAAAAAAAGTACAATCCCTGATCACTAGTCTGAGGCAATCAAGCTAAAATCAGGCCAATAACTGGCCAATCAGTGACTGCTTCCTTACAATGTGAATTCTAAAAATCATCCCACAGAGATTATGCTGAACTGCATACAGCTGTCCAGCTAAAGGTGATTTATTCTGAGCTTCAAATGCAATAAGAGCCTACCACGCATATGGAGGAGATGGGCATAATGTGATCTTGAAAGCTAGCAAGCAGAGCCCCTTTCAGCGAGTACACCCACAGCTTCTCCCCAGCTGCCAGCACAATGCAGTTGCTGCTCTTGGCCTCGAGAAGGATTTCTGAGGACTGGTTGTTCAGCACCAGGGGGAATGACTCCACCTGCTGGACTAGAGAAGAGAAAAATCTTGGTCAGTCCAAGTCTGTGTTTTAATGTGTGGGTAAGAATAAGTTAGTAAGGTGCTGTGAAGCCCATTTTTAATTGAGGAATCCAACTAGAAAAGCTCACATTCGGGCATAATATTCACCCCCACTGAGGCAACTGGTATGTCTGGCTTTCTATTTTTAACTAAATGCCCTCTGAATATTACTGACCTGTATTTATACTCAAACTTTTATTGGAAATAGCGATTGTGTGCCACAAAAACAAGTTAAATAACCATTCAACCCAAATGACTCATTTACTAATGATCCAGGATCAGATCTGGGGAAGTTTGCATGTCATTGTGCACAGCAGGCCTCACCCAGGATCTCTGACTTGTACTTCATCTTTTTAATGCTGACATCGAAGACAGTGAGGGCTTTGTTTTGTCTGGGTTGAGAGTGGTGGACGATGGCCAGTCTGGCCGGTTGGGTGGGTATGAAGACAGCAGCCTGGCACCCGGAGACTGGCACAGATTGACACAGAGGATCTTCATCTACAGAGGGAGAGATCAAACTCTCTGTGTAGATCACCTGCAAACAAAGCAAATGACAGAGGCCTACAACTTGTGTATTCATTTTCATGTTATAGCATCTATTTCCAGACTGTGATTTTGCACAGAGGTAAAGAAGTGAACGAAAGCACACAAGAGCAGGAAACATACGCATACATACTGTCAACCACAGATACCTTTGGACTTAAATCGTCATTCTCCTTGGTTCCAGCAGCGATCCATTTCTTGTCAGGTGAGACTAGTAGTACGTTCACTTTAAAGGTGTCACACACCATTACACTGGACTTTTTAGTCAAAGCTAAATCTGCTAGGGTGCACACTGATCCCTGACCATTTCCAACCTGGAAGAGAGATTATAATAGCATGTTACTTTAATAAAAAACACTTTAAATGATTTTCAAATCTGCTAGAAGAAAACTTTGAGGTTACTTACAGTCAGGAACCAATCATTGTTAATGTTGTACTGTAGTAATGTACAGTGTGATGATGCGGTTGGAAAGGAAGCCACTTCCTGGCCAGTCTGGCCTTGCCAGACCTTAATGAGGCCTGTAGAGTCTGATGTAACTACAACTTCATGCTTCTCATCGCATACAATCCCTGTTAAAGGACTCTGCACAGGACTGCACCAGAGGAGCTCACACTGTGAAAAGAAGAGAGGCCCTGCACCATGTTAATGTATAGAGGGAGGATTGTTTTCTCAGAATAAACAACCAGGAAAATCTGTGAAAAGAAAAAAAAAACTGCAAAAAATCAAATGCTTTTGGAGGTGTTCTTAAACTACAAGCGTTATATTTTGTACATCAGTTATTGATTTATTTTAATATTTTCTTTATTCATACACCTCTATGTATATCAGCATGCACACATCTGATTTCAGGCAGAAAAAAAAACAAGAAAATACATGGCGAATAAAGGCGTGGACACCAGTGTTTAAGATGTTGCACTGACGTTTTGGATGTCCCATGCTCGGACTGTACCATCAGTAGAAGCACTGCAGACGGTGGCACTGTTGCTCCACAGGTCTGGAAGGTGGCTTGAATTCCCCTGCAGATAAACCAGACCGACCACCCTGCCTGATGGGACAAGATGTTCAATACACAGATAAGATGACAAGTAAAATGAAGTCATGTACAGGAGACGACTGATACAGAGAAAACATACTTGTGTGCCCTCTTAGACTTTTACAGGTATAACCTCCTGATCGACCTTTTGTCATTTTCGTCTCCAGGTGGCACCGTCGCAGGAAGTACTTCTTCCACGAGTGATTCTCCTGTTCACTTCCCAAAACAGCAAGATTACAAAAGCTCCAGCGCTGCAGACACATCCTCCTGAAGGGAACATACAACTGGATGTTTCAGGTTTATTGCTAATATGTTTTTAAAAAAAAAGCTTGTCTGTCATCTGAATTAGTGGAACAAATTTAAAGGAATAACAAGCCAACATCAGCTTTCTTTAGCAACGACTACGTATCACAGTACATTACAACATGAAGACATTTTTACATCTGCCTTACTCATGTTTGATACATGCATATATATATGTATATATATATATATATATATATATATATATATATATATATATATATATGTTATTTTTGGAGTTACCTTTCTATATTATAGAAAACTTTTTTGCTTTTCATGATTTGACAGTTGTATCTCAGAGAAAAGCATGAAATCTTTTCATTCCTTCATGTTAATCTAATGATATTTGCTCTTGGTCTTTAAGAATTTCTCTTAAAGACTACCTTGGTTATATTGCGTTTTCCAGAAGAGGCACACCAACATGCGACACCAGTAAGATCTTTAGTTGACAAAATGATCACAGACCTGCAACTTCAGGAATTAAATCTTAAATGCTCCCTGTTGATTTCCCACATGCGTTGTGGGTGATGATGTGCTTTTTGTTATTCTAAAAGATGTAAAAAATTTTGGTGGTTTGATGTGGATGTGAGCGAAACAGTTTAATGAAAACCATGCTAATGATGTAAGGTGGTGCTCTCTGGGCAAAAAAAAATTAGGTTTCAGTATTGAACAAGCACAAAAAAAAAAACAAAAAAAAAAACAACAAAACTTAACCAATGTATTGAAAAAGACTAAATGAGAGCATAACTTACCTCCATAACCAAGGAGTATCTGCAGCGTCATGCCAGTCCTAAAAAACACACATTAGAAACCATGTTTGCCTGGAATTATCAGGATTTTTCTCACTTCCGCAAACCTGACACAGCTCACCTTACACACGCTGGAAGCGCTGATTAAATCTTCCTCCGTCAGAAAGGTAAAAACATGTATAAGGCAGTCTCTGATCAGATGTGGGAGATGGGGATCCATCCTGACGTCAGGATTTTGTTAACTTCACCAGCTTACGCCCCCCAAAAATGAAAACACCGACATTGGAAAGCTACGGAAAGCGTTCAGGGACATAGTGTAGATTTTGAACCCGCAGTGTCGACTTTTTGCCACCAGATGTCGCCATTGTAAAAGGTATCTGGGCCAGAGAGGCGTTCAGGTGTGGGCCGCATTGTAAGCAGTTCTCACTGGAAGTGTTGGGAAGGTACGAGGAGATGAATCTATATTTGGCACAGAAAAATAAACAACATAATAAATACATGTAAGAAATGTCAAGCGAGTAGCCTATTAAGTCTATAAATAGCCTATTATCTGACATTATTCTCTCTATTTTTCTTTTTTTTTCCCAGTTGTGGACACACTGACTATTATTATTAACCGCGATGAAACAAACAAACAAATCCAAACAAAGGTCTGCGTGCATGGCGCATTAGATCACATAATAGTCTAATTAATGGCGGTCCTTACAAGTCAAGGTGAACGCTCAGCAGAGTGTGCAGACCTGTATGTGTGTGTGCGCGCGCGCGTGTGTGTTGAGATTCAGCCCTGGCGGGATTCTTCAGCTGGGCCCCATGTCTCCTGTGAACACGCCCCAGATAGATGAGGCTGATATATAGCCAAGACCTGCGGGTAGCTGGGGAACTGTAAGACAGAGATAATCGCACTTGCTCACCCTCGAGGGTTACCTGTGACACCCTCGCAATGACAAGAGGGCCCAACCTAAGGGGCGCACGTAAAGGGAGTTTGGATGATATCCTTTTCGGCGGTTTGTAAAAGTTCCCAAAAGCCTGCAGTTTTTGATGCTTTTCGGCATTTTGGACTTCCTTTGGAGTTACCTGTGCTGTGATCGACCGGAGAGCTCGCGCGAAGCGACTTTATTAATAAACTCTGCAGATCGGTGCATGAAAGTGAGAGCTGGGCCGCAATGACTCGAAGAACACGTCGCTGGATTTTAAGAGTTCTGCTTTGTTTGGGGATTGTTTACTTGAAAATTGGGTGAGCTGCGTTTATTTGATTTTGGATTAATTAGTTCGTAGATAACTCTAAGATTTAGAAGACTTTAAAAGCTGACAAACGAAGACTTTCAGCTCGTTTGTCCTTCAATAACAACTGCTGCGCCTTATGTTTCCTCATACACAGGTAGATTATTTAATAAATTGCTAATAGAACATTTGTGGGGATTATTGACTCGTGACAGCTGCGTGTTTATAACTTGAGAAATTTTGCCTATCACACCTTCAAATGATGGCAAAATGACATTAGAAAACATGTTCAGCAATAATATAGATAAATTTAGGACAAAGTGGAACACCTTAACTCACGCATATGGTCTAATTCTTTACATTATTTGTGGATTATTAATCCGTAAAAACTTGAGTAAAATATGAAGTTAATGATAAAAAAAAAAAAAAAAGAATAAAAACGTCATAATATAAAATCATTAGAGTACAATAATAAATGCTTGATGGGTTCTTCTTTGCCAATCTTCCTTTCGCAGTGGCTTGTCGTCAGTGGTGGCCCTAGGTGCGAGTATAATCTGTAACAAGATCCCCGGTTTGGCCCCCAGACAACGGATTATCTGCCAGAGTCGCCCCGATGCCATTATCGTCATCGGAGAAGGAGCCCAAATGGGCATCAATGAGTGTCAGTTTCAGTTCAAAAACGGGCGCTGGAACTGCTCGGCGCTTGGAGAGAGGACCGTCTTCGGAAAAGAGTTGAAAGTGGGTATGTTGCTGTCTGTTAACGTTTGTTTACTATTTGAAGCTTGTTCATAGTAAGAACAGTTTATCATAAGTGGATCAATCCCCAGGGACTTGAATGCGTCTTTCTTTTTTTTTTTTCTTTTTTCTTTTTCATTTTCTCCTTAAATTACGGAAGACCTTGACTTTTAGCTCTGTTGTGATTTCCTCCCCTGAAAATATTAGTATATCCAAAGCACAGTTCTAGATGTCTATGTATATTTATGATATTATAGAAATTAATTTATGACCCATTCCCTTTGTTAAACATCAGCATGACAAGCATCCTCTTTCCTTTATCTATGTTGATGTTTGTTATCTCGCTTTGCCCTGTCCATAAATAACACAGATCATTAAACGCCTTGCATTACTGCACCTGCAGTATAAAAAAAGCATCCCTTAAGGAATCAGTGTCATTTACATCAGGCCTAGTTTAGCTCCAGACCTTTCTCTGAGTGGGGCTTTTCTGAGCATGTATAAAAGGCATTTGAAGCCAGCATTGTAACAAAGCTCTTGTGAATGTTGGCAGCCTTTCCTTTCAGCTAGCCAGAGTCTCTAGAGGCACATTTTCACTGCTCTTTATCCTGTCTTGTGATGGGTGCTGTGGCTCCCACTGTAAGGATGTAGATCTTACCACGGGTATAAGTTACAGCAAGGAATAGCCAAGAGGAAAGCAAGACTTAAAAGTAAGAAAATTAAAGACACACTTTAGTCCAAATCATCACTCTTGCTGCAGAGGTAAAGGCTTGATCTAAAGATGAGTGTTTGTGGTTTATTTGCTTATGACTTAGATGTCATGGTATGTCTATTACGGATCAAAGACAGTTAAATAGCAATAATAAGGCTGATATCTAAACAGCGTTTAGTTAAGAAAAGCTCATTAAGATTTTATTGCTATAAAATATGGAAACAATTAATGACCTCTAAGCTGGCTTTGTAAAACATTCTGATAAAAACATTCAGTTTTACTAAATATATTTCTTACTATTGATGTATTTAAATGATGATAATAATAATAATAATAATAATAATAATAATAATAATAATAATAGTAATAATAAACAATAAAATAAAGGCAAACAAAGTAAAAAGATTATTGGCTTGGACCAGCTGTTTGAGGCATTGTTGCCTGCTGCTGTTGGCAAAGAAAGGATTATCTCTTCATGGTACTGAAATGAAAACAGTGGTGTTTGGCAGTCTGGTCCATTATGAATGAGTGGTTGTAGTCAATCAAGAGTTTTCATTTTCTTTTAAGTCTGTGGCTTGGACAGCCATACCAAATAGATTGGTTTCACTGATCAGATTAGCGTAGCAGGCTAATGCTTTTAAATGAATAACCATTGTTGATGCTCAGACGGAGGGGGAACTGTGTTGCTTGCATTTGTCCTTAAAGCAATGGAAGAGCCATCGGGGAAGTGACATGATGCTAATGTGGGGTGCACCTTGCACATTTAAGACATTTTAGACCTCAGCTACGTTTGCATCTGAACTTTATAGTTGCTTTTAGCTGCATGTAAGCAGGCTGCATATTGACTGTTGCTGGCTTTTGATTTTTTCTTTTTGTTAAATCTACTCTCTTTCAAAGTTCTTCCATGTCTCATTACAAGGTTATGAAGAATTCATACCATCTCTTGTGGTGAACCCATGCACTCAGAAGTGAAGGGGAAAAACTTAACAACGGTGCAGTCAGAACTGACTGACTGCTCAGACACACCTTTCTTTTTGGCTTGGAGCCCATCAAGTCTATAAAAATGTCCACATAATTGATGCGTCAATATGAGTTTTTTTTTTTCTTTTTTCTTTTTTTTTTTTTCAATGGCAAGGGCACACATCCAAGATGTTTATCAGAAACATGGCAGCTTTACATAGTGAACCCTGGTGGCAGGCGGAAACACAAAGAAAGTATGATGTTTATTTTGAGCAAACAGTGACAAGAGGAGTTTATTTACACATAGATATGATGGATGTTGTAATCAGCAGTTTCCTGTTTGCATGATAATGTATCATAGATCGACAAATTAAAACAAATACCTGCTGACTGTGTTGAAGAATATGCTCTTTTGTCACAATATAGGCTGATTAAACAGTGTATTAGAAGGAAAATGCTTTGCTTTGACTGCAAGCAAGGATTCAGATGAGGCATTTACAGAACTTTCTCTCGACTCGTCATTTGGATCGAGAACTTCACTGCTGGTTTTGTCTATGTCTACGAGTCTTGTCAGATTAATCTTTACTTATTTGTCGATATTTCTCTGCGTGTAAATGATTTGCTGGACTTGAGTGTAGATAACACCAGGATGAAGATTCTGACCGCCTTATGAGCTTACACACAATGTAACAGCTTCCAAGTGGATCAATAGCCCTTCCTTGTCGACAACCCTCTTATTCATACGGCTTTGTTGACTATACTGCCAGCAGACATTTTGGTTCATGGGCAGGACAGTTTCCAGGTCAGGTTTCAAAACACTGCTGTCCTTGAGTGATATGTCAGTAAGACTGTGATGTAAGCACACTTTCTGTTAATTATTTTTCTCTCTTGCTGACTTAAAAAAAACCTCTTACACACTTAATCTATTTCCATACTCTATTGTTTTGCAAATTCTGAAGATAACCCTTGTTACCTTTTATTTAGCATCTTTCTTTCTGCTCCCCCCCCAGGCAGCAAAGAGGCTGCGTTCACCTATGCCATCATTGCCGCGGGAGTGGCCCATGCCATTACAGCCGCCTGTACACAGGGTAACCTGAGTGACTGTAGCTGTGACAAGGAGAAGCAGGGTTTCTACAGTAAAGACCAAGGATGGAAATGGGGAGGCTGCTCGGCAGATATCAGATATGGCCTGGGCTTCTCCAAAGTTTTTATTGATGCTCGTGAGGTCAAACAGAACGCAAGGACGCTAATGAATCTCCATAATAACGAGGTGGGACGCAAGGTAAGTGATTAGCAGTTGCTTTACTTATTGAGATAATGTTATTTAGACTTGAGAAGGAGGTGAAGTGATGGTTTGAAGGGTGCAACGCTAGTCTCGATGAATGTTAACGGTTTCTGCCATGCTTTGGTGTGGGTGAACCTTGCCAAAGATCTGGGTGCTGGGGCCAAGCTTAAACAAGAGGTGGAATAAAGACCTGCTGTTACAGAAGAGCTGTCTAAGTGGCAGGGTTTGATTACAGCCCAGATCCCGGCACTGAAAACAGATTGACACTGTACAAAAAGGCCTTAGCCCAGTCCCCCCATGTTTTGCACCACTGGGACAGTATACAGTTACCCTTATGACAATCCTCAACCATCGTGCAACCGTTGTGCAAATCAGGTGCATTGCGCTTCATGTGCAACTTAAAAGTTTACCTTTTACTTTGATTATTTCTTTATTTGATCATTTTTATTCTTTTATTTTGATTCATCACTGATAAATCTTTAAGAGTATGCAGTTACCATCTACAGGATCAACTCCACCTGTACCCTCCATTTATTTCACTTTTAAATGAATTAGTCATTTTTGTGTACAGTGTAATTTACGACACTCGCTGCCAGACAACAATAATATCGTTTTGTTCGCAGCAAAACAAACAAACAAACAAAAAAAGCTAACTAAATTACAACATAAAAACACAAAATGAGGCAACAATAAGACAAAATACCAAAATGAAAATCTAGCCAGATCACTTTTTCTTTCATGCATGCTTACAGAACCGTGCAAAGTGACAAAGAGACTCCAGTCGGTCTAGAAGTTTGAGACTGAGTGAAAAAATGTACCAAAATGAGAGTTAGAACCAGCAAAATCTAAAGATGCAGCATTGCCCAAGTTAACCGATATCCTCTCTCTGTTTGACTCAGACCAAAAAAAAATAAAGCCTGATTTACACAACCAGCACACAGCACTGACACAGCCCCTGAAAAGCCCCCTCCTGCACAATTGCGCGGGGCAGATCGCTTTCGACGTGCGTTTCAGAACCATGAATTGAAACTGGCTTATCTGGACAGCTAAATTGCCTCCCGGGGAAAAGATTGTACTTGTGGATTCGAACTTTGAGCGGCCTCACTTATTTCCCTTTCTTTCTGCTAATAAATAGACCCTCTGTTTTGATAACTGCGCCTCCTTTATTTATGCTAATCAAAAGCGGTGACACTGAGCGGGAGCAGCGTTCACAGCTCCTCTGTGGAAGATGTGCAGACAATGGCTGTCACATGTGTTAGTCACAGAACAACTGATGGATTATGGAGTTGAAGCCAAGATTTCATGAAGTGGTTTGCTCAGGGAAAAGTTCTTTTTTTTTTTTTTTGGCCTTGTTTACGCGTCTGCTTTTGGGGTTTACCGTTACACCTTTCTTGCCAAGAACACGAACATAAATTTCTTGTAAATGGCTTTCGAAGACCATATCGCATACCAAACACCGAGCATTTTAGAAAAAGGGAAATTGCAACTGACCTTGTTGCTAAGGAAAGCTCCAGTGGCACTTCTCATTGTCATCAGCTCAGGGTTTAGCAGTAATCCCAGTCACTCGGCGCCTTGTACAGTCACTCTTGACTTTTGTGGGTTGTGTGTGGTAACTGCACACAGAGTCTGAAATCTGATACATTATTTTGGCTTCTGTGTATATGGTATTGCACTACTTTGTGGCGGGGATGTATTCAATCTCCTGCCGTAATGTATTTGTAAGTCACATTGTTCAGTAATATTCATGTCACAATGTGGGGGTGTTTTAGTATAAGTAGCCATTGCTAGAATTTTGATTCTGATTGCATGTAAGATCTCTGACATCATATTTAAGATCGGAAATTGTGAAGTCATCATTTGAATAAACTCTGGAGTACTGTTTGGCAGCCACAGGTTTTTACTGTGTAACCAACTTGTTTGTCTGTGTTTAGGTTCTGGAGAAGAACATGCGACTGGAATGCAAATGTCACGGCGTCTCAGGCTCCTGCACAACCAAAACCTGCTGGACTACACTTCCCAAGTTCCGCGAGCTTGGCTACATTCTCAAGGAGAAATATGCCCATGCAGTGCATGTGGAACCAGTCAAAGCTAGCCGCAACAAGCGTCCTAAATTCCTCAAAATCAAGAAACCTTACTCTTACCGGAAGCCTCTGGATACAGATCTAGTGTACATAGACAAGTCGCCTAACTACTGCGAGGCGGACCCTGTGACGGGGAGCCTGGGTACACAGGGTAGGGTGTGCAACAAGACAATGATGCAGCACATCAGCGGTTGTGACCTGATGTGCTGCGGTCGGGGATACAACACACACCAGTACTCCCGTGTTTGGCAGTGCAACTGCAAGTTCCTGTGGTGCTGCTACGTTAAATGCAACACTTGCAGTGAGAGGACAGAGGTGTACACATGCAAATGAGAATATTTATTGGATCGTGTGTCTGTGTGTGTGAGAGATGATGTATATGAGTGGTGCTGTTTTTGTGCGTTTTCATGGACAAATTTTACAAAAAAAAAAGGGCTTCTTTCGGAGTCTCCTCATACATAATGAGAAACTACTGAGCTGCATAAGCAGGAAGCTGAAGATGGGGTGTCGTGGTTCTTTTGCACACAAAGCTCTTCAACCCCTCTCTATTTTTTCGGTTGTTCTGTTGGGAAACAGTCCCAAAACAGCGTTATAAAACACTGTCCTGGGAAAAGTTGTAGCCTGATCCCTGGAACTGGGACTGGGACTGGGTGACCACAGTTTGAGTCACTGAAGCAAAGTGTCAGGACTTTAAGCTATTTGGACATCTACTGATTTTTTTCACTGTTTGGACTTTTGGACTGTTTGGACTTTGCTAATTCAGTTGAATTATGGTGGATGTGATGCTGGGCAGGACACGCTGCTGAAGTTTTCACCCCCCCTGTGCACAGATGAAAAGACACAGCCATTTGGAATATTTAACATACTGTATTTAGAGAATGAGAATTATTATTAATTTATTCTATAAAGAACTACTGGTTTGGTCCATTATGGATCAAAAATAACTAAATGTCAGGAGGTTATAGATTATTAAAGCAATCAAACATATCCATGGTTAACAATCTGCCTGGAAAAATGTGTCACATTATAGAATTATCTTTTTCCAGAGGGAACCATTATAGGCTACTGAATTTGACCATATTGCCTTTACATGAGGTTGCTTTCCCTCTGTTTGCTGCTAGTCTAGAAAACCCCACCTGTAGAGGCAGACAGTTAAATGCTGTACTGACCCTCTTCAGTGGCAAAACTCACTTCAAGCTGATTTAACTGGGATGAAAAAAAAAACACTGGCAAGTTTTCCACATTTGGTAAATATTGGTTAAAGAGTATATATTTGTAAAAGGCTATTTTTATATGAATGTTTTATTTATATCTTTTATTTGCATATTCAGCGTCATGTGTGGACCCTGAGATCTGTTTTGAGAACCCTGGTGAAAAACAAAACAAAAGACAAAAAGTTGATATTTGTACGTTGGCCCAAGCTGTCACTACCATAGCTGTATATTGTAAAGGCTAGAGACTGTTAATGTGTGTTTGTGTTCAAACGTCTTGTGTTTACTGCGTTTCATGTCTACTACTGATGGAATAGAGGAACAGAGTAACTACAAGATATTTTTGGTTATTGCCTCCTCGCACATCACCTAAAACTCTCATCATGACGACACAATAAATGAATGAAAAATAATAATAACTACAAATGCCATAAATAAATAAATAACCCATGGGGAATGCTACAATGCAACAAAATTCAAGAAAGGAAGTACAACATTGTAATTTTCTCATGAACAAATGAAGAAATGACCTCGTAGAATCAATATATTTACTTTAAAACAAACAAAAAATAAATCTTACAGCGTATTGCTGTTTGCACCTACGTACGGCACTTTGAGGTACCACAGGACAAAGATGAATGCTGCTCAGTATCATGTTGTCGCCATGGAGATAAATCAGCTCTCAGAGGACAAGCACAATGTGTGCAACACTGGGACGGAAGAGAGATGTTCTTTGAGAGGGGAAAGTTATTCAGGCTTAATTGAGGGCCCATCTTGCAGACTGGGAAGCAGTTGAATGTGTGTGAGGAGAAAAAGTGTTTGCGCTCTAATGGTAGGGTACCGTTGTAATTGATGAGGCTGGTTGGGCAGACGTGTCACAGTGATGACTTGCTCAGTTGGGGGAGTGGGAGCTGTCAGGTGATAGATGACTCGCACATCTGCTTCATTCACTCTTGGGCCACTAGTTGCTACAACAACTCCAGAGCAGCAGAGAAAATGCAGGGCGGTCTCCAAGAGAGGCCGGCCGACGTGTCAGGAAAATGTTAACGACGCTAAAGCCCACAGTCGTTACAGATTCCACTCCCTTCGGCCTGGAAGTAGAGTGAGGAGACAGGACCCGAAGGTGTTGATGGAAAAGCTGCTCCCAATAATCTCCTCGGACTGACAAATGCAGTTTGTGAAGTTTTCACCTGTGCTGGATTTCCGAACATTTCCCCAATAGAAACGCACATTCTTTGTGAAGAAGCCGATAAACAGAGCTGAGAATTTTGGTTTAACTTACAGTAGATAAGCCATATCGTGTATCAGTGTCACTGATAATCTACCCAGAAAAGAGGGAAAAGGGCGTGAAGGGATAATAACAGAGGCTTGTCTCTGTCTCACAAAAGCTTTCAGCTTTCATAATATTGATACAAAAGACTTGTATAAGAAAAGGCAGCTGCTGAAAAAGCTCAGGTTAAAGCTAAACTAGGGTTTTGTGTGCCAGACTGGCATCACATTGTCTCACTGACAACACTCCTTTTTATGTGTTATCCTTTTACTTTCACCTGTTCTAATCTAACATTTTAATCTGTTCTAATCTGACATTTTAATGACGGAAGCTGAAACCCAACTTTGTGTGTATAGTTTCAATGCAGTGCTCTAAAGTTCTGCTAATGTTTATTAATCATTAAGTGAAGGAGCTAAGTCTAATCAAAGGCACTGAGACATCTTGCCCCGAGAGTGTTTTGACGCGCCGCTTTACCTGATTGACTTCACTCAGATCGCTTGATTTCAGCTTCATCAATCTTTATTCCATGCACACGTCTCGCGCCCTGCGGTCAAAAACTATTTGCCCTTCCGGGCCAAACATCTACTAAACCAGTGACGCGTCACCTGCCCAGGTAGCAATACAGCGCCCTCTAACAGCACCAATGAGAACGCAGTTAAAGAAATCGGCTCTTATATTAAGGTTGATATCATTAAACCTACTATTTCCTGAAATGGGATCGCTTTTTTTTTTTTTTTTAAACACGCAAAATACAATTTAGCTACTGTGTCTGATAATCCACCTGCAGTGTTTCTCAGCCAGGTGTAAAGCGCTACCACACCGAGTCCACAGCCACTTCATCCCAGTTGAGTCACAACCACAAAATGCCACCTCCTTTGATATTTCAGCCGATGTCAGACAGACTGAAGGATCACTAAGATGCTGATTATACTCTTAGCTGTGTTTCTCCATAAACAGGACCAGACCCATGCCAAGATGTTAAGGGGTGTAATATCCATGTTGCTCTGAAGTGGGGTTGAGCTACCCTTTGGAGTTTTTGTTTACGAAGACACTTGCACACACACACACACAGACACAGACACACAAACACACAAGCTCACCCCCTCACCTGCAGTAGTTGGAAATCAGTGGTAGCAGCAGATTTATGGTTGGTAGTCTGGCTCGCTCCTTTTGTTATTGCTGGAGGTCTGCCACAGCTTCCCTATCTGCTCCTATGACCTGCCACATCAAGGCTGCCCAGCACTGAGCTCCAGCCAGCCATTAGCGTCAAAGCCTGCAACAAGTCTTTAAAACATATTTAAGCAAGACCTGTCCTGCTCCTCTGTTTTATCATTAGATCTGCCTTGACAGCACAAGTGATCAGATTTATAGCTGACATTTAGGTTTATTTAATGACGGAGGTATTTGTTGAAACCAGAGAGTGGATTTAGGATTTATTTTAATTACCATCTACAAAGTGATGAGATTTCTTCATAGAGTCTACTGTCCTACTTTGTATTTGCATGGTAGCACATTATACACGGAACACAGATAAAATCTTGGATTTACTTCTCAAGAGAAAAATCTATCTACTGGAAATGCCAACACTGAATAAGGAAATGACTCATAGTTTCAGTCTGAAAGAGCTGTTAAATAATTCATCCAGGCTTTCATTAACCCACAGCTCTGTGTGTGTGTGTGTTTGTGTGAATTACTCTGTTTCAACAGTTTCAAACATTTCACTCAAACAAGTGGACGACACTAAAGACAATAATTTGAAGGAGGAGGAGGGGCAAGAAAATATGCTCTGCAGTTTTTCTCTCCCCTTCGCTCTCTCTGACCATAAATCTTCTGACATATGATTATGTCAGTCATACTTTTGTTTTTCCTCTGGTTGAGACATGCACAAGCACCTGAGCGCTGCACACTAAATTGCAGAGCACAAGGTTGTCTTTATGTGATTCCAGAGATACTGTAAGGGTGCAGAGCTCATTCATGCACTCTCTTAACTGCATGCTGTTTGAGACTCCACGATGGAGGCGAGAGATAGTCAACAATATCCACTCCCCACAAGAGAGATCCACAACTGTTTGGCCCTCACAAGGTCTATCTGACTTCCCATGGTCTATCTGATTTTACAGGTAAACACATGGTCAAACAGCTCCGAGGCACTGTCAGCCGCATTAAGGTTAGGATGGAGTGGCTGTGTGCTTTTTGGGGGGGATTTTGACAAAGCCATTTAAAATGATTGAAATAAACTTACCAGCCTGCTTAACCTGCCTTTAAAGGCTTTAAAAAATATTAAAACATTGAAGAACAGTAACGCATGTGATAAGTGCTGTAATATGAAGTTTGAGTGAGCTTGTCAAAAGCCGCCTTTGATGCTGTGTATCTTTAAATGATCTGAGGACCCCATATGATACTTTTTTTTTTTTTTTTTTTGGAGTGGTTTGGAACAAGAAAATGGAGGGCCCTCATACATGCTCCCTCACACAAGACATCACCTGAGCTAAGCTTACAGTAATCCTCCAGCATCTCTGGCGTCTTGACACGGGATGTTTTGAGCAAAAACACCAAACTCACTACAACCTTGTAGGACAGACGCTTTGGAAATATCAAAGATGATCATCCAGCGTCACGTGCCTGTCAGCTGGTTAGGTGAATTCTCAACCTGGCAGCCTTTCCTTGCCCTTCCAAGGAAGACGCTGTTCAGCTTCTTCCTTTAAATTAAATCCCTTAAAAACCAACAAGTCACTTGTTAGAAAACATGCAATGTCCTTGGTATAAAACAACCTTTAAATCATAACACGCAAATCAATCAAAGATGGTGGCGTCTCTGTTCTTAATTTCTTTGTCAAATAGGTGAAGGTGCAAAAACAAGTTGCTAGAAGTAAACAGTCTGATGGTGTCATAGCTTCCAAGCGCCTGACTCGAGGTTGAGTTCAGAGAGAGTTGCAATGAATTCTCTCCTAGCATCTTGTAACCTGTCCAGGCACGCTCCTAAATGTATCATTGTAGAAAAGCCATGAAACAATTTGAGCTGATGCTGCCAGTTTAAATAACTAAACAGTGTGGTCAGAGCTATTATACCATTAATCTTCTCCCGCACTCCACTCATGCTTTGCCAAGACTTGGAAACACCCTCACCTTCAACCAAAACGAGGTAAGAAGATACCTGAAAGTACTTCTTTTGATATGTATCCCGCAATGCAGGTGACAAAAGTGTTTTGAAGTCTGTGCCACAGACCTTTTTAGCCATGTTATCTTCATTTCATTCCCTTCTGCTAGATTGAAATCCATATTCAACAAAGGACTTTGAGAGGGGAAAGATTTTGCTATGACAACACACAGAAAAGGTTCTCCGCACAATTAACCATTTATCTGTGTGGGTCACAAACTCACCTTACAATGCAGTTAATTGTGTACACAGTCCTTAACACTGATGTCATGAACTGTAATAACCACTTGTATGGGAGTTTTATGTCTGTGGTTCCCTGTAAATAATATCCACTGTTGGCTGTAAACAAGCCTGCTGTCTGACAGGTGGTATCTCAGGTCATTTCGCTCATTTCTCCAAACAAAATATTTTCCATACAATGACTTTTCCCCCACAATGCATCACTATTAAGTTCCAAATCCACTTAAAAAGGAAAGCTGAATTGACACAAGTGGGTAAAGTGCAGTAAGTGACCTCCGAGTCGTGCAGGTCGTAGTGACAGTGGTAGATGAGGCTGTGACAGTGGTAGATGATCCTACAGTTCAACATGGGGTCAGAGGTTTGTCTGTAGGGCAGGAGAACACAGCTGGATGCTCTGCACAGAGGTCAGCTTCAGTGATGGTAATGAGATAAAGAATGGGATAGACAGAAGAAAAGGCAAACGGGATAAAGAGGGCAGTGAAGGGGAGCTCACTTTCACCCATCTTTAATGGTTTTTAAGGACATTTTAGAATTACAGTATGTTGATTTATGGTTATGGTAATGTTATATTGCTGTTATTGTCTATACAAAACAGCACAGGCAATACAAATGTTTTTCTCTCCTTTTTTTTCTTGGTTTGGTCATTGATCAGTGAGTTTGTCTTCCTGGCCTTGTGAAATCCAAAATGAAAGCCTGATGGACAGGGACTCTAAATAGTGTGCTAGACAATGATAAACACCCTTAAGGGTTCTGGCAGGAAGTCTTTAGAGTCTTTGCTCTTTTGCAGTAAAAAAAAAAAAAAAAATCCTTTCAAGCACTAAGTGATATAAGTAGGGCAAGTAGGGAGCAAACTGCTCCGCAATGGTGATGCTGAATCTCATTCTTATTGTACCCCCTAAAGTTCCCACAAAAGGAAGAGTAAAAAGATGCTCTGAGGTCACCTGTGACTGCTGTGGAGAGAACAAAAGCGGCAGGGACATTGTCACTTGGCACAGATACCATAGAGATCGCTTCCATCATAAATCAATGCTCCTCAAAAGGATAGGTGTCTGGTGACAGAATGAGTAGAGAAGGCTGAACAAAGCGTTGTCTGCCGCGACAGAAACTCACAAGTGAAGTGGAAGTAGTTTTTGCAGTGCCTTGAGTTGATGGTTTCTGCTGAGAAAGCACCCACAGAGCAGGCTGGGAGAGAGAGGACAGATTCCAAGAAGGTTTTTTTATTCTTGAAAACTGAACAAGTTTTTTCAACAGGAGAAGAGAATATATTAGCTGCTGCTGAAAATGTATGCTGGTGTTATTAATTGCTACTTTTCTCTTATCTTTTTAAATTAATTTAAGATTAAATCTTATATCTGAGGCAGTTTAAACCATCAAATCCACATATGTTAGATTTATTGATCACATTAGCAAGCATACCCAACAGGTATGGATGTGTATAAAATGTTGTGCTACTTGTTGATCAAAGTGAATATTTAGGCTGAAAGATTAATGTCTTTAAATGAGGACAAAATACTAAAACTTCCAGCGATGGCAGATTTACTGGCCACACAGGGGCAGTGAAAACAACCTGTGAACATTAAACTAACAACTTCACTTTTGATGTGATTAGCAAGCAGATGCATAATTTACATCCAGAATTATGAAGCAATACTACTTAACATGATCGTTTACTTGGTGTTCAGTATTTGACCATCTGATGTCAATTTTAAACTGGAAAGTCATTAAAATCATCAAGTTTCTTTGCTTAAACTGCTAAATGCAGCGGCATGCAATTACTCGCACCATGAGAAGGATAATACAAATTTAAGGTTGCAGGCTGTAAAGCCCAACAATAAGGGGAGGGGTTCGTTGGAGTCAGGTGAGTCACTCTTTATGGCTTTATCCCTGTGGGTGACCTCTTCCGCGGCATGGGAGGCATCACTTATACAGATGTATTGATTACAGCTGCTTCATAGAACACATAAAAACAACATTATTGACAAAACCCAGCAGGAAAGTTCTCACAAGTGATCTCTGACGAATCAGAGTCATCCAGCCGAAGTGTGGCTGGCTTTCAAAGCAGCAGTGGGAAACACATTAACCCACAAACCAACAGTGACACAGCATACAGGGAAGCTGCATGAAGCCATTGTAATGTCATGAACACCTGATGAGTTGTTAGGTCCGGATAAATTAACAGTTCAGTAATTAATAAAAGTAATGTGCAGACAACCTGAGCGAACAAGCATGTCGACGCAGCTGGAGTTTACATATTTAGTAGGATGTGAATGTTTCTTGAAGGATTTATAGTTGAACTTTTGACAGAGAAAGTATGTGGATGTTGGAGAAAAATATGGCTCCATTGATGAAATCTGAGTGATATATTCTGAGTTGTTGAACATAAAGGTCAACTTTTATCCTAATTTTAAACGGTTAGATAACTTAGCATTATTTTAGATTGAGAAAAATCCGCATCAAACACTCGTCTCCTCTGCTGCAAAGGCTCAAACACCTCTCATTAAGGTGGGCACTATTTCTTTAAGAAGAAATGAAAAGGAAAAGAGAGTCAGAATGTGACAGGTTTGTCAGTGCGCTAATGACAGGTTTATCTTGAAGAGAGACAGAGACAAACATTACCTCAGTGCTGCTGCAGACTTGCCGTACATCCCAAAGCAGCAGCAGTTCATCGAGTCTGCACTGATCTGTCCTGAGGGAAATTCCTTTCTACGATTGTCCCCCTTTGCAGTAGACTGTAGTTGTCAGTGTTGGGTCACACGATGATGTATTTGTGTGTTTCAATAATGGAAAAATTCCTCTGTTGTGAATATATGCAGGAAGATTCAGGCTGAAAACTAAAGACTCAATGCCAGATTTTAAATCAAGTAAAAACAAGAATACATTCTATTTCAGCTCTGATGTTTAACGTATCACATCATAAAACAAAAACACTTCTTGCTTAGTCTTAAATCAACCTCAGGGGAACATCAACACATGACATGTTACACTACCTTTATTCGCTGAAGAAAAACTGATTCAAAGTGTACAAGTAAAGTGTTAAAAATGAAGTCTGCCTTCATTTTCACAAGAATTAAAAGCAAGAAGCATTTAGGTGCTGTTGATTAAATGGACTTAATCATCATCATCAGCAAAGAAGCACACCTTTATAAGACATAACGTTCTGATAGCTTGAGCATTCAGGCATGTATTAGCACAATACCAAGTAGGAAAGACATTAGCAAAGATCTTAGATAAGCTGCTTTTTCTGCCCATCAATCTAATAAGGGTGATAAGGTCACGATTCTGTGGAAAACATTCAAGACAGTTTCCAATCTTCCCAAGTTTCAAACTTATAAAAACTCTCTGTTAGCCTCATAAAAGAATTGTTAGCCTTATAAAATAATTGAATAAACTATGGTTTGTCTGGAAATATTTCCAGGTGAGAGCAAGAAAAAATTGTTTGCAAAGTTGTATTTGAACAAATCAAACCAAAAGACTTTTGGATCAGTTGTCTTCAGACAGATGAGACCAAACAGGAGTTTGACCACAATCCACAGCACAAAGTTTGACAAACACAATATCTGAAGAAGCACCGGCTGTCAAGCACGGTGGTAGAAGGGTGATGCAGTCATTAGGTCAGCTGTAAACTCAACAGAATGAAAAACATTCCTGTTCAAATTTTGATCAAAGTTCAGTTTTGCATCAGGAAAATGATCCCATTCACACCAGAATGACTGACACAGACACTGGCTGATTTGTTGCAATGGTCCAGTGATCAAAATAACAATCTCAGTCTGATCAAAACAATCTGGCAGGATATTTAGAGAGCTGTGCATAAACAAAACAAAACCTTAGTAAACAGAAAAGTCAGGCAAAATTAGATGAGATTGATAGCATCATACAGAAAAAAAATCTTCCGGCCATTGCTGTTGAAGTTGAACGATGGGGTGTACGTACTTTCCCCAATCCCACTTCTGTATTTTTGCTTTGTTTTTGTGAAATAAATAATAACAGGTTGTAATCTGGCATGTGTCATTTATATGAAGTTGTGTTTTATTTAAGGACCACATATGTGCCACTATGTGAAACAATGAAATTGAAAGAGGATGTATTTTCATAACATGATTGTTAAAGGGGATCAAAGATGTCAGCTCAGGTGAAATCTGCTATTTAGGGTTATCCTTTACAAAAACAGATACAATAGAGATAAAACTGTCCTTCACAAAGACGTGAGGAATATTAGCATGATTTGCTTTGCAGTTCAGCTTGGCAGTGCAGTGGCACACCTAGAAAAACTTTTAGAAGTGCCGACAAATCGGACCATTGATCGAAAGTGAAACAAGTTAAATTGCCTTTTGCTAACAGTAACTGGTTAGATGTGCCATATAGTGTAAGAAAGACTCTTTCTCTCGTCTTACAAGCTGTCTGAAAGCCAGTTAGGCAGGTTTTCTGTAATTACATGAAAAATGACTTTGGTTCCTCCGGGGTTTTGGCCACATTTAAGAGACAGAAGAGGTGTCTTTGCGTGCTTTTATGGGAATGTGCAACCCAGAGAACAGAGAAAAACACACTGAAGAAACTGTAGGAGATCAGGATGTAAATAATGGTCATCTCATTTGGTTACTTGTTTTATCCAACCTAGAAAAGTCTCCAGAGAAGCCAACATTGCCAACACTTCTTTGATAAAGAAATACATGAAAACAGCGAAGTTTTCATACAATCCAAAAAAAAAACTACATCTATCAAAACCATTGACAAGACCAGCTGTACTGTTGCAGACTGTGTAAAACTCTTAAATGCCACTGGCATCAAGCATCCCCGTGGTTTATCCTTGCAGTCTTTTATGATTTGTGTTAAATTGTGTGAGAGTCCTCCCTAAATCCTGGTGATCAATCAAAACTTTTCCAAAACATGCCTTGAGCAACATATTCAGGAAAAACCCTGCTTGTGTGAGAGCAGAGCTTAAGCAAAAGATGGGGTCAACCCCACCTCCCACCGCCTTCGTTAGGTGAATTTATGATTAATTTAAGTTGTATAAACAAAATCAATATTTTGCCACACACAAGAAACAAGCTTTGAAATTCACAATGTCAGCTAACTAGGCTAATCTACAGTCCAACACAGTTGCTGTCTGTGGTTTAATAGATTTGGACGAGAGCACAAACTGTCTGGAGCTCTGAAGCCTGCCAGATGCTTCTGTATCAACACCTCTTTTATCACCTGAGGAGAGTCATCCTGCCAACTATGACAGTAATTCCATCTGAAAGGGCCACACTGACAGAGGTATCATCCCAGCATGGATGAGTGGGATTGACTGAAAGCACACATTTACATTCAAGCATATGCTTTCTTAGTATTCTGCTTCAGTGTGGTGGGTGCTGTCCGCCAATGTTTGGACTTCCTGAATTTATGCATTTTGTAAAAAAAAAAAAAAAAGAAAAAAAAAAGAAGAGCAGCACATTCCGTCGAAGTTGTGTGTGCCAGCCCGCATAACTACATTTGTATGGGAAATCAGCTTTTCATGTGTGGGAGAAGGGAATTATGACTACCATGATGTCAGGTTAATCCTCCTACATTAACACTCGAGAACATTATGATTTTACATCAAAACTCCAGATGTTTGCAGCTGAAAATAGCAAAAGACACAATCAGCACACAACCTGATGAGTTTTTGGCTTAGGTAAACAGAGTGTCATATGGCACGAAATGCTGTTCTTCACACGTCTGATTATACAAACAGATATGAAGTGTGGTATGGTATAATCAAGTAATCAGCAGCCGACAGTCAAGAGCCACATAATGCATTGAACCTGCCAAAATACAACAGTTTGCTTTAAGTAGCTTCAGGGCTTTAGGTAGGTTGACGATTTCCTAGTTTTATAGGAAGATTAAGGGTTCCTGCACACTGACAGCACTTAATCATAAAAGCTAATTAAAAACAGCGAACGTTTTAGTTAATTTGTTATTGTGTGCTTTTTTTTGTGCCCATAAAAACATGTTTTTGGGCAAACTGGTGCCTTGTGTGAAAAGATCTCTGCTTGCTTGTGTGTTCAACATCTTTATTTTAATAAGTCCATGATTTATAACAAAAAATTAGATCAATTCAGTGCTGGAAACAGACCAAGGATTGACCAGATTACACTACTCTTGGATGGCCATTGCAGAATTTGTACTTACATGCAAAGTAGCAATGGTAGGTCACAGACTACAGATAGACATCACATTCTGTTCTACCGATTTTCTGGGTTTTGGCTGTTTTTTCTGGCAGCTTTTTTTGCAAACACCATAAACAAATCCCGCGTTTTTCTTGTGAGTGCAACATGCCACAGCACAGTCCACATCTGTATGACGATTGCACCCTGAAGAGGAAAAATGCCTTTTGAAATAACAAACACTTCCAGCCAACTCATTACTTGGGTGACATTGTTTCTTCCAAGGCAAGCCTCAACTCTTCATCATTATACAACTCTGCCCATTGCTCACCCACAGAAAATTTATTACCCTTCCTCAAATCCACTTAGAGCAGACAGTATGCATTCCATAGCTGGTTGGCTATGAGAGCCAAGCAGTTGGAGAAGAATGTCTTGCACCAGGTGAGGAGATGCCAGGTATGAGGTCACGCCTCCACACAGAAAAGCCACCGTTCGAACCTCCTCCCAGCCAAGCAACCATTCCTGATGGGAGGCCGCAGTGCTCAGCACTATAACGCCATGGAGCCCTGAAAAAACATTATTATTATTATTATTATTATTATTATTATTATTATTATTATTATTATTATTATTATTATTATTAATAATAATAATAATAATAATAATAATAACTTTGAGACAGACATTGGAACTTTGGTGGCTGGCTGATAACTACATCTTGCTTACTGTCCACAGGTGGTAGAGCTGATTGTCTTGTGACTCGGCGGTTCAAGTCCTGGACCCCCTAGCCCCGAGGAGGAATTGTCTCTGAGGACTGGTCCCAGCCTGGATAAATGCAGAGGGTTGCATCAGGAAGGGCATCTGGTGTAAAACGTGCCATTTCACCTGAGCGATGATTTGCTGTGACGACCCCTTCAGAGGGACGAGCCGCAACCGAGCAACAACATTGGAGTAATTGTCGCGCTTGGAACCACAGATACGGAATTTTTAAGCCTTAGGCCAGAAACTTGCAGAGATCAGACATTTTAATCTTGATTGCTACTACATCTCCAGTAAGAAGACACCAAATAGAAAGCTGTCCACACCTGCACATGTGTAAACAATCCAGCATGATTCAGTTACTTTCAGAAATGTATGATTTGCATTCGGAGGAAGCATGACTGTGTGCAGTCTCTGGGACACACTGTTCTCAGGAAGCTTCTAAGCTGCTTACAACTGCATGCACAAACACAAAAAGAAACACAGGTGACTTCACATTTTCTATTGGCTCCCGTCCATGTATGACTGGCTTTATTTGTCTGTGGCATTTTGATTAAATTCTATCGGTCATTTAAGGCAGTAAAGAATTGAACTTTTATCGTGCATCTTTGGAATCAGTTTGAGTAATTAGCTCCTGTGTGAACAAGTCTGAAGATAACCTATTCAGGAAGCCCATATTAGACTCAATGAGGCAGAGTAGAACAGAAACACAGAAAACACAACCCCGCAGGTAAAAGTACTCCTCCAAAGAGGAAGCTTGAAACTGGTTGAATGGACTGCTATGTAAGAGCGAAAGGGCCGTGCTGTTAAACGTCTAGAAAAACAAGAACAATCAGAACACTGCTATATTTTTTTCCTCTAAAATGAAGCACGTGGATGTTGCTCAGACAGAAAGCAATGACATCATTCAGACAAAAAGAAACCTGTCTGACGTGATGTGTCCTAGCGAGTTGTTTGGTAATAAAGACACTTTTCCCATCTTTAATTTACTGCCGTAAGGTCACTTGAATTCAAAAGCGCAAAGTAACATAAGGAAATAAACAAAATGTTTTCCGGTTCTAAAACTTCAAAGCTCAACTGAGGTTGATGTGCAGATAGTCAGAGTTGCATATCCAGGATGTGACTTTCAGGAACCTTTTTGAGGCCACCCAGAACTCTGTGTTTTACCATACAAATATCATCATTGTAGATAAGCAGCTTGCCAAAGTAAATAAGATTCCATGATGCTTTTATTTCTTTTCTTCTTTTCAATAAGACGCAAAACATCATGGACACGGCTTGTGATTTCAAACACCCATAATGCCTCCTTCGTATTGAGTTTTTGCCAATGCCAGGGCTATTTGGTTGTCATTAGGTCAGTGGTACAAATGCACATTCATTTCTCTCGCTCCATAATTCAGAATTTAACAAGCAGCAAATAAAGTACGTAGCAAGAGTAAAGTGACAAAAACTGTGCTGTTATTCATCTCATCTTCATAACTGGATGATGGATATTACAACAGACTTTGAAATGCATTCAGCTTTTAACTTTTAAAAGAAAAATATAATCACTTTTAAATGCAGGTTAATGTAATGTCACACATCATTATATAATATTGTTACAGTCGCTCTATGTAAAGATAGAAACTGCACCTATCATTTTAATAATCTGCCGAGGTACTTACTCTTTTATCTTTAGATGGACCTCATCAGCAGATCTTCCTCCCCTTCTTCCCTTCTTACCTGCTGCTGTTTTTCTTATCAAAGGCGATCCAGGTTTGTGCGGAACTACAGGTCCAGACCTACAAGTCTGAATCTGCTTGCGCTGCAGTTCTGCTCTGCCTGGCTGCCTCAAATGTTTCGCATCATCCAGACTGCATCCCATTTTAAGCTCCACTGTTACCAAAGCAAACACACTTTCATCATTAGAACATGTTTAGTGATGGCTAAGTGGTTTCTAGCCCCGGAGTGACCCCAATTTTCAGCAGTATCAACAGTCTTTTAAGCTTTACAGCAAAAACATACATATAATCAGGGTAAAGAGTATTTGTGTGGCCCATCTGCCATCCAGTCAGTTACTGTGTTCATCTTTTAAATGTGAGTGCAATCAGGTGTTTTCAGGCCTCTGAGCAGATATGCATCTGGAGACGCTGGTCACAGTGGAAGGCTTCATTCTATTGAATTGTTGGCTCAGGGCTGCCCTCTCTGTGCATACCTGTGTTTGTACAAGAGGCTGCATGTTTCAGTTCCTTTTCTTAGTGTGTTTGCTGCTTGCAATTTGCATGCTTCAGAAAGCCTGGATCAAGCATAGACCACGAGCTATAAAGATGTTCTCAGGATCTTTTGTATTACTGCGCAATTTTCTATTACATGAGGCTTTTTTATGTCCTGGGTTGCAACAGCTTCTTTGTCTTAGTTCGTCTGCTCCACTCCCTCAAACCAAACTTGCAGAAATCAGCATTTCAGGTAAATTTCCAGAATGGTCATGTGACTTCCAGCTTTTTGTGGTCATAGTTTTGATCAAGGAATGTCTCCTGCTCATCTCTGATCAACTAAAACCTTTAAGAAAAGAGAGAGATGAGACTTCTCTTTTAAATCAGGCAGAAAGGAATGCACATTTACTCTTTACTTGCCTTGGGGCCTATAGCCTGCACAAAACATGTTTTTTGGAGAGAGAAGACTGATAGTTCCTACCAGGGGCTCCCATGCTTACAAATCTGTATCATAAACTGCTATTATGGTACATAATAGCAGCTATCTGCAAAAGAATTAATATTTTTGTGTAAAGTTGTTAGTTAGCAGCAAACTGTGGCAGTTAAAGTACTCCCTGATTACTACTAAATAAGTATGCTCATAAGTTTTAAAAAAGGAGGCTAAAAGGAGTTTAAATTTAATGTGGTTTGCAAATTCTATATTGCTATTGCTGTGATTCACCCTGTAATTAGTTTTTCTTTATGAAGATTTGGTGCTAATCTCTCAAAAGTCTGATTCTTTTTTCCAGGTCTGACTTTTTAAGCTTATAATGAGTCTGTCCTTTAGTTTCAAAGTCAGAAATAGTACTGTCATTCCCTTGTTATGTGTGTTTCTGTGTGTATGAACATATGCATACAAGTGGCAGCTTGAATGTGTCTACACTTTTTACCAACGTGTATGCCCCCTTTGACTTTTTCCTGCATCTGCAACCAGTTAATTCCTTACTCATAGGAGCCACAAATGATTTAAGTGATTACATCAAAAACTTTTTCCATTGATTTCAACCCTGACAAAAACATCCACAGTTTAATTGATCCTCATGCAAAAGCTGTAAGTGACACAGAACCTTCCCCACGCTGCTACAGCTGTTATGAGCCTTAGATCTTAGATGAAGAAAGAGAATCAAATGAAAGGCTATCTTAATGAAACAATGACTAAGGTTCTCAAAGAGGGGAAACCCTTCCCTCATTAAAGTTCTTTAAATCCATTGCATTCATCAGCCACTAAGTTATGCCAAAACAAAAGGATTCCACAAAATAACACACACACGCACAATTAAAATGCGGTGTTCGTGGGAATAATTGGAAAAATGACAATAACAGGGATGCAACTTAATGTCTTGTGTGTTTTCTTCTTAGAGTTTGACGGATGATGCTACCTCTAAATGAGCAAAAAGCCCTGATGAAAAAGGCTGAAAAGCTTCCTTGGCTTTGCCTTAACCTTAATAGTGGCACTGTAGGGACACCTAACATAGAATTAAATGCAATTATGAAAAAATGTTTCCAACCCAAAGAGGTGCCTGTGAGAAGGAAACCAGAGAGGCTGTATTCATTTCACACAGCCCCAGGTGCCGAGAGGATATGGTAGTCCTTTTCATATTGGCAGCTGTTTGATCAGACTAACTTTGCTCCTTAGCAATACCGTAGCTTCAGGTCTGATCTAAACTTCTTGTCAGATGCAAAGGAGACACCGCGTCTCCAATGCACTCCAGGCTCTTTCCATAAACACAGCTGAAGTATTCCTTTGAGTGTGCTTGCTTTAAAACTGCATCTTTTTTTGAAGGAGGAGGGGATAGAAATGAGAAATAGAACAATATTTTAGTTTGTCACTATATTCTGTGGCAAAGGTGTGAAATTTTTGCAATCTGATATCTTGCAGATCCAATCTGACTGATAACTTTCTCTGTGAAAACAGTGAAACAGGACAAGAATTCACTCCAGACACTGACAGTGAAAAGAGATGTAGCTCGCATGGTTCTGTGCTGTATGCTGATCATGGTTATCAGAGCTATACTAGATGAGTGAGAACAGAGGTGTGGTACGTGTGTGTGTGTGTGTGTGTAAGTGTTTGTGCTAGTGCGATCTGAATCACTGCACAACAAAGAGTCTGAATGGATTTAGTCAAAGCTCAAACGCTGATGCAGCTGCATTCCGGGAGGTTTATGATGTGAAACACCAAAGGAAAGGAAACAATGATCACATTCATGAGATGTCATTTTCTTCCACTTTTATCTCAGGAATTTGTTGAGTTTCCCCCCTCGCTCTTTTTCGTAATGTAATGTGTTCACCTCATCCAAAGTCGGCCTTTGTTAGAAGGTTTTGTTTGAAATCTTGACCTCATTCTCACCAATAGCAGCACGGTGGTTACCTGTGCTGTTCCTGGACTGACATAATATTCATTGTAGTAAGAAATTACATTTCACTTACCTGGATGTGAGTACAAGATGCTCAGAATATTTATTTGGAGAGTTTTTTTGCACATTCACCTGCTAAAACAGATTCATGTTTTCTATCTTAACCCAGTATTACTGAAAATAAATAAAAGAATAAATAAGAAACACCTTTTTACCTTTACTTACACATCCAAGGTGCTGTAGTGTCACAACATTTTACATGACCTCCTGTTTGCAGGGTAGCATTATGGCTACATCAGCTATTTGCCATTATTCAAACTGTTTAACGTATTGTAAAATATAAAAAAAGGAAATTGCACAAACAGTGGGATGTAATGATTTTGAAGCCCAGATCATATATTGTTTTTCATTTTTTAATATTTACTGTGAAAATGTGGTTATTTAAACACTGGACAAGTAAAGTAATTATCCATGCTGCAGAGAGACTTTGGTGTTTGTCTTATGTGCCTACTTTAAGCTGAGAAGCAGAAGGAAGCTCAGATATACTACAGAGTTTAATACAAGGATGTCCTCTCAATGACAGAAGAAATCTTACAGCTAACTGGTAATCAGATTTTCTTTTTAAGTGAGAAATGGAAATGTGGTATTCTAAAACCTTTAAACAGGTTTATTTAAGTTGGTTAGTTTTCACAAGCACAAGGAAAATAAAGAAGGAAATGAAATAAAGAAAAAGTTTATTGCGGGTTAGTCATTTAGAAACCAAAATGAAATATTTTCCTTGTTCTTATTTGCATATATAAAGATACAATCTCACTTCCTTTTAAAAGTGATTCCTGTTAGAAATTCCCTGCATTATAGAGAGAACTAGAACAATTACTTCTTATGTTAGGCATGCTCATTTCTTCCTGTAGGTAAGTAGAACTGCAAGATGATTTATAACATTTCACAAATTGATCTTATTAAAAAGTAAGAAAAAAAAATTAAAGCAGATGAAACAGCAGATGAAAAATGGGAGCTGTTACTCAGCATGGTCTGATAGCAAAGCCCAGTATCATGAAAAAGAAAATACATTTGTAGAAAAAATGGAACAACATCTTTCCAGCATGATTAAATAAGGGTGACTTTATCTATTACAGTGCACAGTAAGTCTGGTGCCTGCAAGTATGTTATGCATGTTCTATCTGCAGCTCACACACATGCAGTCAGTTTTCAACATAAACTTTGTTTGACATCATATAACAGAAGTTAAGGGTGCAAATTGATGATGTGAAAATCCTTCAGAAAAAATGACATTGTTTTAGTTGTTCACACAAAGTGCGTGACTTTACATACAAAATTATCTCATCCTATCTTATGGTCTTGAAACACTGATTAAAAGTTAGTTTTTTTTGTGATAAAAAAAAATATTTTTTTTGCGTTTTATTTGCATTTTTTCCTGTATTGCATACACAATGCACAAAATTCAAACCCCTCCCATCCCACGAACCTTAATTCTCGAGCATAAAACAAAACATAATAACCATCAATATATAGAGCATCCAATATAATTCAGTTAATATATTGTTGAAGGATATGAGCAAAAAAACGTAGCAACCTTGAATTCACCTTCAGAGTTTGTTTTTAATTGCTCTGCTGCCTTGTACCAGAATAAAATATTTTGTTGTTTTGCATTATGGATCCGAGCTATAGATATTTCCAAATAAGTAATAACAAGAAACGTCAAATACCAATGCAAGATATCAATGGAGTTTTTTCTTTTTTTTTTTTTTGCTGCGTTTTTCGCACTGTGATATATTTATTATTTAGAATAATAAATATGTGATTTGGAATAAGCATTGGTTGACATTATATGCAAAAAAAAGTCCCTGGTTTACTCTTTGAACATAATGTACAATAGAATTATCCAGAACCTTCATTCTATAAAGTTAACAGGGTGTCAAATCAGTTCTATGCACAAACTGAATAGTGAATAATTGATGATCTGGGTTCCTAGTGGATAACATATTATTTCATACGTCATTCCTGTCAAATTTGGAATCCCAATCTTATATATCCCTTCTCCAAACTGCATGTAAAGCAAGAGGTTTTTAAGAATTTCTTATAATGTGTTGATATTTGGTCATGACTACACTTCCTGCTTTTAACTTATGTAAGAGCTCAAACAAAGGATGTTCAGATGGGTTATTATCATTTGGTATGTTTTGTGCCTGAAGGGCAGCTCTAATCTGCAAATAAAAAACAAAAACGTGTTCTTCACATTACGTTTCGTCCAAAGACTGCTGGGATGGGCTCCAGCTTCCCCGTGACCCTTAACTAAGCAGTTAGGAAAATGAATGAATGTTCTGCAAATTAAAACTATCTTTAAGATCTTGAAAAGAGCGCAGGCTACTTCCATCATAAATATCTCTAAGCAGATAAATCCCTTGATCTCTCCATTGAGGGCAATAAACAGGTTTACCCCCAATTTTTAAACTATAATTATTAAAAATCGGGTGTTCAAATGCCATCTAGTCACAATATTACATAATTTTTCCAGACAGTACCAAGTTGATATCAAATGAGAAATAATTGAACCAAATTTTAATTTACACATTTTGATTGATAGATTACGCAATAATACCTCTCTGAGTGATTATGAATGCACTATATTTTCTTCTAAATTGATGCCATGAGACACTAGTTAAGGGACTCAATCCTATAGTGAGCGGACGAAGCCCAAGAATAACATTTAAAAGATATAGGAGATAATCCTCCTTCATTCCTATTCTGCTGGAGGTTAAACATTTTTAAACGGGGCTTTTTGCCTTTCGAGAGTGACTTATTACCGGTTTAATGTTATTTTTCTCAAATCCCTGCCGGAGGAGCAAGTGGTATCATGGAACTTACAAAGCTAATTCTTGGTAGCACATTCATTTTAATAATGGCTATACAAGCCATTAATGCATTTGGTAGGTTTATTCATCTATCCAGATAAAATTTTCTTTGACAATAGCCTCTAAAGAAGCATAGAATTTAATTGCAAGATATATAAAATGCTGCACAACTGGTACCAAAAAGGACCAGTTACTCGCTCCGCCAACCTAATTTGATGACAATGGTAGCAGCACCAATTTCTGCCAGTTGATCTTAAATCCAGATATTTTTCCAAATTGATCAAAAATAGTAAATAAATGAGGAACTGAATTTGTAATATCCTCCAAAAATAATAATGTGTCATAAGGATATGTAATGTTGTGTATTATGAACTGAGATTGGGCAAATATTATCTGCTTGACGTACAGCATGAGCCAAGGGTTCCAAAGATAAAGCAAATATGGGCAACTCAAAGGGCAACCCTGTTTTGATGACCTGGAAACATCAATGACAGCTGGTTGACAGTTAGTTGAAGCCAAACACTGAGATCACTTTCAGCTACTTTTTGATGCTTATGTCTACGTGATATAGCAATTATATGGGATGTTTGATGTATTGTGTGACATATAAGAGGTTATATATGATGTATGCATGAACTACTCTCATAAATATAATTTTATTTAGTTGCTGTTGCCTTTGTTTTTGGATTTCTTTTAAATAGCTGGGTAAATGAATCAAAGCGGTGAGAAAGCACTGCAAGAATCACACATTAAAATTTTATTTATGTTCAGTTGAAAAGGCAATTCATACTGCTTTCATTCATTCATTCATTTTCTGAACCGCTTAATCCAATTCAGAGCCGCGGGGAAGCTGGAGCCTATCCCAGCTGGCTTTGGGCGACAGGCAGGGTACCCTGGACAGCTCGCCAGTCCATCGCAGTCATACTGTTTTTATGTTTTGAAATAACCTTTGCTTATATTTCTCCACCAGTCTTGTTAAAATCATTCACAGAAATTAAAAATTAAATTTTAAAATTTTGTTGCAACATAAATTTGACATAATTATAATACCTGACATTAAATGGATGCTTAATGTAGCTTCATGATTGGCTGCTACAAAGTAAAAAGCAAAAAGCCTGTGAAAGTTGTTCTGTGATAGTGGTCATCCCACACATCTCCATTAAGGTGGATAGACACAACATCACCAACTTCTAACTCCAGCACGGCACCATTGGATAAGCCGTCCTCAGCATCTGTGGATGTGGTGGGACCGTCCCCACTGAAAATAATGGAATTTCCATTCTTTATCAATCTTATCCCCATGCCGCTCTTACTTTGGGCGATGTGGGCTGTAAATCGGAAGTAATATACTCCTCTTATGGGTGCAGTGAAGTAACCTAAAAGCAAACGGTAAAATAAGAAAAAAAGGTTAAACCTGAATGCCAAGGCAGTTTCTGAAACCAAAATAAAACAAGAAAAAGAAATAACCTGTGATTGTCTTACCTGTGATTGGGTTGTAGTGGTTTCCAGTGTTTGTAAAGACATTTTTGAAGATAAGTTGGGTAAAATCTATGCTGTTTGTGTTGCCTAAACCAGCTTCCAGAAGAGAGGTTGAAAAAGCCACTTTTCTCGCTGTGGATGAAGTGTGGATAAAAAACTCATAGTTGGCTGTGACATGGTAACAGCTCAATGTACACACTCATTGAAACACCAGACATATTTACCTTTGTCAATATTTTGAAGCTCCTGCACAGCCACGTTTTGCACTTAAAGCGCAAGATAAACAAGAATACAGATGGTAACCACATACTATATACAAACATAACACATATTTTACTTTCCAATTTTTTCCCTTTTACCTTCATCTTGTTTCTGCAGCTCTTCTATACCATGTTCATTGACCTTCACCCTTTCCTGTATAGAACTAAGCTTCTGCTGAGCTACTGCAAGCTCTGCAGCTTGAGCTAAAATGACAAAAACCAAAAACATGACAGAAACGTTTCATACGTTAAAGATCTTTTTGAAAACAAACAAGTTCCTCAGCTAGGATTCAGTATTTACCATCTTTCTCCATCTGCAGTTCCTCAGTCAGAATCTCAGCAGCTGTCATCCTTGCCTTCAAGGCTGTAAAAGATGGCATGAGTCAGCTCAGGTGCATTTCTTAACCCTTTATAGGGCACTTAATGAAATACCTTGAAATTAGACATTTTAACCTAAAATTGTCCTTCTGGTATGTACCAAGACGTCAATTCTGTTGTTACATTGACAAAAAAAAAACAACAACAAAGTTTCATGATGAATACAAAAGAAAACAAAGTGATCGAAAATAGTCACTTGCCCCATAAAGGGTTAAATTATTAGGCGAGCCATTCATACCTTTATTTTCATCCTGCAAGGCCTCCACCAGGATATCAGTTGCTGTTACTCTTGCAACCAGCTGCCTCAATACTGTTCTTTGCTCCACTACCATGTCTCTCAGATTCTTCAGCTCATCCCAGATGATGGACAACATCAGCTCTGCTTCACCTCCCTTCGCAGTAAGCCTCTGTTTCTCAGCCACATCCTCACCACTCTGACTACCTAATGGCTCCGAATTTTTGCTGTGTTGTAAAGCTCTGGACAGATTGCAGAGCAACAGAACTAGAAAGATGGCTGCAAGAGTCTTCATTGCCATTTGGAAAGGATCGGCTCTGTTTAGACTGTATGCATTTATAGGTTAAACTTGTCAAGGTTAAATGTGTCAAGCATATAGTGATTGGCCAGTCCTGTGAGAAAACACACCTGTAGTTTACTGTAGAGCTGCTATGGCAGCTGGTGGCGATAACAAGAGGGTGATGCAGCAAAAAGATGGCATCTGTTGTATTTGCATAGCAGAAAAGAGGAAAAAGCGTACATGATGAAATGTGGACATGAGGGTAAAAAGAGCAGAAATAGCTTAATCAAAAAATAAGACATTAATTTTGTGATGGCGTTGTTTCATCGCTAATGCACATATCTCTTTTTTAATGTCTGCGTCCTTTTACTGTTTGGTGGGTTTTATCGTGTGAGGCAGGTTTTTTGTTCACACTTGCAAACCAAAGATATATTTGCAGGACCTGCAGGGATCCTTTGCAGCTGCTGTGCTCAAAATGTTGCATCACACTCAGAAGGACATTGTATAAGTTCCATAAGGATAGGATGAGAGCCAAAAAAGGTGTTTTAAAAGAAAGAATCAATGGGAATTCACAGTTGGAAAAGCACATTTAGGATAACATGTTCTAAACAGATACATCAAAAATAGAGTTGTCTGGAAACAGAAAAGAGTCAAAGTATTTGACACGGACCAAAGGCAACTTCAAGCCTGTTTTAAAAGTGTAACACATGCGAAGCACTTTCAAGCATGTTGAACTTAAAGGTGGAGCATGAGATTTTCAATATTTTCAAAAGAAATGAACTAATAAAATAACTCCAATCATGATTAGATAGTTTTTTAAACATGTATGTTCCAGTCTGTCCATATTTGATGCGTTATTAAATTACAAGTTTAATTAATGACAAATGACAAAAAGTTTTTTTTTCTTTACTGGTAGGCAAACATTTAAGAAGAGTCTTTGTCATTAATTAAACTTTTAATTTAATAACACATCAAATATGGACAGACTGGAACCTACATGTTTTTTAAAAAAAACTATCTTATTATGATTGTAGTTATTTTTTTAGTTAATTTATTTTGAAAATATTGAAAATCTTACATACTCCACCTTTAAACTTGTAAGTTTTGTTTGCAAGAACTGCCAAGACTTTCACCAAACTGATCTTAGTTACTTATTATATTACCTGAAAAGCTCGTTTTCATCATGTTGTTGTCAAGTTATTCCCCCCTTCATCCTTAAGAACAAATGGGTTTTAAAATAAGGCACTTTTGCTTGATTAATATCTCAGACACATGAATAATTTCCAATTCATGTATTTGTTCTAATGACTGTATTTGACTGACATACACCTTGTAGCTTTGTTGTTGAAAAAACATGAACCAAAAATACTGATTTGAAAATTGCTGCATTTTTAATACCATGAGGATCCATTCAGATGAAGTAATATTTAGATTTGATCAACATCCGATCACATGATGTTACTATTTCCTCAGTGTTTCTGCAGCATGAAGAAAATTCTGCTTTTTTCCCTGTCAGAATGAAAATTTATGAAGTGAGTTTTTTGTCACTGAATGGGTTTGGATATAAGGCCTATGTCAGAGGCCTCGAATACAAACAGGTATCTACTCTTTTCCCAAGCTATAGTGATGAGAACTGGGGAAATTTTCAACTGCAACAAGACCATTATGTGGGCGTGCTGCTTGTGAGTCATAAGTGTGTGCATCAGTGACAAGTTAGACAATTAGACAGAAATAATAACAAATCAACCTGTCGTTGAAAAAACATTTCTTGAAGCGTAGAAAAAGCTGTGAGTGACATGATTTATGCTGATTGCTGCTTGTGTTTATGAATAAGAATATTGAGCAGCTGTCAGTCAATATAAAACTACTCACAGCCACATACATATTAGGACTCAGTCCAGAAACTCACACAGGCATCCATCTTTTTAAGAAAACACACTTAGCATACTGGTGGTGGGCAAGACAACACAACTGGGTGTGTGTTTTGTCAAATAAAAATCAACGGGATTGTCATGATATGATTTCTTAATCCCTTATTCGCTTTGCTTTTTATAAATGAAAGACCTGCCATTAAAAATGCTTTGCTTCAGGGGTAAACACAAACAAATGTACATATACCACAGAAGTTTTAAAGAGGAGTCTTTCTGGAAAGAGAACACATGCTGCTGCCGGAGGGAGCAGAGATAAAGAGAGTAATAGTTAGACTGTGGTCACATTGGTATGCAGACAGCCATGAAAGCAGCACAGTACCTGTTGTTTCTTGCAAATTCATTTGCTCGATATTGTGAAATTTCACCGTTTAAATTGGGGAGCAACTCAAAAGATTGATGAACCCATTAGAACTGATTAAAGCTGCTGATTTACACGCATTAACTGATTATGGTAATCCTCAAAATCACGAACATGGTCATACAATTAAAACTTGATTATTATGTGTGATGTTAAAAGCTGTTATATGACAAAAAGACAACAGAAACAAACGCGTGAATAGCATGTAAATAGAAATAACACTGTTTGATTGGCAGCTGTAGATCAGGAGGATGAGTGGTTGTCTGCGTGTTGGAGGTTGGTGGTTTAATCCCAATTTCCCCAGACTATTCTCTGGTAAATATACAGAACATGGAAGTTTGGTCCATTTACACTTTTATATGGTCATTATTAAAACATTATGGTACAATCTGATTTAATAACCAGTGGGAGGGTACACAATCTGTAAATATTTTAAGCTCAATATTGAATAGAAATAGTACAAAATAGCATTTCAAATATTAAAATATTAAAAAACAGCAGTGCCATGGTGAATATAATAAAAGAAGAGTTGAGTTTTCTCTTCACATCTCAAAACATAAACTTGTAGTGACATTTATAATTTTGGGATCTATGCCATATAAATTATTAAAAAGTTTGGAGAATCTGTAGAAATCTCTCTATGCACAAACTAAAGCTGCATGTCAACACATTTAGAAACCACTGTGAGTATAGTTCACTGCTCCATCCACAAATACAAGTTAGTGTATTTTCTATGCAGCAAAAACAACTGAGTTGAGGCTTTTATCTTTATTTTAAATAAATTTTAATAGTTTTATATTAAGCAAAAAAGAAAGATATATCTGAAGCTACTAAATATCACTTTAAGGTGGAGTATGTAAGATTTTCAATATTTTTTAAAATAAATTAACTAATAAAATAACTACAATCATAATTAGATAGTTTTTTGAACAAGTAGGTTCCGGTCTGTCCATATTTGATGTTATTAAATTACAAGTTTAATTAATGACAAATCACAAAAAAGCACTCTCTTTTTACTGGTAGGCAAACATTTAAGAAGGGTCTTTGTCATTAATTAAACTTGTAATTTAATATTTAATATGGACTGACTGGAACCTACATGTTTTAAAAAACTATCTAATTATGATTGTAGTTATTTTTTTAGTTAATTTTCTTTTTTAAAATATTGAAAATCTTACATACTCCACCTAGTAAGTAAAGAAGTTATTATAATACTAATAAATCACTGTGGGTAGTGTTTCAGATGGCTTATTCCATTTACAACAAAAACATGAATTTTCCAAGCTGATAAATAATGTTCAAGATTTTTCTAAAATTCTTAAAACATCACACTAATGCACAGATAATATCTGGAATTAATGGCTCACAAATCTGGACAAATGAAACCAAATCACCAACAGGTTGAGCTAACTTGTATGAACTGACTCATTAGTTACATAGTTTCCATCCAAGTGCAATCCTGAGTTTAGTGAGTAAAAAGTGGAAAACATGGTTAGTGGTGTCAAAAGTCACACATGCCAAAGATGTCTTGCATAACACTCTGTCAGACATGCAGTTAACAAGGCATCGCATCATCTGTGGCTCCTCTCCTGTTGGTCAGAGAGCTTGTTGCCGAGGTTGTCGACCTGTGATTAAGGCTCTAGTAAATCTTCCCACCCATGGAGAATTGACTTTCCACAAGGGATCAGTCCACCTAAGTGGGGATGAGACTTGCCTTCTTCCTCTACCCTTGGGGCCAAATATACTAACCTGGAAACTGTTGTTTTTCAAGGCGTCACTAGACTTTATCTCACTCTATTCTCACAGATGGAATATTAGGTTTGTGGTGCTATATCTCAATACCTGTCATCAGATGACACCTATAAGCTATCAGGTGCCTCAAAGTGACAGGCAACCTTGCATACTTTCCTTCATTTTCCTCTCAGGCAAATTCCTCTCCTCCTGTCTCTCTGTTTAAGTCTCCCAGCTCTTCTTTCTCCTGACTTTTTTTTTTTTTTTTGTTCTTTTCCATCAGAAACAAGACAAGCACAATCTATTGCTCTGGACTTTTTTCTCCATTGGATTCAAGTTTTGTTAGAGCTTAATCCCATTAATTTTAATTAATTAAATGAAATAAATTGAATTATTGTCTCTGTGCTTATGCGCTGCATGTTTTCACATGCTGAGGCATTTCTATTTGTCTCTTCATTTAATTATTTGAAAAAATTATGCACATTACAGTCCAATAATGCAAAACGACCTTCTCTCTGCGTGGTAGTCATTTCTTGTTCAAACTGATCAATCAGCCTGCAGTGTTTGTAAACCAAGCTAACTGATTCAATCAGTAGAGGCCAGGGGTTCTCTGCACTCTGCTACTGTATGAAGTGGGCTTGACTGCAGGTCGTTAGCCTCAGCTTAATCTAATGATGCATACTTCCCCCTGTTTATGGCAGCCACAGAAGACGGCGCACTAGCCTGTGCTTGTCTACTGCTGAGAATGCCCATTAATGCTCTTTTCCCCCTCGGGTGATGACCACCTGAGCTATCAAAGACAAGCTTGTCTGTGACACCACCCTCGCCTTCCTCCCCTTTGCATCATACTCTGTCTCTGCCCCACCTTTGCGGCGACCTCCGCCCAGATACAAGCTGTACAACTGCACACAGTCACAGTAGATTGCTGTGAATTTCCCCTTTGAAAGAGGATGTGGGCTTTGTAGAACATTAATCAACATCATCATCATCATCATATTTTTTCTTTTATAATTATTTATGTTGTAATGACTGCAAATAGTTTAATAAATTCCCCTAAAGATAAAATGATCAAGAAACCAAAGATAAATATATTTTCCTCAATGATCTCATATTTTCTCAGCTACACAGATAGCTTTAATTTATATATTTATTCTTCTCTTTGTTTTAAAAATGTGTTATTTTTAATAATGCTATAATACGCAGGACGTAAGAAGGAATTTTTTGTATTTATTTATTTATTTTACATTTCTTTAATAACATTTTCATAATGTACTCAAATCAGAACAACATCAGTTTAAAAGTCAGGTGGCTTTTTGGGTTGTGGGAAAAATATTGACCTAAAGCACAAGAATCGTTTGGCTAAGGTCTGCAGAGTTTCTATTATTCTAAATGAATAATTCTTCTCAGGCTATAGTGGACAACCAGATAAATCATGCCTTATTTACATGTAGAAGGAAAAAGAAGGATTTAAAAAAGCATGAGCACACCTCTATACCTTAAGTAGTTTTGGAAAATGCATAAAAATATGTTTGACCTCATGTTCAAATCAAACAATACTAAAATTCAAGGCTCAAACCTGGACAGCAGTCATAAACATCCATGTGAGATCACAGGAAGTGCACATTTATATTATTAATAAAGTGTTAGCTCTAACCTTGCTCATTTTTCCAATTCCAACCTTGAATGTATCTTAATTCTAACAATAACCGTGTCTTTTAAACCCTTCATGCAGACCCTTTGTGACAGAGAAGCAGAAAAGTGGGGTATTGTGAAGGAGAGCACACTAAAAAAAGTAAAACATAGTTCTCAGGATAATACTCTGCAGCAAAGATCAGTGGAGTAATGCCATCCCGCACCTCTCCCCTTTCATCAAAAACATCAAAAGAATGAATTGTGGTGATTTACATGCAACAACACAGAGAGATAAACATTATGTTTATCTATGTATCATGTAAAGATCCATTACGGAAAATTATGTGGAAAATGTCAACGAATGCTTTATAGAAAAGTCTGTAAGCGTGCCGATACCCCACCTGCAACCAGCACAAGACTGACAGCACATTTTTTAGTTTAATGAGACTGTTGTCTGAAACTGAATTTATTGCACGAAGCACAATGGTTTCACGACAAATCATTTCCACTGAAACAACGTGGAGTGAATGCTTTGCTCAAGGGCATAACGCCATTTAATGTTCAGTGATGTTAGAGCATCCTAACATGATTTTCCTGAGCCACATTTTGTCACACAGTCTCTTATGTCCTAAGATTTAATTACTTCAGGGCTTAAATTCTGTTGGGTATCATAATCATAATCACGCTACTCGACAATATCAATGAATATTTCATAAAGCAGTCACCCAACTTAACTCATTTTTCAACTTTATTTCTGTTTTATAGCTTCACATTCACCCTTTTATAGCATCTTACAATCCATCACTCTGACATTTCAAAACTTCCTGTCAGTGTCTCTTTATCCCTGATAGATGAGAATATCTTCTTCTATCTGGGGTCCATGATTCAGTGTCCCTGAAACACAGCACCACCTAATCTTCAGCAGCAGATAAAGCTAATTAAGGGAAAGAGACATCAGTCACTGCAGTAGTTTCTGTGCTGTACATACAAAGAGTGGCATCTCAGTCCACTGGCTTGTTTGAAAGCTTAAGTCATTCATACACATGTAGCTATTATTGTGAGTTATGTGAAGAGGAAGGCCTCACACTCAAAGACTGGGAAAGCTGGATTGAAAGTTTCCTCTCTGGTTTTGGGGCTAACCAGGTATTATCTTTTTCACAGAGTAAAAAAAAAAGCTAAAGCAAAGAATTTGCAGAAATTGTTCTGTTTTGTTGAAATGACCTTTGACAGTATAACTCATCTGAGAGGACAGAAAACTGGCAGAAGGTTCTGTTCGGATGTGCAACACGCATTTATACAGCTGTCACGCAGACACACACACCCTTCCCGATGATTAGAGCAGGTCCAGGAGGTTCACTGAACTCTTGTGCACCGTCAGCTCGCTTCAGAACTTGAATGAAAAGCAAAACTATGCCTGATTCATTTTGTCTTGTTATTATTTCTTTTTTTAACGATTGATCTACTTTTATATTTGTACTCTTTCTTTTAATATTCTATTTCACTTTTGCTTTAAAAAAAAAAAAAAAAAAAAAAAGTCCAAAATTTGAGGGTGTTGTGCTTCAGTCAACCTGTAGGTGGAAGTGTAAGACTTGTTGAGCTGCAGGGCCAAACACATTTATCTCCGATACTACAATAACTGCACACTGAATACAAAATATTACATGACCATTCCTTCTACTAGCCAAATTACACGTGCACATTGTAAAGTGTGTGATGATGGATGAAGCTCAAGCTAAGTTCATTAGTAAGGTGTGAACAGATATGAAAATAATTACAAGGATATTTATTGTAATACATGTCTTGACAAGAACAAGTGATATATTTGAACAACTTCATTATGTATTGGGTATTGGCTAATGTTGCATCCATCATAAAATAAGTGTGTCAGATCAAAAAAGGGGCTATATATCAAAAACACGTATGCTCCTTTTATTTCTTTTAATATTTTACTAAAATACTTTATTGCCATTTGAAGCATAAAAATATGATACATCCATCCAAAGTGTACCTCATGTATACAAAATATACCATAATACACAGGGTAACATTAAATTATCTGTAAAGTACTTCAAAAACAAAACACAAGCAGCAGTGCAGGTTAAAAGAAAAATAAAACATAGTAGGTGTTCAGTAATGGAAAAAAAAACAAAAAAATGCTCTCATCACAGATATCAAACTATAAATCTGATATCAGGAAGACAGTAGAACTATGATATGACAAAGCTGGTTGCTTACTGTCAATTTTCAGCATTATATATGTCATAAAGTTCAATTTTTCTGCTTTTATCTGCATCCAAAAAGAAATATTTAAATTTGATTCTTTATTAATTGTTTGTGTTGAAGCAACATGTTACACTGTTTTAATGCACAGTCGAAACACAGTGACACAAAGCATTCAGTTTTTCCTTTCCACTTCTTTTACAGAAATGTTTTGAAATTAGCATCAGCTAATGAAAGCAGGACTAAATGTTCAAACCCGTCACAGCTGACAGCGGATTTGTGATTCCTTGTAGCTGTGCTAAGGTCCATGGTGGTCCGTTAAAGCAGGTTGGCTGTAATGAAGACATATATCTTTGCCTGGAAAGTAGTAAACATCCCCTGTCGCCAAAGCTTCATCTCAACAGTGATTAGGAAATCTCTGGGACCCTGAACCTGTCGCTGTAAGTACACAGCTCCTGTGTAGGCATTTAGCTTCCTTGTGCTGAAGTAGTTCTCCTCATTTCCCTGCGTGATTGTCACGATAACATTGTCACCTGAGTAAGCAGGAGATGGTCCGATGCGGAAGATCTGAGCCGGGATGATGATGTTGGACTGGAAGCTGAGGTAGTAATAAGTGATTCTTAGAGGAGAGTTCTGACACTCCACATAGTTGGGACAGCTGATTCGTTCACAGCGCCTACAAACAACAAAAGCAGACATTTTCAAAGCCTCTTTAAACAATGTTGAGGGACAGAAAATACAGTGTCCTAATAGAAAGCTTCAAATATACTAACAATTTTACATATAACTTTAATGAATAATATGTCTTATAGTTTACAGGTTCTTTCTCAGTTCTTTTCATCCTTTTTTTAGTTTGTGCCTGGTGTTGCTTGTCTGAGTCTTTTACTTCCTGTCTTTTACACCTGGTCCAAATTCATATATTGTTACACATGCTATTTGTTTAGTCATCTTTCCTCAGTACGATACTCCTTGGTTTCTTTTGTTCACTGGAAAATCCTGTTGCCCTGCCGTTATCCTCCCTGTTCATTAGTCCAAATCTTAGTTTTGCTTTCTCTTCTTTACTACTCTTGAGTTACTCATTTACTCATCCTGCCTAAAGTTTTCTTCAGTGAACCATCAGTCTCTGTCTACCTGCCCCCTGCCTCTTCACCCTGCATTTCCATCCTTCATCCTCGACACATACTGACACGACGCATTAATACTGAAAGAACATCAAATATATCTAGAGAATGAGTAAAATCAGAAGAGGCTATTTATATCTATAAACCAGTGCTTCAGCTAACTGAAGCTGTTTGGGAAGTGCCGATAAGACTTGATATACTGTTACTTCCTTTCATTTATGTCATTATCCTAAGTTGTACACTCACAAAAACATTGCAGTGTCAAACTTTTCAAAGATTAAAGAGGCAACACCAGGAAAAAAAAAAAAAAGTTCTGTGTTTGAGAACACATATTTCAATGTCTAAAGCCACTTCTATAAAAAAAATAAATGAACCAAGATTCTTTGTTAGGACCTCAGGATGCTGGATAACTTGTGTACTTACGTGTCTGACACTTTACGGTAGTTAGGTGGACAGTTCAGAGAAAGGCAGCGGTATCCTCCTTGGATGTTGTAGCAGGTCTCAGCTAGCGAGCAGTTATGAGCCCGTGTTGCACACTCATCAATATCTAAAACACACAATCAGTTCATAAGGCCTGCATTACTGCTGGTGTCATCACAAGAGGAGATATTTACAAAGAAGATAGACTGCTCATGTTGAAAGAAAGAAAAGAAAAAAAAATGGAATTAGCAAGACAAGATTTTTGGCCAATAAAGTTTTATTAAGTGTGTAATTACTGCACCGCTATAAGACTACCAATTATATTTATCTGAGCAGAACCATCACTGCACACTGTCTGAAAAGTTAAATAGGTGCTGAGCAATTTTTTAAAATCAATTTTATAGCAGCTACAGCACTCATGATTGGCAAAGCGGGGCTTTGTTCTTTCAATCACCTCTGCAAGATCGTCCATTTGGAGACATGGTGTAACCATATTCAGGACAAGCGCACTGGTAACTGCCTGGAACGTTCACACACTTGTAGGTGCACAGATGGCCGATGCTCTGGGAACACTCATCGATGTCTGATTGAGGAAGAAGATAATTCATGTGAAATTGATTTATGCATGTGGAATGAATGTGATGTTGGTGGTGTAGCATACGGCCCGCCCCACCTTCACAGGTGTGCCCGTCCTCCCTGAGGTGGTAGCCGGTTCTGCAGTAGCACTGGTACGAACCGTAAATGTTGGCACACTCCTGACTGCATGGATTGGCCAGACACTCATTCACATCTACAGATCAGAGGTTGGAGCTCATTACTGTCACAATTCACTTGATCAAAGTAACTCCGTTTTTTTTAAAATCCTGAGATATAAACAATATGTTGTTATTACGTCGATTATGCATTTAGTAGCTCTCAAATGAAGGCATGGCATCATTGTACAGTAAAATACACTAATCCAGCTGATCAATCTTTTAATATCAGCGTTGGCCTGTAAACCAGCATTTCTGAATGCACACAAGCCTGTTGTCTCATCAGACACATGCAGACAAGCATATTTTCACACACATATTCTCAGAAACAAGCATCAACATGCACACACACCCATGCTGACTGACATTAACACAAACACACCTTCACAGTTCTTGCCATCACCAGATAAGCGGAAACCAGAGGTGCACGAGCATTTGTAGGAGCCCGGGGTGTTCTCGCAGGTCTGGGCACAGAGACGGCCCTGGTATCGCCAACACTCGTTCACATCTGAGAGGAAGCATCATCAGCATCATCATCATCATTATTACCATAAATTGGTAAAGGCCTTCTGCATTTGTGTGTTTTTTACTGATATGTGCAAGTGGCCATGTTTGTTGAAGGTTTGTCAGCCTGCATGACAAAGTGTATGTGCGTATGTATGAGTGTGCATGTCAATGAGTGTGTGATGTGAGGCAATCATGTATCTGCTGATAGTCTAAACACTTGAAAGGAGTGAATCATTTTGAGAGTCACAGCATAACACAATGAAGCTCATAAAAGGGGAGCAGCGGCAGCAGCAGGGCCAGGAGATGTGATCGGAAACTCTCTGGCTTTAGGGAAACAGCGGCAGCTCACCTGCCACAGAATAATAAGCAGGAGGAGCAAGAAAGGCAGACAAAGAAAATGGATAGCGCATACGACTGAATAAGTGGTGAAGCATGACAGAAAGGGATGGAGCAACAGAATGAACAGGAAACTGGAGGCAACTGAAAAGGTTTTTTTTTTAATTATTTTTCTTTCACAATTTAGCATGGGTTCCTATTCAGATGGCATGTCTAATATTTATCATACCTACACACATCCTCCGGAACGAGTCATACTGGTAGCCTGTCTGGCACTCACAACGATAGGAGCCTGGCAAATTGAGACACAGCTGGCCCTCTCCACATCGATGCTGGTTGCTCTCACATTCATTCACATCTAAAGGACACACATTTAATCAGTTCATTAATACTAAAGACATTCAGCTTTGGTTAACTCAAATTACTTCACGCATAACAAGTGTTTTCCCAAAGCTTAGTACTTTTGGATGTCTAGTTTTTTAAAAAAATAATATTTATTTTTCGAACAAACGAATGAAAGAAGATAAGAAAAGAAAAAAATATATGTACATACGTATACATACATATGTACACACACACACTTATACATACATACTAATACATACTAAGGAAGAAAATAATAATATTCATAATATTAATATTATTAATAATAACAATAATAATAATTCCTCATCAATTCAATAATAAAAGGAGTTTGACAATAAGGAGTGGGAAGAAGTGTACACTTATTTGGTATTCCCATCCTTTCTACTCATCTAGTTTTATATTCTGTGTCGCTGCACGTCACATACTTACATATTTACATTCACATATATACACATACACACACATTTCCATATATATACATGCATATACTCACATACACACAGATATACTACAGACATCAACATACAAACACCCATATCTACAAAATACATCAATAAATATCCAACAACTTTTATTATTCCTTATGATATCAGTTTTTTTAAATACTTTATTAAATAATAAATAATCATTTCAAAGGATAAAAAACACAATACTGTTCTTATGTATGAGTGAGATAAACGCAGACCTATGTTACAACACATATTCTGACACTGACTTTGAGTTGACATACCAAATCTGATTATGCATGCAGGAAGTTAAAACTCATACCGACACATCTGGATCCATCAGGACTGGCATGATAGCCACGGCTACATATTATCATCCTGTTACACACGTAGGATCCTGCTGTGTTGACACAGTTGAAGCCTGGACCGCAAGGTTGGGTCAAAGCACCACATTCATCAATGTCTGGTATGGAGAGAAACATAGAGAGAGTGAGATAAAGGTGAAGACAGCTAGAAGAGGAGGAAAGCCCCACAGGCTCCAAGATGAGGCATGGGAAACCAGAGGGCACCTCTTTAACCACACTGTGCTGTGATATCAAAGCAAACACACATCACACAGATGCATTCCCTTGGATAACTTTGTTGTGTGCATGTGTCTGACATTTTCTTCATTTTGTCATTTCTCAGAGCATTTCTTCTACACCCCTTTTATAGAAGCGTCTGCTGCCTCGACATGCTCCAGTTCCTGCCCCTCGGGGCTAATTCCACAGCATCGGTTTGTACTGAAGGAGGACAGAGGATTGGCTTTTATCTACCCCTTTGCAACCCTAACAGCAACTTCTATGATCACCTGTCTGTGTGGCATTTAACCCCTCTGTCACTGCAGCTCTGCTGATTCATCTGCATACTGTACGCCCGCACATCTTCGCAGACAATGATTCATGTGTGGGGAAAATTTTTTTTCCTGCCTGACAACTTGTTTGGAAATAAGATAAGGAATCTGTAAATGATTGTGTTCATATGACTAAAATACAATGAAGTAATCACTTTGACTGTATTTTTTAGTTGCTGTAGTACAGTTAAAATGAAAGGGTTTTTTTTAGGTTTGCCTGAATAAAAAAAAACAAAAAAAAAACATACTCATCCCTAAAGCCATAACAAAATACAAAATATTACTACAATCAGTGCATGATCAGTACATGATAAGAATATTTTGGTTGTATATATTTCAATACATCAGAATTTATTTTTGTTTATGTCTATAACGTAATGATCTTTAAAAATTATTTGAGGCAAGAACGAAGAAGACAATGAAGAAGAGACAAAAAAGAAAAAAAAGGGTTATCTACAAGCAAACATCATGAAAGGACACAAACACAACAGTTGACTTTACTTAATTCAGCTGAGAAAATTTAAGTATGCGAAAAGGTACCTTGTTTTCTTACCTACACAGATGCCTTGTGGGTCCGAGACGAAGCCGACAGGACAGCGAGGTTTGGGGTTGCATCTGAATGAGCCAAGTGTATTCACACATTCAAAGCCAACTCCACAGTTATGGTTCTGCTCACACTCATTAATGTCTGCAGGAGAGGGAAAATTTGCAAGTAAAGACTAATTCAACTGCACAAGTATACATGTAATGTCACCTTTGTCCACTGGATGGCACTGTGGTGTAATGACAGAGAGTACATTTGCCCTTTTCTGCAGTTATAGCTTAGGAACCTGGCCTTTACTAATCAATTTTATAACAGCTAAATTACCTGAATAGCATCTTGATAGGTTAATTAGATGAATATAACTAACAAGACAAAACAACACAAGTCACAAGCATCAGTTTTCCTTTGCAAAGTGCCAGCAATCAATGTGGTATGCTACCCCAGAGCCCTCTACAACCTGTCTTCTAGGGGCTTTATTTCCTGCCAATCAACTCTCGACAACTCCTGCTATACTGCAAACCAAACCTGGAGGGGAATAACAATTTCAAAAGATCACAAAATGCAGGGTGCATGCATTGTGTGTTACTAAGCTATAAATGTTATCTTGTTTTCAAGCAAGTTTGAAGAGTTTTGCCACTGTAATTGCTGCAAAGGCCTAAACCAGCTCTGGCAGGCAGCCAGGCAAATATAAGATAGGTCTCTAAACAGGAGATAGTGATTGAGCATCTTCCTTCTGACACAAACCTGGCAGAGTCTGCAAGTAGCTGAGGGAGCCTGACAGCGATTAAGACAGAGGGAGAAAAACCAGGAGGTAAGATAAATGTTTGAGAAATTGGCTGTGACTTCCCTGCCAGCAGAGAAGAAGCTCAACGAAAGTAAAGACAAAAATCTTCCTTTTGCTGATTTATGTGATTCTGGAGAAAATTCAACTTCCTTGAATCTCCGACAATGTTTTCCTGTCACTCCACATATTTACAAGTCTCCCACATGTGTTTACTGTAATACTTTAATTTTTATTGCAAAAGTTCATTTTGATCATTTTGACAAAATATTACAAATTTGTTTTTGTTGTAATTTCATTGCATGTTTAGGATGATGCAACTGTTACCGTGTGTCAGGCTTTGGGAAAAGTATGCAGGAATATTAACGTTTGTAGAAAAATGTATGTTTATGCTTACATCATGGTGTCTAATTTGGCTGCAAATTGTTTATTTTCAGATTTACATTTGTTTCTACATATTTTTGGAAATTGTGCTGTTCTGTTTTGTAAATTGTTTTGTCTGCTTCATGCAGTCTTCCTAAGTGCAAACCAAAGGAGCTGGTCACATTCATGACAAGGAACAGTTGTTTAATACTCCTTTGTTATCTCCTGGGAAACACTGGAGCATCATTTATGAAAGAACTTTATCTCACATTTACTTACCGTCAAAACATTCAAATAAATGCTTTGATTATTTTTTTTCAGTGGTATTACCTGATTTAAACAAATAAATATGAAGACAGGCAGGTGACTGACCAGTTTGTGACCATGTCTTTCAGGATAACCAACTTTAATAATAAAACTGTCATGTTTTTGCCACCCTGATCTCCTGGCGCTCATCATTGATTACTCGATCCACCTGCTGGCTTCCTAATTGCCTCTGCTACCTCATTCAGTTCACCTGGTTTCCTTTTCTCTCACTGCCTACTTAAGCTCCCTCCAATCCCTCCTTTTCTGCCAGATAATAATCAGACCTATGTCTAGTTTTGTTCCAGCGTTCTACGGATTGTTCCTCAGTTGCCGACCCTCTGCTTCATGCCCCTGGATTACCCTCCTTGCCTTGCCCTCGACGGACACCGCTACCTTTCGGATCTTCTGGTTACCGACCCTGCCTGTCTTTGGATCTCTGAGCCTTGTCTTTGCCTGGATGAGTATTTTGCCATCCTGTTTACCTCCCAGCTGTTGCCTGGTTTCTTCTGCAGACCACTCCCTTGGACTGATCTTCTGTTCATACTCCTCCACCAATAAACTGGTCATTTGTCCAGAACTCCCTGTGTGTGGCTGAATTACGGATCCTCAGGGTAACTCATTACATAAAACAATATTTATTATGTTATAAGTTGAAAATAAAGATGCATGAGGCAAAGGACTTCTTCTTTAATCTGTAGTTTCACTGCTGCAGACCAAAGTCAGAACTTCTGGATGTTGTCACAGTGTCTCTTCTCTTTTCCTGATTCTTCCTACTGTATTTTCTTAACTTCATGACCTTGTTTTTTTTTTTTTTTTTTTTTTTTTTTTTTTTTTTTTGCTAATGAGACAGAATAATTTTTTAGAGCTATGCCATGCAACATGGGATTGGGAGGGGATGTATGTGTGTGTGTGAATGATTACATGTGTGTATTTGTTTTCCTTGTTGTTTTAATGTATGCAAAGCACTTTGTGCTGCTTCATGTATGAAAGGTGCTATACAAATAAATTTTGATTTGATTTTAATTTTGTAAAAGGAAAAGACTACATAAAGCAGCTAGTTTTATTACTTGGCCATAAGACTTGTTTCAATTTGCTGATAGCTTTAAACCTGTTACATTAATCAATACTCTCCCCTGGACATTGAATCCCCAGCCTCTTTTGTTCATGACCAGACCCTTGTCTTACTATATCAGTGTCTACCCTGTCTGTTTGGTTTTCTGTCTGTTTGGTTCTTGTTGGGTTTCATGCCTTGCAGCACTTTTGGTTTGTTAGTTTCCATGAGGTACAAAAGTTAAGCCTTGTCTTCACCAACCAAAGTCGGTCTCCTGCAAATGTCAGAATTGTGGATCCTTATCTTTATGAGAGCCATAATACCTTATTTCTAATTTGACGTTAGCAAGAATGTTTCTGAAAATTAAGAATGCAATGATGAAAAACTGTCTTAAAAATCTCACAATTAATTGGGAAATCTGAGTTTAGCTCAGTAAAATAATTAGACATGCAAGGAGTAGTTTTTAAGAAGAACATACGGAAAGGTTTCTTTTTGTGACATAAAAAAAACAGTTCACACATAAAAAAAAAAAATATATAAAAATATTTAGAGAATCCTGTTAAATCTCCATAGGGAAGGATGCTAAACATTAACACTAAAATGGTTTGATGTCCAGACCCTCACTTGGCATGGCATCAAAATCAGATATAACTCTGTCAGCCAAATGCCTGCATGGCCTCTGAAACAAAACAAATGCAACTGCGCATAAATAATTTCTGTATCCTCTGATTCTAACCATTCTATGCAACTTTATAGAGACTAAACCTAAAAATTCATCAGTCTATGTTAACAAAATAATGCGAGATACCATGAGGCAAAGCAGAAAAACTGTCATGTAGTATAACTATTTAGGATCTGAAATTCTGTAAATTATACATTCTTTGGATTGTAAGGTAAATTGTCCATTTGGCTTGTAAACAGTTCAAAAGTCTGCATTGATCATTGTGGTATATTAGTGTAGAGTAAGATGGTAAAAAACAAGTAATGCCAAACTAGACACAGCCCAGATCTAGCATGTAAGCAAACCTAGAAACGCTGACTACAGTGGTTTTCAGTTTTATTAAAATTAGATGCAACATATTGGTAAAAAAAAAAAAAAAAGCAAACAGAAAAACCTTGTTAGGCACATTGCTGGCATCTAATTAAAAGAACAAATAAAGAATTTTTTTTATTATATTCATTTGACATCTTCGTTTCATATTTTTTAAAATAAAAATGTGGCTTTAATCTTATAAAGACAAACATATCTTATGTGATACATACAGTTTCTGAAACACTTTGCATCACTTTATGGTAGAAACTTTACTCCATAAAATACTGGTCTCCTGCACCCTGGTGAATTCCTTAAAACAGAGGACTACACTGCAATAATAAACTGTCAGAAAACTCCATCTAAAAGTGGGAAAAACATTTACAGCCTATATGAAACTCACTCTTCACAGAAATCCTTTTCCCTGAGAACTGCTGCAGTTATATAAATGAGGCTTAAACAGACCTGATGTATGGAAATAATGAGACATATTGGGAGGTTTAGTGTTACAACCCCAAGTTGGGCACAAAGACAACCAAGGCAGGTCCTCTTAGAGTTAACAGCAAACAGCTACAATGAAAAAAGTTGAGTTAGGCATTTTCTTATTCCCTCTTGGCTTTAGCTTAAATAAAAAATAAGAGCATATCTATAAATATCTTACTTCCAATGCTTAACTCTCAAGGGGAATAAAAGTGATTGTTTCTGAACAAAGCACATTTCTTAGACAGTAAAATCCTTTTAATCCATTTCACAGTAGGTGGAAGTGTGCATGTTGATGCTGCTCATTGCTGATAGTGCGCACAGTACCTTCACAAATGTCACTGTTGAGCTGGTATCCAGGGGGACAGGTGATCAGTCTCTGACAGACATAACTCCCTGGAGTATTTATGCAGCGCTCATTGACCTGGCAGGCACGTGCAGACAAACACTCATTTATGTCTGGAGAAAAGAATTAAGACAAATGTGTGAGTGTATAAACAACGGGAAGAACGCAGATGATGAAGCCAGGTGAACAGATGTAGAGAAAGCAGGCGAGATGTGCAATGAACGTCAAGCGCTGAATGCTCTGTATGCGACAGTCAGCGCTTAGAAACAGGTTAAAGAGACAGGTCGAACCCTCCTCCTGGACAGAGATTAGGGACGAGGCCAATGGGAATAACATCCACACAATGAGAAATTTGTCACCACACTTAGCTATGCTCTGTGTTACCACTGCCACGGTTTGCTTCTGTCAAACAGAAGACAGACAGACCAATGGCTCAGTCTGTATTCATGGCTCAAGTTTGTATTCCCAGGCAGACCGCTTAGGCACAGAGCAGTAGCTGATTGAGCTCATGATAAAACACACAGTCCACCACCATTCTGAGTGGAAAATAATGGGTATCTATGGTATGCACTGGGCGAGATGTATCATGATAATGCATGGATAGTTGGAATAATCCCTTTGGTATAGACTCAGTTGAAGAACAAGATGAAAACTCCCACAGAGGATTAGAGCTGTATCTCCACTGCAGATCTAGAGGCACTGATGAGTGAAAGAAGCCAAATCAGTGGCAGACAGCCTCGCCAAGAAAGTCTCCTCAGCTGGAACTAAATTCCTCTAGCTGAAAAAAAAAAACTAGGATGAGGGCTGAAACTTGAGAGCTCCTTGCTTACCTCCTGTTACCCATAATCCCCACATCAACCAAAGTGTGATGTAAGAACAGCTTTTTATTCTTATAACAAGGTTTTGGTTGTTTACCTTTACAAGAGCGCCCGTCATCTCTGAGGGAGAATCCTGACGAGCAGGAGCACTGTGGCCTTCTGTCCACAAGGGTGCACTGTTGCTCACAGATGTCATTTCCTGAAATGATCACTGCATAGTCAGGTCACATAAAACTTGCTGTACCGTTACTTCACATTGTAGTGCTCACACAGAAACAGAGAAGAGCTTTGAAGGTCTGTGTAGGAGACATAATGGTATCTATCGAATTGTTGCCAGCTCAATTCCTTTTTCAAGGCTGATCTCCGACCAGTCATATTCTATTTCTCACTTTTAGCCCACGGTGAAATAGACATCCATCTGGAGCATTTGAGAGATGGAATCTGAGATATTGCTTCAGTTTGACGTTTGCAGAACAGTTACACTTCATACCAGACAGTCTGTGCCGTCTTCTCCTTTAAACATACTTCAAAAATGCATATTCCACTCTCAGATGAAGACATTTGGATAAATTAAACAGCTCATTGTGACTCCTCATGATTAAGCTGCATGACTAACCTTCACAGGGGTTGATTGACACAGTTGGCTGGGTGGGAGGCAGAAGTGGTGAGGTGGTCTCTGCTGTCTCCCTGTTAGCCTCCCTCAGTCTGTTCTCCTCATCCACCGCCTCTGCACAAACATGAAAAATGTCAGCAGAGAAACGATGTATTGCACTGTAATCACTAATTCTACCTCTCCATCATCTACAACCTCCTTAGTTAGAGACCTGTGCAATCCCTGCATTTTCATCCACTGATATGAAGCTAGTGACTATGGATGAAAGTTGTAATGGCAATGAAGGTGAGACAGGAAAAAGCACAGCCTGCAGATAAACATTTAGTTTTATTAGTGCGCCCCATACCTCACTGTAATTTGCAGAGAGCTCTGGCATTAGAATCCTGTTGAGACAGGCTCGGGTTGATAAAAGCTACTGCTGATTAAAGTCTGGCTCGTTGCTTTGCATTACGTATAAATTCTTCTTAACTTTTGAGATCAAGAATTTGCCCAAAAAAAAAGAGAGAGAGAGGAAGCAGAAATGATGAAAAAAAAAACACTAATGAAAAAGCAGAGCTGAAATGCTTTTTGACAACAGCAGTGATGCAAATAGTCAGATCCAGGAAAGGGATGTTAGTGTAAGAATAGAATAATTATTATGAGGCTGTATCAGGCCTTGCAGGCAGGAAGGAACTCAAACGGAAGTAAATGCGGTCTTTCTGACATGCATGCAGACTGTACAGTACATCACACTTTAAAAAGTTAATGGCACAGAGCAGGACTTCCCTGTGTGCTAGTCGTCCATGGAAATGTCAAAATGACTAAATGTGATTGGCGATTTTCACTTTACCTTCTGCACAAGTGTAAGCGTCGTCCTGCAGCACATACCCGGGGAAGCACTCACACCGGAATGAGCCAGGCGTGTTGACACATTTGTGGTGGCAGATGTTGCCCTCATATATCAGGCACTCATCCATATCTTCCACTTCAACGGGACCCTCCACTGCATTCTCCCCGTCCTGCTCCTCACCGAAGGAGAATGCCTCTTTAGGGTATAAGCTGTCTGAAACTATAACACAGGGAAAATTATTGCAATAAAAACCTTTCTTCATCAAGGCAATAAAAAAAGCACAAAGGTAAATGCATTTTCAATACAGAGATAATGAGAGTGAGGAACCCTTGTTTTGCAATCAGACAACTGAGGATTTCTTTAGTTGTTCTTTTTTCTTGTAATAATTATGCTACAACAGCATGTCCATCCCATACAAGGTTTAATCATCAATAATGTAATGGCTTCTTATCACAAGGCACAGCAGAAAGATGGAGTGTAACAAAGATGTGCGCTTTATTTCTCATTCTGATTCTTGGCAAAATCTTCGGCAAGGAAAAAAAAAATACAATTCTAATTATCATTAATTATCATTCTGACAAATGTTCCTTAACGGTCATGACCACGAGGCAGAAAAAGTTCGAAAACAGTTTCAGTCTATTTTTCCAGCTCATAGCAGCTAAAAATTAATCTGTGTAAGAAAATTTTCAACACACAGCAGTTTACAGGAAAAGGACTGAAAACAGCACCCAGCAGGCACCAGACTTTAGATCTATTAGAACTACAGTGCTCAGGTTGAACAAGGCTATTAGTTGTACTGTGTTTCAGCAGGGTGAGAGAAGATCCTTTAACAACTGGTTTAAGAAAAATTGATTTCCTTTTATTTCAGTCTCCCTGAAAATGCATCCACCAAACAACATCTTTATTTCTAGACTGTGTATTTGCGCATGTAAGTATTGGTTCATAATACCTTTTCTTGGACCTGGAGTGGAGTCCAGAGCCAGCCTCTCTCTTATAGTGTGCCTCTTCTCCTCCCCCTCACAGCAGGTTAGAAAAATGTGTTGGCAGTGGAAACCTAGGAACTGGTGGGCTTCACAGCGATGCCCCTCTTTATGGAACAGCAGCCCAAGGGAGCAACAGCCACAGCACTCCTGAAGTTCACAAAAACATTTAGTCGCGGATCATATCAAGTTTTTGAAGGAGATGCCTTCCAAATTAAAGCTATTTTAAGGATGTTAGCATACTGCTTTCAGCCCACAGCCAAAGCCTTCAACATGCAAAAGTAATTTACAGAGTTCCTGTCTTTTCATCTTGGTGAGTTTCACTTCAAGTGTAGAAATGCAAGTAACATCCACTCATGCCCAGTCTTTTGCTTTGATTTAAGCAAGTTTACCACAATACAGCATTAAAAAAAAAACAAACCGAATCAAATCTTGTGTCATGTTGGGTGATTGTACAAGGTGTTTACTAAAACTACAGGGATACCTCAGAGAGGTGGTAGGAACCAACAGTGGATAGCTGGACCGCACAGAAGTGTCAATAATATCTTGAAGGTGTTGAATTGTCTAAATGGTTGAATTTCTTCAAAACAGGCCATGTGAGTGGCTTTGGGAAACCTGGTGAACACTTAAGTTATAGCCAGTTAAAAATAATAAAGTACTATCTGTCACTTCCATTTCCACTGTTTCAAAGGCCAAATATTAACATCTGACATTTTTCCATTATTTGCTTCAAAAATAACAAAGTCTGTTGGACTGTAGGAATCATAAAATATAATAAGTATAGAGTAACTTTGTTTAAATTTAATACAATACTAAAATAAGTGACTCCATACCACATCACTGAGACCAAAGTTCCTCATTGAGTATTAGTTTTGTGTTTTTAAGACTCATGTCAAAGCAGCCCTAGTACCTGCTCACTGATACTTGCCTTGTAGGAGTCAATCCCACATTTAGTGCTGGCATTTTCTTCACACATATTTCCTGTTCTGGCTGCATTTATTCCAGCCAAGCACTGGCTTTCTCTCAGGGAACCGAGGCAGCACTGTTGTTGGGCAGTCCTGACAGAGAAAGACACACATGAGAAACAACTAGAGACAGAGAAAGACACACATGAGAAACAACTAAAGAAGTGTTTGGATTGCAACTGAGGCCATACAGGAACAACAATTTTTCCCAAGCAGACTGTCACAGTCTTGAATGAACTATGTTCTCAGGTTTCTAGGAATTTGATTAGAAGGAGAAGCTGAAATGTCAGTCTTAATAATTAAACAGCCCTGTTCTGGGAACCATGCAGCTTTGCAAAGTCAAATTAATTAAATGTGATTAATCAAGCTCGAAAACCTATTTTTATATGTGGAATTTTGTTTTCCATTCTGTTTTTCAAAACCCCAGTGTTTACCTCGTTGATGTGTTGAATGTGTGTTACATAATGAGCTCACCGGCAAATAGAGTCCCTATCTTTTGTTGTTGGCTCCATGTTGTTGCAGTGGCCATTAGCTGAAGCCCATTTCTCTCCAGTCTCACAGCAGGTCTTCACCAGCTCATTGACAGACACTGTAACAAAAATACAGGCATCTAGATCCAAATTCCCAGTACATCCAGTTCTTGAAAGCGATCAAATGAGAATGTTTACAATGTGAATTCAAATGAAGTGATATTGCTCAATTTTAGCATCTGAAAATCCCATCAGTGTGCTGCTGTTAAATCAGGTTATTAATATCTGAAATGAAACCAAATTTCATCCTTTTCTAGGACACTTGACTCTGGAGATGACATGTTGAGAATACTAAGTACAATGTGTGTTTTTCTTTTTAGAGTCCCCCACTCTGCATGCACTTTAATTGGCAGGGAAAAGTATGAAACCCAAAACTTTAATAAAACTGCCTCCAGAGCAAAGCTATTCCTTTCTCTCTCTCTCTCTCTCTCTGTAGCTCTGTCCTGGTTAATCGTGGCTATAACAACGAGAAAGGGGAACATATTAGCACCTCATTTCAAACTGGGCCAAAGCAAAAACACATCAGAGCAAAATGCATACATGCTCATTCAATAACAGGGTAGTGCATTCCAGCGTTGATTTGTGGCCCCTGGAATACTGTACTAGAGAAAACTCAGGACATTCATGTCTTCTTAGGCACTGAGAACATGCTAGATCAAAAAAGACAAACATTTGAAAAACAGTGACAACAGCAGTGGCACTGCAAGAGGAATTACAGATTTTTAATAAACTCTAAAGCAATTCATTCTGCAGTTAATCAGGTAATTCAGTTTGGACAATCATCATTGGAGCTATGCCTCTTACATGGGAAGGAAAAAAACAGAAAGTAAAGACATTTACAAACCTCTAACATTTTAATTGGTCTCTAACTACAGTCTATTGCCATGCCGGCTTTAAATGAGGGCAGAGGTCACACAAAGGAAAGTGTAAACCTTGCTGCAATACCAAATATATGAAGCTCAGCACTGATATGCGAGAAAGTCTAAGGAATGTTTCGCACTTCCACATCCACTTGTTTCTGCTGAAATGCCTCTTCTAGATATACCTACATAACAAGACCAAAGCGATTATTCAGACCAGAGCGGGTGAATGTCGCTGTGTGCATAATTTAAAGGTTTAGAACAGAGAAAATCTAAAACTTGTGAGGCACAATGTTTCCTCGATGCTTAACTACAGTATCTGTGCCAGCTGTGCAGTTGAAGTCCATCTGAACCTGTGTGAAAGTATATTGAAGACATCGTCATGCTTATGGTTCCTATTCATTTTCTCCCGATAAAATCAACTCACTTGTTTTGAACAAACACAAATTCGTTCAATCAGCTTGTCATGACGGCTGGTTTACAGTTACATACAATGACCATGTTTCTAAAGGAGTTTGCTTTTTGTTTATACACCAAAAAAGCTATTGAGGATGAAAACAAAGAAAAACTAGCTTAACCAAGCTATGTTTAATCTAAGCAAATCTTGTCTTTTCTCTTTGACAGTCCTTATAATTAAGCCTGCAGGGAAATGTAGCCCATTCACTTGTGCAATCACTAAACTAGCCTTATTCATTGAGCTGTCAGAGTTTCTAGATGTACCTTTGAAAAGTGGTTGAAGAGCATCTCTTTGTTCCAAGGCTTGTCATTATATCTGTCCATTGGGCTAACATTTACACCAGATGCTTCACTTTTGTCTAAATTCAAAACTGGTGACATCACACACTAGAAATATGGAGGTAGAACCAAAAACGGCAACTCTCAACACGTTTGAAGGTGTCATAAAGTACTGCACCTCATCAGGACTTAAGTGTCTTCTCTTTTTGTGGTCCCTTACAATGATTTACTGTACAGGTTGATTAAAGAGAACTCAACCAACACTGTGAAAAAACACACATTTAACATTTCTGCACACATAAACTCGTGAGGCTGAACATGCTACAGTTACAGCCTAAAACATGTCTGTGTTTGTCGATGTGTGTGTGCGTGTGTGTACACAGGCCTGTGCATGGGGGGAGGTGACACTCTCAACATGAGTACCTGCAGAAATATTATGTGCTTTGAAAGGCATAATAACCATCCAAGAACAGCTGGTGGTGACATCACAGGAAGGGCTCTCCTGCTGTAGCCATGACTTCATTTCTTAAACAGCTAATTAAGTTTCAGCCACTGACAACTTTTGCCTCAATTTTCCCATCAGAGCAAGCCAGTAATCATGTAAGAAAATCTGTATATGTATGTATATATATATATATATATATATATATATATATATATATATATATATATATATATAATGTGTATATATATATATATATGTATGTATGTATGTTATACTTGTGATAAAAAAAAGTAAAATGACCAGAATGAAGCGCAAATCTTACTTATCAAAAATGTTTTAAATGTTCTGGTCACTCATTTCCTCAAGACCAACACATTGTGTCAAAATCCACACATTTGTGTAAATGTTGAGCTGAGCTACATCTGCATCAGACTCCTATTCCTCACACATTAAATTGGGTTAAAAATATTCCATTGCACGCCTCTGCCAAAACATTTGCCACACGCTTGTAATTTGAACCTGCTCCTCATTTCCTTGTTTTGGCACATATATTCCAAGGACTGTTCACAAACCAGTACATGAGGAATTTTCTCACCCCTCGCCATAAGAAATCCATCCAAATCCTGACTGTGGAGCAGATGAATAAAAATAACATTGAGGAATAATTCCTACCTAACTGGTGTGGTTTTCCAGTTTTACAAGTCTCATAAGCGGTTGCTATTTTTTGCACTACAAATCATAACACTATTAAAGTCTAGATAAAAAAATAAAATTAAAAAAAAAAAAAAAAAATATATATATATATATATATATATATATATATATATATATATATATATAAAAATTTAAAAAAAAAAAATATATATATATATATATTTTTATTTTTTTATTTTTATTTTTTTATCTAGACTTTAATAGTGTTATGATTTGTAGTGCAAAAAATCAGAATCAGAAAAACTTTTATTGCCATTGTCTTTGAACAATTCACACACTAGGAACTTGTTTCGGTGATAAGGTGCAAAGTAGAAAAGTAGAAATACAGCTATTTTACAACTATTTTACAAATAAGGTAAGGGCATGCAGAAAAATTAACATATATACATACATAGATAGATTCATATGGAAAATAGTAACTTCTCAAAGCTTAATGTCCTGTTACTCTTTTACTCATGTTGTGGGTCTTATATGAGTGGTTTTCTGCATCTGGAGCAGATGTTTTTTTCTTATAAATAAGCTTGGGTAACATGTGCACTGGGCGTTTTTCAGTAAGGACACGCTGAGGAGAGGAGACATGCCAAAATTACTGTAGATGACTGAGAAGGCACCCTGGATTAGCCAGAGTGAACTATCATTTTCAAACCGATCTTTGCAGCAGCAGTACAGTAGGAATCAATCCTTGCATAGCCAGCTCAGGAATTCACCCTCCTGTTTCATCCTCTGGAAAATTATACACCAGGTCAGCCCAGTCCCACATGCAACATGTTGTGACAGCTTTGTTGATAAACACAACTGCTTATCCAGTGTATTTAAACTTCATGTTGTATCCTTTTATTTGTATGTGAGAAAGTTCTAGTTCAGTTCAATGCAGTGGTGTATGGTTGCTCAAGTAGGAAAATGGGTGGAAGTGTGCTTCAAATGAGGTGATTACGAAGAAGATTGGGAAACCAACAGCCTCGTGGGAGATGGGTAATCGCACTGACTAGCAAGAGAGCAGGGAGGAGCGTCTGGCAATCAAGCGATAACAGAGGTCTCATTCATCACATGAGCATAATGCTGCTCATGCAGGTACAACCCCCAAGAAATCCTATACCAGGTCAGCTTAGCATTGGAAAGCCTAAACAATCCCATCCCCCTTCTGAGCACACACTACATCTGCTGGAAAGAAAGGGGGCAAATGGGCAGGAGCTGCAGACTGAAAAAATAAGAAATTATCTTGAGCTGTGCTCCCTTGCAAATGCAACTATGTTCTGATTGCAGAAAAAAGGCCAAGCTCTTGTTATGCATACTTTCTCTTTTCCTGTGCAAATAAGCTTGACATCCTCTGCTAATAGCATTGATAACAGTGTTAGCCAGGCTCCTTATCAGTTGGCTTTTCCTGTTTGTACTTTAACATGTCACCGCTCCTAAAATCTTGCATCCAGTGAGACAAACTCAGTGTCTTTCCATCCTGCAAACTCCAAACCAGTAAGCTCCTTTTCTGCAGAGAAAAACAACCCCACTCTGAGTAGTTCAAACACTTCACCAAGCTATAATTTACAAATTAATTTGAAGCTTATCCCAACTGACTTATGGACAGCTTGGAAAACATCCACAAGTCATAAAAATAAGACATTCACTGACATTTGCGCAGGTTTTCATCTTAATTCCAGCCTGCCTGCTGCAATCCTTTCTCTAGGTGTACAACAGAAGTATCTCTTGTTGTGTACAGAAACATCTCAGAGATACATTCAACATACACTATACATACCTGTAGGGGCAAGGTGCTGAAAGAAAAGAAAAGTCCAGACAGGTCTCAACAGAAATCATAGTGCTGTAAAGCAGCTTTACTGTGCACCTACTGATTGCACTTTCCTGGACAAAGCACAACTAATAAGTGAGAATTCTTAGTCCTGGCACAGTTTAACTCAGTCATTTCACTGAAGTGCTTTAATAGATTACAATGACATGGCTAATAATCGTACTCCTCCGTTATTTAAGTCACTCATAAAGAAGTGTTTTATGTAGCGAAATTACTTGTGCCATAAAATTATAAAGTATTGCAAATCTAACTAGGTTTCCTTGCAAAGAATTTTATCTGTTCATAGCACTTATAGTCATGCATAAAATCACATACTTCATCGCAGCAGAAATCTGAATAATTATGCATCACTCCATTCTCTATTAGAGGTAGAGAAGGTGGAGGAGGCCTGTTGCTTTTGATATGAGTCCTTCTCTCAGTCTTCTTTTTGACCCTTAGACGTGTAAGAACTACAAGACCTACAAATATAAAACTTCATTTCATGGTCCCAAAAAAAATTGCCACTGCACAGAGCCCAACGACTTAGATAAACTTGACAGAGGTTATATAATCGGAACAAAACAAAGATTGTGCAACTGCAATGTAATTTACCTTGAGTAGTAGTTTTGGTTTTTTTTTTCTTTCATTTTTGGATTTATTTTGGCCTTCTGTCAATTAATAATATAGTTTATTTTCTTTATTTGGTTTTCTTAAACTATTTTGAAACATCTCACCAGACACGAGCTGCTTGTGAGAAAACCAGCCTAAATAAAGCTGAACATGAAAATTTGTGTATTCTCACAGTTGGCCAAAGGCCTGCATAAAGAATTTGTAGTCATGTGAGAAAGAAAGTACACCCTCTCTCAGTTTTATGGTTTTATTTGTCAGAAAATAAAAGAATAAAAATCTTGTAGATTTGCTGGTATGCAGGAATCCTTATCCTGCTGCATGAGCCAGCTGTAAGACAGATGGCTTCACATCTGACTTTGAAACACTTTAGTATCATGAGGAGTTCATAAATAATTAAATGACTGTGAGGTAACCCAGGTTCTGTCGCAGCAGAACAAGTTCAAATCATCACCCCTCCACCACTGTGCTTGGCGATTGGTATAAGGTGTTAGTGCTGATATGCCGTGTTTGTTTTTCATCACATAGCCAAACATATATCCATTCCACATTGTTTAATAATCTTGTGGTATGTTCAGATAAAATTTATAAACTTATTTATCCTGTAAAAACTTCCAAATACTTGGGCTTTTTTTAATTGTGGTATCATGAAAATTTATAATTAACAAGCTACCTCAGGCCTGTAGAGTCTAACCTTGAGGTGAACTCACAGGAACATCCACTCCTGGGAGATTGGCAGCTGTTTTGAAATTTTTCTCCTTGTGATCTTTTTCTCACTATATATTGATGGACGTTGAAATCATTTGGAAAGGGTCTTATAACCTTTCTGAGATTGATGGACAGCAAAAATAACTTTTCTAAGATCATATGATGTATTTCCTCCTTGGCACTGTGTCATCACACACCTGGATGATCCAGACCAGAAAACTGCCAAAATTCAGCACTTAGTGATGAAAAAATTCAAATGTAATTTGATTAGAAGCATCTGCCTGATACTTTCCCTCTTGATATGGATACAGGATTGAAGCAGGATCACCAGGTAAGGGCCAAACACTTTTTGTTTTATTATGATAGTTGGACTTTCTTTTTCACATAACCGTACGTGGGAGGAGAGTATGGAAAGAAATCAGTTTCATCTGCTTCTACTGTATTAGACATGCTAATCATGGCTTTGTGAACAATGTCTAATATGACTTAATGTTAACATATCTCAGAGGAAACATATCTCGTGGTCATTTATATTTCTGATTGAGGTAGATAAATGCTATCTCAGGAAAACAGATTTAACATGAACAATTGTTCTGTTTGTCTCTGCCAGCCAGAAAAAGACTGATGATGAATTCTTCTTTGTAAGGCAGGATGTGAGAAGTACTATATGTCAGTTCATCATCACACAATAGAAATGAGTGAATCAAAGCCTTTGGATGTTTCAAATGTATTTAAATGTCTGTCAGCCATCATCGCACAGGAGAGTAAGGGTATGGTTGATTAAAAAAGGTCAGAGTTACTTCAGACTTACCTTCTGTGCCTTCCTCCATATCCTGAGACTGGTAGTTGTTTAAAGTGTGAGGTTGTCGTTGTGGTTTCTCACCATCCTCCATCATCCTCATTGGAGCTTTACTGGTAGGACCGAACTGGGCAGTGGGGTATGAGCGCTGTTCCTCTGTTCCATGTGAGTGTCTGTGCACCATTGACACTTGTTCTTGTCCCGAGTTGTTGACAGAATGGGAGCGACCATGACTTCTACTATGACCACCCTGCACATGTTTGTTCTGAGCGAAGCGCCGGCGCCCTGTGTTGCTATGGGTTGTGTATACTGGTTCTTTGAAAGTCTCCTGTACCACTCTTTTTCTGTCACTGTTATGTTCCATGGTTCTTTCTCCAACTTCTTGTTGCACTCTCTGCATAGTTGCAGTTGTAGGTGATATTAATGCTTTCCTATGAGTCCCAGCACTGGTTGATTCTGTGTTTTGTTTGACCTCACTGTTGCTCACTGGGTTTGGACCTGTTTGACTTTCCCTCAGCTCTTCTGTCCTGTCATCCTGAGAGATGAGGGTAGCAGAGCTTGACTTTGCATGATCTGGAGGTACTGCAGCAGATTCCAGAGGCTGGGCCAGATTGTGAATAGTGGAAGGTGTCGGTTCTGCCAGTGAATCGTCATAATTCTCTGAGTCAAAACTGGGCGGGTCTTGCTTATACAGTGGAAGAGTGTTTCCCAATGCAAGCTTAGAGAATGGCTCTCCATGACTTGTTTGTTGGGTGTCATGACCACCATTAATGTCTCTCAACGGACTGTTGTTTTCAGTGGTTGTTCCCCACATGGGCTTATTTGCACTCCGAAGGTCACAGCCAGGGATGGGTGAGCACATTAACTTCCCACCTTCATTTGGACAGTGGCAAACCTGGCACTGCTCTATTTGAAAGGAGTGCCCTGCCTCATACTTCTTGCTACCATGGGTACAGCCAATACGCCCACATTGTGGACATCCATCTGCAGGTTGTAAAACATCAATACAGTTCGGGGGAACTTCAGGGCATGGAATAAATTGGCAGCTTATATTTCCTCCTCCCTGGGGACAGGAGCATTCAGTGCTTCCGAAATCCACAAAGTAAGATTCTCCTTCTGGGACTTTCCCCTCCTGGAATCCTGCTTTGGTGCAGTCATAGTACTGGTACCCCTCACAGGTGCAGCCTTTTTGTATGCATTTGGGACAACAGGCACCATTCTCCAATACTGTTTCAATGCAGCTTTGCAGAACAGGACAGTCAACCCCTGTGCAGTCTGTTTGGCTTAGACAGATGTCCACACACAAAACTATCAAACAGAAAAACAAGCTTGCCTTTATGATGTCCATTTTCCTTAAAAAGTGTAGGAAATTTATCTTCTAGTAAGATTTTTAGCCCAGAGGGGAATGTAGTTCTGTGTTTGAGACTGTGGAAATACAAAGGAAAATGACAATAAACAAAAACCGACATTATTGATACATTTACAGTACAAAAAATATTTGTGATTCAGCGAGATAAAAATCCGTAGTGCAAAAACATGTTTTGTTTCAGTTAAACAGCTTATCTGTTTTAATTTGCCAACACTTGCCAAACATATATTTTTCCGTGTCAACTGTTATGACACCACAGGGGATAAAGGATGTTGTAAATTTATCAAACAGCAGTGTAGAATAGGGGAAATACGTAAAAGGAAAAGCTGTGGTCAAACAAGATTTCACAAATATTGCAAAACATAAAAGAATGAATAAGAGACTTGTCAAAATGACCAAACTTTAACTGACAAAGTGCCAGTTTATCATATGATATTACTGTGCTTGATTTTTAATATTTAAAAAAAGGGACAGTTTATCTGGCTTTATAAATGCACGTATTACTGCATCCTATCTGCTGGGTACATTCTTCGATCGAACGGTAAATATCTGGCTACAGCAGTTTAATTGGTTGAGCAAATCCATTTGAACAGCCTTTCTTCTATACAAACCTGCAAAAGTTCAACACATAAATGCATTTGATGAGATCCCTAGAGCTTTTCTTTGTCTATTATGCTGCAGAGAGATGGACCAAAAAAGGCAGAACAAAGCCCCAGTTCCATGGGTCCCAATTGTGTGAGTAAGGGATGTGACTTCAAATCAGAGTGAATCCTGAAAACCAGGAGTGGTAACATTTTATAATAATGGTACAAATCATATACTCAAGTAATATGTAACTCCTGATGAACTGATGTATTTATTAGTGAAGACTTTATCATGAATTCCTGTTTCTCATCATGAACTAATGATGATCTCAACGTTGAGTCATGTGTTTACTTGATCCTTAATTGATAATCCGTTAATGAACACTGATAATTCACTGATAATTCATCAATATGATGACATATTTGTCAGTTTAAAGAGAAACATATTTAATTCCCTGCTACTGGTTTTCTTTTCATTTTTATTTATGCAAGACACATTCAAAGAAGTTCATTTGGGTGAACATGGATGTAAAAGCACTTTGAGTGATTAATAAAGGTTTATTGTGGTTTTTTTTTTGTTTGTTTGTTGTGACTAAAGCAGCTATTTATTTGATATAAAGTATTTCCTTAATAAACCAGTGTCATATCTTAAATAAATGTACTGCATTAATATAGTGATATTAAAACCTTAATAATCCCTCCAAGTGCTTTTACATATCCATGTTACCCAAGTGAACTTCTTTGAGTTTGTCTTGTTTTCAATAAAAATAAAAAAGGAGCAGGGAATTGAATAATATATTTGTATCTAAACTGGCAAAATTATTGACATATTGATGAATTACCAGCAAACTGATGTTCATCAACTGATTATCGATTAGGGGTAAAGTAATCACATGAATCAAAATTGAGATCATCATTAGTTAATGAGGAGCAACAGGTTTTTATGATGCAGTCTTCAAAAATTAATGCATTAGTTCATCATGAGTTACACATTACTAAAGAAAAATGATTTGTACCATTATTGTAAAGTGTTACTCCAGGTGTTTTCTATTTTATTTTTCCAGTTTATACTCAGTTTGTTTATGCATGCCAGTTGAAAAAAAAGCTTTTGACTTTTCTCACAAGAAAGTTTAATTCAAAATCAGACAATAAATCAAAATGATTCTGCATCACTTGTCTGTAAACATCTCTTTATATATCTTTAATTTATTTAAATGCCCTGAATGAAGACTGTTGTGTTATTTGGTCGACATTTGTTCTAGACATCAGATGTTTGTCATAGATTTTCATTTAAGGTGAAAGTTGCTACAGAGGGCAAAGAGAAAAGAATCAAATATTACTTTTTCTTCCACTAACACAGCACACATTTTGCATTCTATGAAAAATGGATATCCAATTGCAACTTACAGTTACTATTCTTACATTTAATGGTTCTTGTTTCTATTTCACTTAATCGAACATGAGCAAATATGTAATGCTTTACTCAAAACAAAGTAGCACAATGAAATGCACTGTATGTGTAATCACCATCTACATGTCATCAAAATAAGTTCAACATCTGTTCCTCTGTCTTTCATGGTTCAACCACAGAACACCACAAAGTGCAGCCCAGTTCCATTAAGGGAATCAATGATGTCTTTGTATGCAGAGGGTACAAAATCATTTCACCAGATCTTGCCGTCCTGGCACAGGACCACTGCTGTGGTACTTTAAGAGATCTGACCTAAGCTTTAAAAACACCCAAATCCAAACTGCCTCTGTGTTAACAGCTTTCATAATAACAAGAGAAAACTAAACAACAACAACAACAAAAAAAATTGTTTGATGAAGAATCACGCATGACACACAACAGGATTTATCTTGAATGAGTTTTAACTCTTGCATTTTGCCAAGAAAACAAGAATTTGTGGTTGTTTGTTCGACTCTGTATAACCTTGCAAAAAAAAAAAAAAAAAAAAACCAGTGACCTTTATCCTCATACTCAGAGTGACATGCAAATCCAAATGCACGTGCAAGCTGTTTTAACACGTATAATTCTTCTCAGCAAGAAGAAACGCACAAAATGTTAGTTTGACATGACAAGAGGTAAATTAGTCACTTTAGGAAGTAAACATGTTCAGAGTTTTAGAAATAATAATCAGCTTAATATCATAATAAATGAACATTTATTCCATTTAGTTGGATTGTTCCATAAGCAGTACTGCTGATGACTCAAACTAATCACATCCACGAGCAAAAAAATATATAAAATGATATAAAGAGGACGCATCGCGCACTGTTTCAGTATTTGTCAGTGCTCGATGTCCCGTCTCCAAATGCGTTCAAATATCGTTCAATTACAATCAGAGTGTTTATTGTCAGAAGTGACGTTTCTTACCTCACGTCCGCGGTCATGGAAAGCGGCTGTGCTTCTGAGAGAAACTTGTGCGTAAAGTTTGTGCCTTCACATGGGGAGACGGGAGCGCCTCTGCTGCTCCTGAGGGCGGGACAAACTTCCATAGAAAAATGTTCAACATTTTCGAAGTTCCCTCCGTTTCCTGTGTTTAATTGCAATTCATCCGAATTCCCCTGAAACGCCGTGGAAATTTGTCTTAGTATGACTCATTTTGGGTACAGTGCTCATGAGAGATGATTGTTGATATAATAATGTCAGTATTTTATCAAATCAGTATAAAAATTATACAATTCGTCAGTGAATGCTTTAGTAAATATTGCATTAACGTTAACAGCTGCTGTTTCCAATTACATTCCCAATACGCATCTGATCTCCTGCTGTTTTCCTTTTGAGAAGCCAAAAAGCCACTTTGATCAAATCAGGCTTATAGAGGCATCACATGTTGTCTGTGATCTTTTTCAGCAACGTTTTGTAAGGTTAACTGTATTACAGCTGCCATGACTCCAATCAGATTGTGCATCCTACATAAACTGTCCTACATGCACAAGTGAATCAGACCTCCTTTTTTTTTTTTATTTCTTGAGTTTCCCTCTAGTTTGATCTTAAGGGTCACTGAGTCACTTGTGAGAAGGAATGATGACAAAAGCTGCACAGTTGGCTGAATGGACTTATCAGGAAGGCTGTGGATCAGTGGCCACTTTGTTTTTAGGTCTCTTTTAAATGATCAATGACATATGTGAGTCTTTGTTGTGACGCATTATTAGTTTCCTCTGTTGCTTTCAAATACAGGCACATCTGCACAAGTTACACACTATGAAAAACCTCCTTAGTAATCTTAATGTTTGTCTTGGTAGAATGAGGTCTTTACATCTCACCTAACCCACAATACAGAAAAAAAACTGTGAGCACAAGACTAATGAAACTATTGCCAAGCCTAGGAACAAACATAATCACTTTCTACTTTAAACCTTTGACAGCAGTATTGATTACTTTGGTGCACAGCTCTAGATAATGTCAATTCAAGCTATACCTGGTTTTTCAGAGTCAAAGGAAATTAATCTCACTGCTTGCCCGTTTATATGATAATTTAAATCCTGATCACATGAGCTGAGGGTCTGTAGAAAAACCGCGTGTCGTCACATCTGTGCAGCAATGCCTTGCAGTGGAGAGTAAAGCATAAATAGAAGACCAAAAAGTATTTTTAGTACAATAACCATCAAAGCCATTAGTTTGACAGGACAAGACAAACATTACATAACACACATTTCCCATAACCACCTGCTGTAATGTGTCTGTTGAAATACTTTGGAATGTTTTGCTAATTACAACTTCAGAGATGAATTATCCCATGTGCCCTTTCGATAGCTCCAAAGTCTCCAACTGCCAACAGTTTCAACATGGAAAATAAATTTTGCTCGGTGATGACAAAAAAAAAAATCTTGTAGATTTAGAAAATCTGAAGCCCGCTGACTCCAAATAGTTGTCTCATGACTCAATCGGGGACCAAATGGTGTGTTTTTTCCCCCCACAGTAGTTGACCCCTCCTGACACTCCAGGGACTTGAGACCCTCAGTGTTGTAATGGCTCTCAAGTCCGTGAGATAATGACATCTGACACAAACTGATGTGGGAGAGCTAATTGTGCCTAATGCTGTAATAATTTCTCATTCATGCATGTTTGGATGGTGACTTATGCCAATAATAATTGCCCGAGTTCACTGACTTCACTCTTACATGTTATAACTTATCTAATAGACATTTCCCCTTTTTCAAACCATGCTGAATTTAACTTTAACATGCTATATTTATAATTTTGTCTCATTGTAGACTGCAGCCTGTAGCCATTGCCTTTTTTTCAATTGCTTTGCCTTACAGTTCTTTTGGGTTTTATTCTACTGATGCTTGTAAAAGTGACATCATTCTCTACATCTACACGAGACCCCTAATGCTGTGTTGACGTTATCTCTCTATTGTGTGATAATTGCTCTTCTCTTCTGCCTTTGTTTAAACAGGTGGATTGGATCATGTTTGTTGTGACCTTTATTAGGTCACAGAGATAGCATGTGGTAATGCACAAAGTGGTCCTCTATGAGGATCCCAGTGTGACAGAAACCACCATCACCCGTAATCTGATTACTGTGTTGTGCAATATAACATCCAGACTCACAGCAACAAGCTCTTAAGAACACAACAAACTAGACTTATGGTCAGGATTGCTCACTAGTAACAAACTTCCCATGTGGCTAATGACCAATAAATGTAGTCAACCTTGGAAAAGGAAAATAGTGTTGGTTTTTTTTCTTTCTCTCTTTCTTTTTTGTTGGTGTGTATGTGCCAGAACATGTTTCTTATCATTGCACTGCTGTGGGTCTATAACACAGAGTGAAGAGAGGAAGTCTTTAACATAAACCAGCGAAGACAGGGCACCGAGGCTCTGCAGGAGGCTACACCATGGGAAATTAAGACCCAAATGTAATGTGGTGAAAGTGACTCCCCACCTGTGTCTTGTAAAGACTTTCCAGGCTGCAGTTAAAAGGCAAGTCTGCTGATGGGCCCAGTGCCACATAGAAGCAGCTTTTGATCTACCTACAGCTGTATTCTGATTCCTTCATGACCTGAATATTTGGAACAGTGATTTAAAAGAAAGTGCGATATCGGTATGGCCAAGGGAAGATCATCCAATTTCAGAACCTGGGCAAGCTTACTGTTATGAATTCACTTGTGATCAGTAGAATGAAGAGTGTGCTGAATAACAAGTAGTCATTAAAAATTAAATGTGGCTTAAGTGGAATTACTTTAGCAAGATTACACCTCCATTGTCCATGATCATGAATGCGTAGAGCTGAAAACGGAAAAGCTGGTTTTGAAAACAGACCCACTGTGCCATGGAAGTTGGAAGATAATTTAAGGCACTTTGCAGATTGTGTAAACTGATTTAATACGCAAGGCAAAGCCGTGTAGACTTGCCATGTTCTCACTGCTTTACTTTATGTTCCCCATGTTAATCTGTCAGGGGAAAGGTGTATTACTTCCTGAGGAAAAAACTGGTGCTGAGTGTTATTCATGAATCATCACTCAGCATAAAATAACAGAGAAAATGAAGGAGATTGACACCTGTGGGCATCTTTTTACAAAGGTGAACTGTGGTAATAACTTGAGCTTGTCCCACCTTCATGCCCTTTACATTTCTTGGAATGCACTAGACAGCTCCCTGAGGCAAAGGCTGATTTCACAGGATAGTAGCACTTCTTATTATGCCTACCTACAGCAGTTTTTACAGTGCTTCACACCTAGGAGACCTTTACGTTGTGTACTTTCCAGACTGTTTGAAGCAATGACCCCACCAAAGCATATTACATTTTCTGGTAAAAGCAGACCCACCAACACTGCCACTGAGTCAATGCTTAAGTAAGAGCTATGGCCTTCTGGACTCACTTGTCTGGAGCAAGTCAAGCATGGTGGCCAGAAATGTTCCTGAAGAAAGGATGTGACTGCTGATGCATGCCAGATGAGAAGACACAAGACACGACTGCAAAGCAGCTTCAGCGCCTTGCGATGCGGAGAAATATTTCATGTGAAGCATATGGCTGCCTGCAGTCCACTTTTAGTCTTAGAGCAGGGACAATTTCAGATGTGGCACGTCGTGCTGCACCACGGGGCGTGGTAAAGACCAAACTTGAATCTTAAAATCTTTGAGGAATAGTAGTTAATTAAAGAGAATCAATCAAGAGGGATTAATAAAAACAATTACAGAAAAACTTTTATCATTCACAAATATTCCTTAACATTAGGGAACTTTTTTCTTTGGTTAGTGAAGGCAGAGCTCAACTTCTGTCACATCTTCGTCTGAAACTTCATATAAAACCCTATTCATGTTCCCAGGAAAAAAAAAAACAAACTCAAATGCATTATAACTACATTGCATTTGCCCTTTCCTAACTTGAACATCTACCCCTGTATGTGAAGTACTAAAGTCACTGAGCGTGACTTTCAGGTATTGTTTTCCATGTTAACAGACATTACATCATTCACTCCTTGCACCAATTATACGTTTGCTACCCATGGAAAGGGTACAAAGATGAAAACGAATGTTGGGCTGGAGCCCACTCTGTGCAGCCTTGTGAAAATAAATGAAAGCTTCCATTTCTCAGGTTTCAGTCTCAACTGGCATTATTGTACTAGGAAATGTAATTTAATTTTAACCCTTAAACAACTTGAAAAAGCCATTACCTCTGTTGCGTGAACAGATCCTATCTATCATATGTGTACATCTCTGTAGTTGCATCTATATGGATTATATTTGAGTCAGCAGATGGTAACACAGTACTAGTCAGTAATATATTTTCTTTGTTAATGAACTCTGACTCAAACAATATGTCACCTCTGGCACTGAGCAGCATTATGCAAAAGACTTCAAAAGTGCAGTGTTCCTGCTAATCAAGTTGTACATCGCTCTGTGTCTACAAGAAGCAGAATCCAGAACGAGCATCACTGTAAAAACTTCCAAGCAGATGAGAGAATAGAAAGAGTGTATAATTAAAAGTGTGTTAAAAATTCATGTTTTATCACAGGACAAACTGTAATAGAGAATGATCTCAAACAAAAGCTGACTGAGGGGAATTGAGATTTTAGTTGTCACAGTGCTTCATTCTGCACTGAATTTACCAATGCCACCAATAATCTATCTATCTTATTTTAAGTAAGTATTCTTTTAATAAACATTGCATTGTTTAAAAGAAAATGGAAATGTAAAATGAACCTTGGTAGTGTTAAAGGAGATATATGGTACAGATAGATAGAAGTCAGTGACACCTAGAGGCAAAACCTTGTGCATTACAAGTTCGTTTCGGATGACTGGAGATCAAACACTGTGGCTTAATCCAAAATATGCAGAGTAGGAAAAACTGGTTGCCAGATGTTCATAATGTCTGCTTTGCCAAGTTTTAAGACTTTAATGTAAAAGCAGTCTTTTAATGTGTATATTTACTTTATAAACATGCGCCAGCCAGCTTTTTAAACCCATAATGATAAGGCTATGCACAATAATCTTTCTAAAACACGATGGTTTTCTGGAAAAATTCAAAACCTTTAATTTGCCATCCTCTAAGGAAACTACAAACATCAAATAAAAATAAAAGTTTTTAATTTATATTATAATATATTTGGTGTTTTGAAAGTTTTGATACATTGTTGGTGTCATTCCTGGCAGGAAAGGCAAAAGCACACATATATTTCCGCTGGTAATGACTGGTTAAAGCTGCACATGCCACGGTCAATCAGCTGTTTAGATACAGCAGGAATCCATTTTGGACTGCACTGTGCCTTGATTATTATACGATGCCGCATCCAGAGATTATTATATAAGACAGCTACAAGTATCAAGGTTTAGAAAAAACAGACTGCATATCACTAGATCATGTTTATACAAAGTTACCACCTTATTTATTCAAGCTATCTAGACAGCTCAGCCATAACTCATACGGTCTTTGTTGCATATTTGAGCAAAGACTGCTGGCTGATTATGATGATGGAGTTGCTGAATATAAGTTGAATCTTTTATTTGTTCAGTCAGGGTTTTAAATATGCTTTTCATATGTTACCTAACCATGTTTAGGCCATATATCTATGTGTTGTCTTTCACTGTAAAGTACATTGAGAATTTGTAATAAAGTTTGTTTTACATTTTTATTAGATCATCTTTGTCATTGTCAAAATCAGGGGTGAGCTACTCCTGTCCTTAAGTGCTGCAGTCCTGCAAGTGTTAGGAGTTTCTCTGCTGCAACATACTTGACTCAAATCAATGTGTAATGAGCAGACTTGTGCAGAGTTTGATGTGAGAGCTGCATAAAACTGCCAAGTAAGTCTGATCTATGCCAAGTGTGTTGCAGCAGGGAAGCTCCTAACACTTGCAGGACTGTGGCACTCGAGGACCAGATTGCTTACACCTGGTCTACACTGTTTTTCATATGTCCACAATATAGGTCCTCAGGGGCCAGAGTTTTCCAAGTGTTAGGTGCTTTCCTGTTGCAACACACCTGATTCAAATAAGTGGATAATTAGAAGATTTGTGCAGAATTAATGTTATGCTCTGTAAGTGTGCTTATTAAGTCTGAGTCTGAGTCAGTTGTGTTGGAGCAGGGAAAATTTGAAAATGGGCATGGAAGGGCATGGCTCTCATGGAATCGAACTGAACAGACCTGGTCCATATATTTTATAAAAATTGTATGAATTGTATTCTGCTCTATACAGTTTTACAACAGTAAAAAAAAGAAAAAAGAAAAAAGAGTGTACTGTACCTTTAAGAGCAACCTGGTAACCCTCCCCTTTGACTGTGACGTAATCCCTCTCCCGGCATGCTCACGGGAAGTCCAATTATTGTTAATGGCGGGTATTCTACAAAACATGCGTATTTTGTGCTAATATTTGCTAAGCTATTTTGTTATTCTGATGTAGTAATTTTCTGATTTATAACCAAATTTTATTTAGAGCCATTTTTAGCTCAAAAGTAAGCGGAGAACCCAAATTAGAGCGTCAGAGGACTTTATACCTGTTATCATGTGGCGGCTCACTGTTAACTAACATGTCAAAATGAAAGTGCAAGACGACCGACGAGCTTCAGTATAACTAATACTAGGACACAGAAACGATTGTTTCGGTGATTCAGGTTTTATATTGCTGCTCAAATAGTCGACTTGATGAAACGAAGAAAGTTAAGCTAGTGTAGAAAGTTATTCATTCATTCAGTGGTTGTAAATCTCTGCATTTGGAAATGAATCTGTCCAAAGTGTTTGTGTTGTTAATATTAGTAGCCATTGTTCAAGTTGACTGTACATCGAAATTAAATATACCTAAAGTGTTGCTGCCGCTTGCAAGAAGTACAAGAATTAACTTCACACTGGAAACTACTGAAGGCTGCTACAGATGGTGAGTAAAACTGTAAAACCTGACCGTCATTAAATGGAGCCACGCGGCCAGCTATCCTGTACACTGGGAAGAGTTTTTATCAGAGAAAAGTGTGGTTGGAAAACGCAATTAAAACACCAGTTCTGAAGGAAAATATACCAATTTCTGCTCAAGACATTTTTAGTTAAAGCACTTTTTGTACGGTTCTTTGCTTTTCTCTCTTTTATGTACTAACCCCAACTCAAACCTGACCTGCTGGAGGTCTAAATGTAGGTTTAAGTGTGTAGGTTTGACAATCCTGTTTCATTTCATGAATTCACATTTTAATCCATAAAACAGTGAGCTCAACTTCACGTACTTCCATCTGAAACTTTATAGTTTTTATTACAACTATAGAAACGAACTTCCACATATTTTTATGATCTAAGTTTTCCTTCATGTCTTTATCTTCCAGGTCTTCCACCAGACCGGAGGTTGCAAGCATCCAGGCTGTAGATGAAGACTTTGGCCGGGGTTGCTCTCGGAGAGCTGTCCTTCAGGCTCTCTCCACCCAGCCCTCCAGACTGACTAGCATCATTCTAGCTGAAGATGTTGGTAAGTACTGTGTTCATTTGTGATTTAGCAATGAAAAGATTTAAGATCTCCTACCGCATTCATCGGGAGGGGTCCATTTTGCTGATCATTCTTATAAGATAAGGTTAATTAGTAAAATACTGTAAAAGATTGTCACCTGCTTTGTTTTGGTGTAGTTTAAGTCACCATAGTCTGGTGTAGTAGATAGTGTCATCTAAATGTTCACATGAATTCAGTTTGAACAAGAAAAAATGTCATGTCCTCTAAAATGTCTCATGTAAAACAAAAGAGCGATAACTTCAAGAAACTGAAGCTTGTGTTATATTATGATAAAAATGTTCAATTAATGTTTAATTACTTGGACTGCCCAAGGTTAAATAACCACAGATTAAACAAGGAAGGTTGTAAAAGCATGGCAGAGTTTTATCAGGACAATTCGCCAATACTGGATTAGTTTTGAATGATGCCTCTGCACAAATGTAATATCAGAACTAACAAAGTATCTCTTTTTAAAAAATTTTTAGCTCATGGACACTAGAACAAATTGTAGTCCTTTATTTTTTTCCAGCCACTTGCACAACTTGATATTAACAGCAACTTCAGGGCATCTCATTGTCTCTGCGGTGTCACATCCTCCAAATCATCTCACTGGTTATGATATACAAGCTGGTGCACTGGTGAAACTAAATTAGAATCTCTCTCTTACAGACCATGTCATACAAATTGACATTTTGTTGCACAACATATTTTTCATCCTTCCTCCTTTGCAGTTGTGAAATGCTGTATGTCATCTGTTGCCTGAGGGAGTGTTATTTGCAAAAATGGAGAGTTGTATTTGCCTTGTAATCAGAAATATCTGGCTCATTTGTGCTTCATATGACTGCGAAACATAAGGAAATCAGAATGATCTGTCCAGACAAAAAACACGGACTTTGAATGGGGCTGATTTCACGCCCGCTGTTTTTATGATTATTTTATTATCTGCTAATTGTGCAGCATTTTCCTTGGCAGACCCCAAAGCCACAACATTTGAATAGACTGATAAGGTTGGTAAATTTGGCCTGTAGCAGCGGAAGTGCTGAGTTTTCATTTGTCCCGGTCTTTTCCATGTATACCTGATAATGAAAGATTTGTTTGTGGTGTGTTCCCCGCCCCACCACTGCCTTTTCCTTTTCAGTTACAGGGCAGGTATTGCGTTGTGATGCCATTGTCGACATCATAAATGAGATCCAGATTGTGTCCACCACCAGAGAGCTACATCTGGAGGACTCACCACTGGCACTCAAAATTCATGCACTGGACTCTGAAGGTGAGACTTGAGCTTATCACAGTTAATCATCTCTTTAAGCAGCTGTTGGTTTTATTAATAAGTAAACACCCCCTTAAGATCAAGCATCACTTACGAAAATTATGTAATTACTCAGTTTGCCAATAGCATTGAGTCCACATTATATAGTTCTTTGTTCTGAAAACTTTTTAGAGTAATGACTTAACCGGCTCTAGGCAGCATTTTCTTTCCTCTTAGGCTGCTACTCTGAGGTGGCTGTTTTGTTCTGTGCCACTAGTTTCATTTAGAAGAGGCACACTTAGTTTAATGAGCTGTAGCCACAACCTGATTCTTTCTGATGATCACTCCAGGGTGTTTTGTTTGGTTTGCTGTGGTGTACAAATATATTTTGGCTTTCTAAAACAGAGTAGATTGCAAAAGGTTGCAAAACATCCTGTAATGAAATCTCTCTTTATTTTGTTTTTAACTAATTGAGTTGCCAAGAGCTTTCAGAATGTATGATCAGCAACTATTATGCAGTCAAGCATATAGACGTCAGACCCACAGCACAATCTGAAAGTTCTGTGTAAATATTCTCTGCTCTCTACAGTCTCACACACCATGTGTAGTCTTAGTTTAAAGCCTGTTTGTATTTGCAGGAAACACATTCAGTACCCTTGCTGGTCTAGTGTTTGACTGGACCTTAGTGAAAGATGTAGATGTGAATGGATTCTCTGACTCTTACAACTCATTACGGTAAGCTGCCTTTGTTGACATTACCTAGACTAGAAAAGTACAAGCTGCTAAAGTTACAATTATAAGACCCCCTTTTTTGTTTTTAAACCAATGCAGTTTTTCTGTTAAACCATTTAGTCTGTTGGAAATGAATTATTCTTGAATAAAACACAAGAGGCCATGCTGATTTTAGTCTTCAATGGATTTCTTTTTTCTGTTTCCCTTTGTTAGGGTACTTAAATTTTCTGAGTCCACATATACTCCTCCGGGATATATATCTGAAATGGAGCGTGTGGGGAAACAAGGTGACATTATTCTGGTGTCAGGGCTGAAAACAGGGCATGCAAAGTTAAAGGCCAAAATACAAGAATCGCTGTATAAGGTAAGTTCTTTGCACAGAATACACAATCTTTGGATGTTGACCTAGCACAAACTTGAAACCTTGAACTTTAGTGTTACACTTATTGGCAACATCAAGACTTTTCTGGTATGCATTTGCAACATGTTAAAATTGAAAATCCTGTGTAACATGCTTGTATAAAAACTGTGAAAGATCACATAATTGACTTTTTATTATGCAACAACCAAATTGTATTTTGTCCTGTTAAAATAGATGTCCCTGACATTTCACGTCATCAGCTTGAGGTTTTTTTTTATCTGTAAGGAAAAAGAAAGTTACTGTACAATAAAGTAAAGAGAAAAATAGTTTGAAGTTATATGTTAAACCTTAACTAAGAATAATTGACAGCTAAGTTTAGTTGGTCTTTTATTGATTTGATTTTAAAATGTATTTTTGAACACTTTTTTTTCCCCCTCGGATTGGTTTAGACAGGAAGCTGAATCTTTGTTATTCTGTGACCATGGTTTTATTGTCACAGGATGTGGGTGCTGCAGAGGTGAGACTACTGATCTTGGAGAACATCCTGCTGAGCCCAGCACATGACGTCTACTTGTTGGCGGGAACTTCCATCAGATACAGAGTCCTGAAGCTGAGACAGGGCACAATCACAGGTCCTTTTGAAATGATCATAAAACAATTCATTTAATCTCTTCTGTTGTCTCTGGTGCTCAAAAATGACTGAAACTGAAACTATGTGCTAAATTTACAGCGTGTGCTGTTAAAGCATCGGTTAAGCTGAAAGTAAAAATGTTCAACTCAGTGAGCAAGAAAAGAAGAGAATCTTTTTTTTTTTTTCTTTTTGTGCCAGCTTGTATGGAAATGTGTCTTGTTTTTCCTTCTATCTAGAGCTCTCTATGCCTTGTGATCAGTATGAACTACACCTTCAGAACAGTGTGGTTGGGCCCAACGGGAACTCAAATGTTGCTGTGGCCAGTCTGGATCAAAGCACCTCCACAGTGACTGCAGTTCAACTGGGACACATCAATGTGGTTTTGGATCATAAGAGTATCCTTCTGAAAAAAAAAAACACTTTCAACAACTTTGTCTAACTTTATTATGCAGTATATGCCTGTAAATTGTTTGTGGTGGGTAAAAGTGTTGTTTTTATTGTCAAGTTTACTTCTCTCTCTCTGGCTCTCACTTTTGTTCTCTCTCTCTTTCTCTCTCTCTCTCTCTCTCTCTCTCTATCTTTCTCGTTCGGTGTGCTGATTGGCTTGTAAATATTTTGTAAAAATTATAAAATATTTCGGTAAAAATGAGCTAAGTGTAGTTCAGAACTGTTATAAGTCACTTGTGTGCCACTGAATTTTCCTTAGCATCTTTCTTGAAGGCCTTCGAATGCAAGGAGTGTCACGGCTGCCCAACAGTACACTTTATGTTGTCGAACCAGGCTATCTAGGTAAAGAGGAGTTTTCCTCATAAAACTGATCACAAAAGGATCTTAACTATAATTTAAGATGTAACTGACCTGTGATTTTTTTTCATTAAATTTCTTCAGGTTTCAAAATTCATCCAGGTGACAGCTGGGTTCTTGAGGCGGGCAGACTATATAATATCCTTATTGAAGTGTTTGATAAATCCGGAAACAAAATTTACCTGTCTGATGTAAGTGCACGTCAGTAAAATAATTTCAATTCACTTGGGAAGAATTTAATTTAACATGTTGACCCAGAATTTTGTTGTGATCAATATATTTAGCAATCTTTGTGTGGTATATTTTGTTTTTTTTGCAGAATGTCCGTATCAGTACTATTTTCCCTGTGGAGTATTTTGAAGTCCTGGAGTCTTCTCTCAATGGATCATATCATCATGTCAGAGCTCTCAAAGAGGGCCTAACTATCATTGATGCTACGCTTAGAGCTATTGAAAATCAAGTGGGTTTATTTGCAGTTATGATGCTAATTTGTCATGCTTTTACATTGAGTATCAGTAGCCACATTTACATGGAGACTTTTGCCCCATTTGGTTTGAAATTGTCCCGATTTAAGATTTCAGGGCAGCTGTTTACATGGGATCAGTCTATTCTGATCTGGTGTGTACATGCGCTAACATTTAAGCAGAATCGTCCTGTCTGACTTGCACAGAAAAATGTTTACATCACTGGATTTATCAAAGATGGAGAGCTCTACACACTTATCCTTGTGGTTTTTGCAGTACTTTGACGCAGCAGCTTGATACTCATGCACTCCTAGTGCAAAAAACGAAGAGGAAAAGATGTAGAAACAAAGTTTGAATAACAAAAAAAATGTCTGCTTCTGTTTTTGTGAATTTATTTACTTGTTTTCATCTTCTCAAGTGAGGAAACGTTCCTCGTTGTGTGTTTACATATAGTTAGAGCATGTGCTATAAGAACACAACCTGACAACTTTCTGATTCAATGTTTGCATGATCCCATGATTGGATTTGGAAAAGAAATATATTTTATCCCTGTAAAGCCGAATGAAAATCATTTTGCTTTGACACTTTCCGTTCAGAATGAAGTGTATACATGGATCATTTTAATTCCAGTAGAGCTTTTAAACCAAATGGAATCAGTATATTTGGCTGGATGTAAATATAAGCTACTGTTGCTGTAATCCTCTTAAACTTTCTTCCACTTTAGGAGAGAGAACTTCCTAATTTCCTCTGACCCCTGTTCTGTTTCAGAGTGGAAAGGTCCATGCCCTTGCCAACCCAGTCCACAATGAACAGGATGTGGAAATATACAACCCTATAGTTCTTAGTCCAAGTATTCTCACATTTCCATGGCAGCCAAAGGTTGGAGTTTATCAGTACACAATAAAGGTAACTATTCCCTTTCAAACCTGGGACCAGAGTGGCTCTGAATCTTTAAAGAGCAGAAATATGAAATATGCGACACCTCTGAGTCTTCAGTTTTAGCACCGATTCCCAGTCATACTTTGGCCAACAGGCTGAATGTGAGAGCAGATATATAAAAGACCTCTTTTGTTTGCACATGATTACTCCCATTTTTCTTTTGTGCAAATAGGCAACAGGAGGGAGTGGAAACTTCAGCTGGTCTTCATCCAATACAGCTGTTGCCACTGTGACTATGAAAGGAGTGATGACTACAGTTACTGACATTGGAGTCAGTGTAGTTTTTGCTCATGATCTGCGTAACCGACTACACTTTGGGCAGATGAAGGTGAGTCTACATGGAAAACTGTCATATTGTGAAATTAAAGAGGTGTTTGAGAGAACACCATCCACTTGATATGATGGTATAAAACAAGACGGGTAATTTGAGAATAGAACATAAAAACTTTGAGCAAATTCTTTATGTGTAATTGTAAAATGAAACCACGTAAAATTCTGTATTTTATGCTTAAATCTCCTTGAATTTTCCTAATTCTTTTTTATCCTGTTTCCTTCTAGGTCTATGTTGTTGAGCCCATTGCCATGGACTTTGCTCCTTGCCCAGTAGAGGCCAAGTTGGGCCTCATTTTAGATCTGCCCCTCAGGATATTTGGTTTGCTAGAAGAGGTGGAAAAAGAGCGAGTCATGTTGAGTGACTGCTCCCACTTTGACCTCCTGGTTGAGGAAGAGAACCATGGTGTCTTTGAATATTTAGACGGTGAGTCCTGGCAGAAACTTGCACAGAAGTGTGAATGAATGTTTTCTCGCACATATCCAAGGTTAATGGGGCTTTGCATGTATGTTTATGTACCATTTAATAATTTTCACTCTGCAGACTGTGGTTCTATAGAGTGGAAAACAGTTTTGTACTTCAACATTTTCAAATACACAACTGCAAAATGTGCATGAACAATGTTTGTGGAAACGTAACTTGTTGACTATTCTTAAACTTTAAAATTTGTAATGGCTGATTCTCGTTTGGTTCCTTGGAATTGAAAAGTTTTTGGAACGTAATTGGTTTGGCCATGCTGTAATGGGAGTATATTTCTATATTTTATCAGAAGTTTACTGTTTTTCTTTTTTTTTTCCTTAAGTCAAGGCTATACTTGCACATAAGAGGGAGCTTTGAGTTTGAAAGCAAAAAAAAAAAAAAAAAAAAAGTACAGACGCAGTTATAGCACACACTCTGGGGTTCTGAGTTGGGCTAAAAATGTGGAGTGTACAGTTTGCAGACTCCTATTGGCCAGAATTTGACATCACAGGATGAGTCACGAGAGCGACTCTGGACATCTTTAAAACCCAGCTGCTACCGTGGATAGCATCTTTGGGTAGTGTTAGCAGGTGGTAGAACAATGGCTTTTCAGCCAACAGCGGGATCCAACCAGGAAGTAAAGTCCTTCCTATGCTTGTTGACAGATGTAAAAATCCTAAGTGAGCAGGACGGTGCAACTCGAAATGAGAAAGTATTCCAGGAACTAAATGAATTATGCTGCCTTGTATGTCGCAAAAAATGACTTCACAATACTTAGGAACCGGGTTGCTACGGGGACCCCGTCCACAATGAGGGCACTCCAATTGTAATGAAAACACTCAAATCCAGGTAGTGCGGTGTTGGCTGAAATGGGGTGGGGCTTAGTAGATACTCGTGGCAAAGGGCCACGATTTTCTGTAAAAGTAGACTGATTGTGCTGTTAAGTCATAACTCACAAAGCAGTGAGTTTAGTGATAGTGTGACTTTGTTTCAGTTAAAGGTGTTTGAACTAGAGACAAGTGTGTTTTGTGTTTATGGTTTGTATGTGCTGCAGCTAAAGTATATATATATTTTTTTTATTTTAGATTAGGACTCATTGTAATAGTTTCTATTTTAGTAACTGGTCTTTTTCCTAGGAGTGGGAAAATCAAATCGAAAATTCGAATATCGGGATTTTTTGCTTTACAATTTTAAAATAGATTTTTTTAACCAAAAAAATGGTTCATATAAATAAAAATAATCCATTATAAGATTTTTGTCTTTTTTTTAATTTATTTTTTTTATTGTTTTAATTGTTTTAATTGATCTTTTTACTTGTCTTCTTGGGCATTTTAGCAGCAGAATGATGGTCTGGATACTGTGTTGTTTTTTCCTAACTGAAATCAAGAAAAACGACTATTAAAAAAAAAGTTTTGTACATTTTTTTGTTTTTCGTCTGCAAAAATCAGCAATATCAAGGAATCGTGAGAATTTCATTTTAACTAGAATCAGCACCGAAAAAAATCGGAATGGAATCGAGTCGGGACGAAAGCATATTGTCACAGCCCTTCTTTCTGCTGTCAAATAATTGGTTTTATTCCTACAATAAGTAACCTGTTCGTAATAAATAATTAAAACTATTATATTCAGCAAAATGAAAGCATGTTTTCCATCAAGTCACATTTCCAGCTCTAGTGTTGCATTACAAAAGGAAGAGTTGAAGTATTGATTAAGACACAATGGCTTGGCATGTCAAGTTAATAGTATTAGCCAGCTGAATAAATTCAGCTGAAAAACTGGAATCCATTCTGCTTGACAAACAATATGGGATAAGTTATTTAGCTGAGGTATATAAATTCTTTATGGATTTCGGATTGTCATTACAGCATTTATCTTTATGAATGTTCCTCTGTTTACAAGATGTATCACATTTCATTTGGATTTGTCTGTTATTAAGAACGTGTAGGGAAGAATAATGAGACCTTTCTGTGCCCCAGCTGGGCTTAAGACGGGATGATAAATGAGAGTGCCTTTGGGCATTTAAAAAAAAAAAAAAAAATCTATTTGTACATAATCATATTAGATTATCTCTTACTCTTTGGCTTCATTCAACCCTGTTCTCTCCTTGTCCAGGGAGGCTGGCTCCAGGCCAGGACCACTGCAGTGGAGTAAGAGCTAAGGCCCTAGCTCCTGGCTACACCGTTCTTACGGTCAGCTACACTCATGGCAATGTTCACCTCAGTGCCAAAATAACCATTGCTGCCTACCTTCCTCTCAGAGTAAGTCATCATTTATCTTTTTTTTGCCATTTGAGCATACGGATTTCCTTGTACAATGGTCATTTCTATCTTTTAGGGCTGACTTATTTGTCAGTCTGCTCTATGTGACAAATGATAATCTACATGTTGTACTTGACATGAGTAGTTTGGAATGAGATGTGGCAGGAGCACCATCAGATATGCTTGGCTTGACTGTAATTGGCTTTTTTTTCTCTTTGGTTCATTTCATAGCCACAGTTCACTGATGTCTTCTAAAAACAAGCATTTCCATGAAAACACTTCTGTGTTTGTGGAAACTGTCTTCTACAGTAAAGGCAGAAACTGAGTGATCAGGAAGTGTTTACATGTCTTTCCCTTTAGGTTTCTTCTGTGCATTTAAATTATTCATCAAACACTTTCTATACCTATGTGACTTTTAAATAAAGACTGATAAGACAAAAGAAAGAAATATAACAATAAAACGGGGACAAGATGGCCTGGCTCAGCATCTTGTCAGTCCTCAGTAACAGACACCTTTGCTGTGGGTTTTCTGCACATTGAAATCAAAGTAATATTTTCCTTTATACATCACTTTTTGGGGTATGCCTTTTTATCGTGGCACTGAATACTAGTTTTTCAGAATACTTCAGACATATTTGAAATGTTTCTTCTTTGTTGGCCCTAGCAGCTACAGCTTGACCCATTTTTTTTTTTTTGCTGTGATGTGTTGCACTGAGTATTTCAGCTCTGAATTTCCACAAACTTTGCTCATTTTAGCTGTATCATAGCCAAGAATATATTCTAAAAAATGCTCTGAATTTTTTTCTTTTTCTTTTTTTTTTTTTTAACATTTAAACTAAAATCTTTTCTCATATGCTTTCCCAAAGTGCCATCTTAACATTTTGTTCACTTCCTATACTTTTGTTTTAGCCTTGAGAAACAGTTTAAATTGTTGGAGTGATTTCTTTCTTAAAGTGTCTCCCTATAAATGTCTGAATCAGTACATAAAACATTATTTGCAGGCAGTTGACCCTGTATCCATGGCTGTGGTCACTCTGGGATCATCTAAAGACTTGTTGTTTGAAGGTGGGCCCCGGCCTTGGGTCTTGGAGCCCTCAAAGTTCTTCTGCAGTTCAAGAGCTGAAGATGAGACCAGCGTGAGCCTTACACTGACCAGTCCCTCATCTCACAACTATAATCATCACTGGGTCAGAGCTACCTGCAAGGCTCTGGGAGAACAGGTGGAGCAAATGACAATATTTCATCTTTTTTGTCTGTGGGCAAAAATGTATTTCTTCGAAAAACGTTATATACTGAAATAATAATTTGTATTACCATCGTGTGTCATCTTAATTGTCATTATATTATTCTTCAGGTGCTGGAGGTGACTGTGGGGAACAAGGCTAGTGTAACCAACCCTTATCCTGCTGTGGAGCTAGCAGTGGTCAAGTTTATATGTGCCCCTCCATCACGCCTCACCCTGGTCCCTGTTTATAACACCCCTCAGCTGGATCTGTCCTGCCCACTGCTGCAGCAGAACAAACAAGTGGTTTGTATTTGTGATCTCATGACTAAAGTCAGCCAACTTTTCTGTATTTGGCTTTTATTTTTGTGGCCTTGTGTGTTCTACGTCTTAAACATTACTGCTAACACCAAAGTTGCCAAACTAACATTATTTGATTTTAGCTGAAAACCTTTTATGTAAATGCCGCTCTGAATAATGACATCATTTTTTTCACCCCTTATCTCCAGGTCCCTGTTTCAAATTATCGCAACCCCATTTTAGACTTGGCTGCATTTGATCACCAAGGAAGGAAGTTTGACAACTTCAGCTCACTGAGCGTGTTGTGGGAATCAACACAGAGGTCACTGGCTAGTATTGAGCCTAATAAGCCCATGGAGCTTCTGCTGCTTGAGGATAGCAACAACAAACAGATGAAACTTCATGGTAAAATATTGTATGAATTCACCATATGATGGCGTGTAAATGAGTGGCATGAAATTAATGTTTCGACAGATTTTTCACAAACGAAATTTGACTTGGAGTCCGTCTAACAGCTGTTTGTCTTTTTGTTCTCATCTGTGACAGGTCGTCAGACAGTACTTGTCCATCAGCAGACAGGCATTGCTGCCATTACAGTGACAGCTCTTGGATACCAGGCTCCACATTTAACAGCAGCTGACGTCCTCAGTCCAGTATGTAAAAGCAATGGTTCAGCATTTTTGCTGTCAGAAAGCTTTTTTTTTTTTTTGGTCTCCTCCCCAAAAAGCAGCTGAATGAAACATTATTCTAAAGAGGAGTGTATCTTCTTTCTGTGCCTAAAATAGAAATCTTGATCTGTAAATGTTTATTTTGATGTCAACTCTTTGTCAGGTCAGTCACTTTAACTAAGCAAAGATCAAGGTTTGATATAAGTTTTTTTCCTTGCTTTGCAAATACTTTATTTTTACTGTTGGGATTTTCTATCAGACATTTGGCAGCATGTGGTTTGCATGTTAAGTTTTTTCTGCTATGTGTATACTTGCTTGATGGAGACCAAAAGCCTATCTACCCAAACTTATCCGCTCCGATTTAGTCTCTACAGGAACAAAGGAATTTTTGAAGGTTAAGGCATGTTTAGGGTGTGGGTTGGGGATTACGGGTTTAATTGTGAAGTTAAGACTAAATGGTATATATTGGGGTGTATTTGTATTGTTTTTTGTGTAAGATGTGAAGACAAAGTTATTTTTATCTTGTCTGTTTGTCTTTTACAGTATGAACCCCTGACACCTGTCTCAGCCACACTGGAGCTTATGCTAGTGGAAGATGTGAAGATTTCTCCTGATACCGTGACCATATACAACCACCCTGAAGTGCGGGTAAGACAGAATTATTACAGCTGGAGACTTTTATTGCTCATTTCTGAGAAATTAAAATCATATTTTCTAATTCAGTACAAGTATATTAGACTTTAAATAAGTTCAGATGTAATTAATCATTGCACTAGATGCATGATTTGTGGCATCTGCTGTCAGAGAAATGTGATTATTTTATTTATTTTTTTTTTTTTCAAAACATGGTATAGTCCAAGTCAAATAGTCGGTTTGACTTCACAAAGCAATAACATGATTTGTTTTGTAGGTGAATCTGGCCCTGCGAGAGGGTTCTGGGCACTTTTTTGTCAATACTAGTGTAAAGGGGATTGCAGATGTGGTTTTCCAGGAGGCCCAAGGCACAGCTCAGGTAGGTACTGCACTGTTAGTGACTAATTTTATACAATAGACAGCGGTACTATAAAGCATGATGAATATTTTTTGATGAATAAGGATAGCACATATAGTTCCTTAAAGGCTTCAGTGATTGCTGAGACTTAGGAATGGAGCTAAAGAAAAGGTTTTTGCATTGTTACCTTTGCAGGTTTCTGCGGTCCATCCAGGCACAGTGAAGGTGATGGTTCATGACCTTTGTTTGGCTTTTCCAGCACCTGCCAAAGCCACAGTTCATGTTTCTGACATCCTTGAGGTTTATGTAAGAGTGGTTGACAAGGTCAGTTTATACGTCATTTCTTCTTTTTTTTTTATTTATTTATTTATTTATTTATTTTTAATTTTCTTTTTTAAGTGAAGGCCCTACTGGATCAGAAAATCTCTGTTTTCAATTTCTCACACATTTCTGAAATCTGAATTCTACATATAGTTTCTATTCTCTTGCATTTTCCTGATTTCCTGTAAAAATCTGCTCGTCTTAAACTTGCATGCCTCTCCAGAGGACCAGAATTATTTCCCTGTTGATGGATGTCATTATTCTTGGTTACAGGTGGAGATTGGCAAATCTGTGAGAGCTTACGTCAGAGTCCTGGATGAAAATAGAAAGCCCTTCTCAGCCAGCTATTTCCAATTCATGAATCTGAAACTCAAGGCAGCCTCTGCAATTGTCACTCTCAAGTAAGCAGTGTAAAATGTGTCATTCGAATTGCACGTGAGGATTAGCAAACTGGAATGTTTTTCATGTATTTTCTGCAGGCCGTTAGCAGAGTTTACAGAAAATGACACGGCTGTTTTCCTGGTGAAAGGAGTCTCCATTGGTCAGACCACTTTGTCAGCTGTGGTCATTGACAAAGAAAGGAGAAAAATTGCTTCTGCTCCTCAGCAAATTGAGGTAGGATTTTAAAAATTGAAATAAATAAAAGATTAATTCATATCTTGACTTTTCCCCACAGTTCGTATTAGGGGTGGGAAAATCTTATTGAAAAATTGGATATCGGGATTTTTTGCTTCACAATTTTAAAATAGTTTTTTTTTTTTTTTTTTAAATTTTTTTTTTTATTCAAATAAAAGTTATCTATTATAAAATTAGTCATTTTTTATCATTTTTATGGATTTTTCTACTTGTCTTCTTGGGCATTATAGCAGCAGAATGATGATTTGGCTACTGTGTTGTTTTTTCCTAATTGAAATCAAGAAAAATGAGGAGTCAAAAAAAAGGTTTCATACACATTTCTTGTTATTGATCTACAAAAATCAGCTACATCAAAAAATTATGGGAATCGCAATTTAAATCGAATCGGCAAAAGCATATTGACACAGCCCTTTATGTATACTGGACATATTTAAGTGAATTATATTTATGCTAATATTTTTTTATTTTTCCTCAAAGGTGTTTCCACCGTTTAAACTCATCCCAAGGAAAATGACTCTCTTAATTGGTGCAATGATGCAGGTATGTATATTATCATGTTGTCCAATGTGTTCATCTGGTCCTTAATTTATCTCCCAGGACAGTTTTTCTGGAACATGGTAAAATTTGTATATAGGTGTCTGTAAATGACTGTAAAAATTGCAATTTGATTTAAATAACTCTCATCTTGCTATTGGACAAATATCAAAGCAGAGAAAATTAGCTGTGAGAAACTGTTTAGCAGTGGACACTTTTGCTACAAGTTTTAAGCTTGTATAAGGTCCACACTGTTCTTCTAGTCAGAGCAGAGTCCTGTGTCTGCTTTACCTCTGCTGCTGCGTAAATGGGAGTTAACCCTGAAGCTAGCTGCAGCTTCACCCAGGAGAAATCAGCTCATCTCAACCTCCCTACCTCAGTTTATGGGTGAAAGCAGGAAAGAAAAAACATTGAAAATGCCTGTCTCTAGTGTGTATATACAAATATGCACACACACTACTACCATAAGATACCTTAAATATACAAAGTACTGAAAATATTTGCATGAAAAGAACTTGCATAAAAAATAGTTTTAATTGAAAGGGAAAACCTATACATTTTGTGACATGAATGAATTACAACACCTACACAGGTCTGATTTGTGCCAGGCTGTATCTATGTTTGTGAGGCTGTGAGATTTAAAAAACAAAAAAACAAAAACATTTACCATCTGTCTCTAATTTTTCCACTGGTTACCGATCCATTTCAGATTCTTTTTAATTCTGATCCTTGTAAGTAGAGGTCTACATGGTCAGGCTCCCCCCTGCATCTCTGACCTTATTCATGTACACTTGCCGAGTCATGCTCTGTGGTCTTCATATCAGAGATTACTAGTAGGTCCATGTACATGCAGAAGACCAGAGGATTGATTCTTAAAGGCAATGGCACCCAAACAGTGGAATGTGCTGGTGCGCTCTGAGATGTTTTTATTCTGTTGAACCTTTAAAAAAACCCACTTCAAAACATTTTTATTCAAGCAGACTTTTTAACTAAACAAGGGTTCTTATTACTGTGTATGTGCTCTGATTTAATTTCTTGTCTTGTCTTTTTATGGATTTTAATTTTATAATTCCTGTTGTAAAGAACTTTGTGTGTGTGTTTTTTTTTTTTTGTTTTTTTTTTTTTTTTTAATCCGTGAACGGAGCTATAAATGAAAATTTTCTTCCTTACTAATCCTAATTGCTCGGCTAATACATGTGAATCACACAATTATTAATTTTGGGTCACAAATTTTATAATTTGAATACTTCAAAACACAGAAGCTGAAAGCCTTTTAAAAAAGTTACACCCGCTCAGAAGTAAGGTCTGCAGTTGACCTTACTTGTATCTCTTTGCCTCCACATCATTTCCAATTCTTCCTTTTGACTCTTATCAATTATAGATCACATCTGAGGGTGGTCCTCAACCACAGTCCAATATCCTTTTCTCCATCTCTGATGAGGAGATTGCTTCTGTTAATCCCATGGGCCATGTCAGAGGCGTTGCTGTTGGCAACGTTACAGTGACTGGGATGGTTCAGGCTGTTGATGCAGAGACTGGGAAGCTAGTTGTCATATCTAAGGTAATTATATTAATGATGAAAGCAATTTTTTTGCACTCTTGGCTTAATACACACAAAAATCTAATTCACGTATGGTTTTAGGACCAAGTAGAAGTTGAGGTTGTGGTTTTGACGGGGATTCGAATCCGAGCTCCTGTTACAAGAATGAAGACCGGAACACAGGTATGGATACTTTTTGTTTTATGTTGATGTGTGTATCTATAATAGAGAACGCTCAACTGTTAACAGAAAATATTTCAATGTAGTATTAAACTACAATATTATGTGTGCTCTGCTTTCACTCTGGGTGATAATGTCCTCACCAATTGACTTGATTCATCTTTTTATTTTCTAGATGCCTGTGTATGTGATGGGGCTGACTAATAGCCAAACGCCCTTCTCCTTTGGCAGTGTCCTTCCCGGTCTCACTTTTCACTGGTCGACCACCAAGAGAGATATTCTGGATATCCAACCCAGACACATTGAGGTATCCTTTCATGTTTCATTAGCAGCTGCCAAAGGCCAAATATGGGTTTATGCTTGGTGGACATATATAAACTGGGAATCCCAGTTTGTAACTCCCTTAACTCTCCCTCTGGAGCTGAGAGTGTATCTTCTGCTCTGTAAACACCCTTGTAACTCGGCACATTCACACCAGCCTTTTGGCTCAAATCCTAGTCTGAAAGTGTTTCATTTGGATACTGTGAATGCACAAATTCTGATTTGGATCAAGGAAGCGGGCTTAGTCTGCCTACAAATGCAGTTCTTGGTCCGTTTTAAGCGAACCAAATACAGGAAGCGAGTAACAAAACAGCGTTGTAGGTTTAGCGCACGGCATTGCTGCTAAACCCACTTTTAGACGAGGAAGAATCTGTTAAAAGTTCTGAAATCTGATCAACCTGCACCACTAGGATTTGATGCAGCTCCATATTTTCTTACATCTGCGGGAGAGTGGACCCCCCCGTTTTTTTTTGTTTTTTTTTTTTATTGTTTTTGGTAAAGATCCGATTCATTTGAGAAGTGCAGTGTGAATACAATCTCCTGGAACAATCTTTCCCTTGGTAAATGCTATTACTTACTCAACTTGAATTATTTCATTTGAATGAAATACATGAAAGCTACTAAATGAGATTTTCACTTGCTAGTTTTTTCAGTATACTTGCTGCTTTATCATAATTAGCTTTGGCCCATGATTGCTATAACATCTGCCAATAAACCATTTCTATTTTTAGATCTGGTTTCCCTGTGGTCCTTTTATCAGATTAACTTGATATATGTTGTCTCTCTGTTGCAGTATACATTTTAAAAACCAGCATCTGTCTTGTCTCAGCTTCCTTGTTAACATGGGCCTTGCCCTTTTTTCTCATCACTTTGGCCTTTTTATGTGATTTGCTGCTGTTATTTTTAATATTCTCATTATTATCTCTGTCTTACGCAGGCAAATGCTGAACTACAGTCTGAGCACAACTTTGGCATGAGCGTGACTGGAAAAACAAGAGGGCGGACAGGACTGGTGGTGGTTCTCAGGGTCACTGACCCCAAGGCTCAGCAGCTAGAAGGGAATCTACAAGAACTCAGGGATGAGATCCAGATCCAGGTACAGCATCGTTACAACGCTACATGTAAAAACACACCTAATCACTAATTTATCTACAAATATTTTATAAAGAGCCTTCATATTAACTACTTTGTGTATCATGACTATCTTTTGCTGCTCCTTCATAATGAGAAAAGCATTTAGTGCAGCAGGGCACGGAAATTGCTGAACGATGAATTATCTTTGCAAAGTGATAATACTGCAGCTTAGTTGGAGCTGAATGCACCAAGCTTCAAACTGTATTAAACTATGACATGTCACAAGTACAGCGACATCAAAAGCCCAATAGAGTCATCTAACCAGAGTTTCATCCTTCTGCTTTGATCAAGGTCTATGACAAACTACACATGCTTAATCCTCAAGTAGAAGCTGAGGAGTTATTGATGGCTCCAAATTCAGCCCTGAAACTCCAGACTAACAGGTGAGTTTAAAGTGTCTGCAAAGTGGAATTCATCAGTTCTAAATGTAAATTTAGAAACTTTTATTCAGTCTATAATAATAAGTGTGAATTACTTAGAAAATGGATGTGGTTGTGCTTTTTGCTTTGTCTTCTAGGGATGGTGTAGGTGCACTCTCCTACTGGATGCTGGATTGCCCTGACCAGATTGTTGTTGCCCAGGTTGATGAGAAAGGCTTTCTCTCCTCTGGCTCTCTCACTGGAATTTCTTCTCTGCTGATCACCTCACAAGAGACCTTTGGTGTCAATCAAACTCTCATCTTCACCGTGAAGGTCAGTAGGGTGGACATTGCATGGAACATATTTGAGAGTATCAGTATCCAGAGGACCCTCCTTTTAAAATAAGAGTGAAAAACATCTTCTGACCTCCTGAGTAATGCCTCCCTTGTTAGACTGGAGTACTTCTCATTTTCTACTTCCTACATTGCAAAATACCCAGCTTAATATGGGTTAAACATGCAAGTCTGTGTACACCAATTTTTTTCCACTCCTTTGTTTTGTAGCCAAAGCTGGCAAGAGCACACAACGAATATACTGATTTGCATATAGAATCACTGTATAAATGGTAATTGTGTATCAAATGTCATACTTGATAATTAGCTGTTTGTTTTGCTGCCCTAGAGACCGATTCTCAGCCCACAGTGGGTGGGCTTTAAACAGCCTCTGTATGGCCATGCTGTGGCTAACAAGACTTTGATAGCTGACTTTGACCAGTTACTAATGGCAACACCAACTCTGCCTTGATTTCTCAGGTGTTGCCTGTGTCCTATGTCCGCTTCAGTACCAGTCCAGTTCTCTACACACGCACTAAAGAGAGCATAAGTGCCTTCCCGCTTGGAGTACTACTCACCTTTACTGTTCATTTTCATGCCAGCACCGGAGAGAACCTACACTGCTCCAACTCCCACCTTACATTTTCATTAAACAGGTCAGTCACCTTGCAAAATTACCTTTATTTTTCTAAATCAAATTTAATGGTAGAGTGTGATGAATGGATTCAGTAGTTTGTCACAGCCTGATGAACAGAGCTGCTTTGTTTAGTGGTTTCCCAAAGGTCCGTGGCTTGAATTTGTAACCAATATACCCACAACCTCATATTTAATCCTCTGCTTTATATTCCCTGCTGGTTTTGTCAGGTTTTTAGTTGGGATCCTTTACTTTGCTCCTCAACAAAAGTGCACAAGAATTCATCATTCTTTAATGATGACAAGGCCCAGTTGATACACAGTACATGAAAATATATTCAGTAAATGACTTGCAAGGCTTCTGAAGTGCTCTTCATCACTTGTGATGAGTGCCTCCTGACAGTGGTTGGAAAATCAACAAATCATGTGTCTATGGTAGAATAGCACTGACTGATCACCTGGGACTAGAATGAGATGTATAGCTTGACTGGCTATTCAGTTTCCTGTGTATCACATTCTGTGCCAGTCATATTTCCACACAAGGAGCAGGACTGGTCGTGGCATGTACCCAGGGAAGCAGAAAGCCTAATGTCCAAGCTCTTTAACGTGAACTTAGGAGACTCTAAAGCAACACACTTACAGTTTTTTATGGTTTTGCTATTATTTTTTTTTTCAGTTTAAGCTGTATGTACTTGAGTGGAAGAGCTATATTAATAGAAGTGTTGGGCTTGGAAAAAAAAGATTATTTCGACTTTTGATGAGGCAGTCCCTCAAGTTTCAATATTTATGCAATTACTTTTCTCTCCAGGTAGCTACACACTTTCAAACAAAATGAGTCAAGTTGAGAGAAAACAGCTGATAGTGTGTCTATTGCAATTACTGGCTTGTGGTCACATCTTACCAGATCTAAAATGGGCCAACTAGATAGTGTGGCGCAGATAGAAAAAGTTTTTTTGTTGTTTTTTTTTTCTTTTTAAATAAAAAAACTAAACATACTCATTGAACTTTCCGGCAGCTACTAAAACACATCATTAAAACTTTGTTCTGTGTTGTTTGCTGTGTTTGCCAATTTTATCGAGCCCCATGGTAAGAAAAACAATTTCATTTATGTATGCAAATTTGTTAATTGGAGAAAGGGAAAGGTATGTGGTGGTTGTGCAAAGTGGGTCATTGAGTCTGAGAGGTAAAGGAAGGGGCAAAGAGAAAGTAACTGGGTCAACACATTTTTTTTCTTTGCAGCAATATTGCTCTTACTTTGCCGACTCTTTGTTGGTATATCTGACATTGAATTGATTTTTGTCCATAATACAGCAGAGTTAAAAAGATGTAATGAGGTGCTTTTCATAAGTGCAGATTTGTGTTTATGTTCCCAACCTGCTCTGTCTTATATATATATCAATCCTTCAGATGTCACCATGTAATTTGTGTCTCTCCTTCTACAGAGATGACCTTGTACAGGTGGGGGTTGGGCCCAATAACCACACGCTAACAGTAAGAACTGTCAATGTGGGCCTCACACTTCTTGCCGTGTGGGATACTGAAAACATGGGTGTGGCCGACTATGTTCCAATTCCTGTTGAGCACGCCATCCAGACACACGAGGCCCAAAAACTGGTGGTGGGAGATGTAGTCTGCTTTGATGCCCATTTAACAAATGCACATGGTGAGTGGTCTGATTTTAAGCAACTATAAGAATACTACTATACTCGCATACTATAAGAAAATAGCACTTCTAGACAACTAATTTTAAATAATACATTTGGAAAGTTGTGTTTTGCTCTGTATTTGACACTGAAATTTGTCCCATGCCATACATAATCTGCTGTATTTAATGCACAATTATTTTTGAAGTTTATTTCCTTTTTATTCAGTTGCCAGTTGCTCTTTTTCCTGCTATTTCTCATGTCATAGTTTAGGGAGGGTCCTTTTTGAGAACTGATCATCATTTTGTCTTCTCTGCAGGTGATCATGGTACCTGGAGTTCCTCTTCAAATGGTATTCTTCAGGTGAACCCTAAAACTGGTGCAGCAGTAGCCCGAGACTCTGGGACAGTTACTGTGTATTATGAGATACCTGGTGTTTTAAAAACATACAGAGAGGTAAGTAATGTGTTTGTACTAAGTCAGCTGTTTGATAAAACAGCAAGAAAACTGTAATGCCTGCCTCACTTTGCAATCAAAGTTGTGATGAATGAGTGAAAGTCTGCTTTTAGTCATTATTGACTTGCACCACCCTCTGGTTTTCTTATTTCAGTTCTTGACACATCTTTTCTTCAATGCTTTTTTTCCCCCATCAGCATCATTCTTCAGCAGTATTTCATTAGAAGAATGTTTATATAATACAAACAGTTGTATACTGCACCCATCACCTATGAAAAAGCACATTATCTCTGCATAATGTGTGTGCGGGACAGTGCTGCTCTTAAGACTCATATGTGATGGTGTGTGGAAAGGATTAACAGCTCTTTGATTCATGATCCTGCATGCTCATGAGCTGAATAAAACCATTGATTTTAAATTATTATTTCTGTGAGAAAGGATGTAGTTGACAAGGGTTTGTGTTGGGTATGTTCATATAAACAAAACTGTTCGCAAACACTTTGACTTAATGAACTGAATAACGATTGCCTTTATATCTGTGTTGTGAGGAGACATTGATAGACGCGGTAGTGTGTTTTTGTTATACGTGCAGTTTAACATGATTAATGTAAACCATTAGTTACGGCAAAGCACACACCTGGAATTTAATTAAGTCATCGCTTATCTATGTGCATTTGTGTTTGCTTGTGTGTGTCTGTAGGTCGCCGTGGAAGCACCTAACAGGATGGCAGCCATGGCGCAGGCTACACCTGTCAAGACTGGCAAGGAGACGAAGGTTCTTCTTACAACCAGGGAAAGAGGAACCAATCTTATTGGTACTGAACTCAAAATAGGCTAAATCAAAACATGAAACCATCATATTTTGGCAATTTTGCTCTTTTTAGTATTCTGTTGTTTTTGAGAATGTATTTAAGAAGTAATTTTTACAATAAACAGGAAGCCAGTTAACCACATGCCTACTGGAAACAATATAAGCACACCACAGGCAATGCATCCTATGATTGGTGTTTTTTAAAAAAAAAAAAAAAAGTTTTTAGTTAAACAATAGTTTGACTGTCAGTTGGCCTCTTTTGTTAATTTAATTCATTACCTTAAAAAAAGACCTAATATCCTTTACCTGAATGGAATATACACAGATGCGGTTCTGTTCTTTTAGCTTGCACGTAGTACTGTAAATGTAGAAACAGCCAGCCTCCTCTGTCAGTCACTATTACATCTGTAAGACTTTGTCTTTTGTGTTTTAAAAGCAGGGTTGGACAGTTCACTGTTTTAATGAGGATTTTGTGGAAGACTATTTATTATAGGTTTCCATGTTTGCACCTGGAGTTTCTGCTGAATTTCTGCTGGCTAGTACAGACTAAACATCATGTAGCTCTTTGTGAGATTTTGAAGGACGGAGCGTGTCAATTTAGCTTTTTTTCTCCCTGCTGGTAGATTAACAATCCACAGATAAAAGTTCAATATTTATTTATTTATTTGAGTCTCAAATGTGTTTTCACATCCATTGCTTTCTACACTGCAGGAATCTGTTCTTCTGCTCAGATTGAAGCCATTCCACAGCTACAGCCAGAAACATCTGTAAGCTGCCATCTCAGCTTCACCAGTGACACTGTTGACTTCTCTGTTAACGATGTCTTCAAAACCCAAATCAGCTATGATTCAAGCATCGGTAAGACTGGTATTTATCAGCTGATCTGAAGATAATATGCTCATGGCCTGAGAAGCAGCTGTTTTTATAACTGGATGCACATTGTGAAATATTTTTATGGTCTTCAATTATAATACCGATGTCCAATTTCATGATTTGTGTTTTATAGTTGCTTAAATTTTTTTTTTTTTTTTTTTTTTTTTAAAGAGTCTAATGTTAACCTGTTTAGTTTCAGTCTACTTTAACTGGTGTAGTTTAAGATATTTATCAAGTGTCACACAGTACTTGTTCCTCTCTGTGAGCAATTTCTCTCTTCCCTCTGTGGCCAGCAGGATTTTACAGATTTGCAGTCATTTTTCATTTGTGTTCTAACTGGCTCCCCAACCTCACCAAGTAAAACCAGTTGCTTTGTTTAGATCTGTGGCAGAGCAAATGAACTAGGACAGAATCACTCTGTTCTGTGGCCTGATTAGTGAATTGATGTTTTGCACTGAGTGTGTGTGGCCAGTGATCGTGTCAGCTAAAACCTGAGATTGTTTTGAAGAAACTAGATCTATGATTAATACTTTTTTCTTGTAAAATGTGCAGCACTTTTTTCCCCCTTCCTTTAGCTCCTAAAACCTTATCACCATGTTCTCCAAAATTAAAATATGTTTTTAAATGTAACTTAAGGCCGTTTTTATTTATAGACTTTGTATTAGAGCGTAGAAGAGCACTGTTTACAAGCGCCTAATCAATACTTCTATTGCCAATGGAATGAATTTAGCAGGGCCTATAAAAGCTGTCTAAGTGATGTATTGAACAAAGTCCCTGTTGCTTGAAAGTAGTGATCTAATTGTCTTTGAATTTTAAGACTCCCCCTAACAGTTGTTATTTTATCTCTGATGGGACTCGTTACGTGTGAAAGGCTGTAGCCACTCACATCAGGCTGAGTCTCAAACAGCAAGGTTATTAAGAAGTCACCTTTCATCAAGTTATAACTTTTGGGTTTTTGCAGCATATTTAGCTTGTTTTGTATCTTAAACTATGTTTGAAGCCATATAAATCAGGAATTGCATTGTTGGAATCATCCATAGTCCCAAATGCACATGTCAATAGTTTATCTTGTACTATGAATTCTAACTCTATCTGTTTTTGCTACAGGTTTCTACACATGCTCTCTGACCTTGCAACCCAAGACTGACCAGCAGACCCGTGCTCTCAGCATATCCATGACAAACCTCCTGGTGAAGCCAGGTCTTGTTGGCAGTGCCTTCGCTGGGGAACAAGCCAGTGCCAGGCTGGCCATAGAGCCTGGCCTCTACTCAGATCAGACTGAGCTGCTGCTCTCAAACATACATCCATCTGCTGAATTCACCGTTTATGGCCCTACTGCTGCCCTGTCCAACATGGAGGTCAGGCACAACATGTAACAGCAAACAAAAAGGGGAAAAAAATGCTACTGTACATAAGTTTTAAGATTTGACATTTAAATGTGTGCAACACTCTGGTGTGTTTAGGTGGTGCCTACTTCTTCCAGCATTGTTGTCCAAGAGAGGGAGGTTCACAAAGGTTTCCCAAGTTCCTCAAAGTACATTGTTAATGCAGTGGATCCACAGACTGCAACTACAGCTTCTATTGCAATAAGCAGTCCTTCTTCTGGCCAAAGTCTTGTCATCCCAGTTACTTTGATTCATGTTGCTGACCCCAGTGCTGCCACACAAGGTTAGTTATCCCCTCACATGTCAGCTTGCTAAGCACCAAAATGTCAAGCCCTGTAATTCATGTGTGTATTTAGTGCTATATTGTTTCATTTTGCAGGGAAGGTAGGATAGCTAACATCGTTTAAAAAAAAAAAAACACAAAGAAAAAAGGAAGCTGTTTTTAACTCATTTCAAGCTATATACATTCAAACTTGTGAAATCATGAACCCATTTTGCCTAATTCTAAAACTTATTATGAAAGAACATTAGTTGTCATATTTGTTGTAGTAAGACTTCCCTACTGTCATTCATTGTGAAGATATAAGATAATTTGTGTTATTACTATGTACTAACAGAGGAGAAAACCGTAGCTCAGTTAACAGGTGCTGGGTAGGGTTAGTATTAATATTTTTTAATGATTTGAATGAGGAAAATTAAGGAATATTCTATTTGAACTGCATTGACCTATTTGGAATAAAATTTAGAAGGCTGTTGACACAGTAGGCTCTGAAGTTTACACTGATGTTTAGTGGGGATGATTATATCATGTAAATTCTTCCCACATTTGGAAGATGGTTTAATTGACTTTTACAGAAAGGGTTGTCCTGACTTCATAATAACGCCATTTTTCTGGTTAATGTTTATTAAATAACTGCTGCTCGATCATCAGTGGAACTCACTAAATGAGATTTTGGGATTTTAACCAGCATCAGTATCCCTCTCTGTCATTGGCTATAGTTATTATTACATGATGTGTTCTTATCACTGAAGAGATTTTGACAACTTGTTAACTTGTTTACTGCTTCTTCTCAGCAGCTGCTCCTAAAGTTGGTAGTATGGAGATGGGCCACTCTCTGCACAACTTCATAAACAGCTACCAGATGATGTTCTGCACATTGTTCGCTCTGCTGGCTGGTACGGCCATCATCGTCATCGGTGGGTCATCACACTTCTGTTGGAATTACAATGCTCTGTTGAGCCGGTTGTAAGATTTATGAGGGAGTTATAGTTTGGACACTTTGGACTCTGAGCAAAAAGTCAACAGACTAATAATGATAATGGACACTGGGCTAATATTAGCAAGATTTAAATTATAGTTTGAGATCTCTCCTAATGGTCGAGATTTATGTCATTTTAGAAAATAGCACCCAGAAACTAGGGATTCCAATGTAAGTGTGAAAATGTCAAACTAAATCCTTGTCTTTAATGCACAAATTATCTTTCAGAAAATAATTTGCAATATGCATTTATGTGAAGTCATTCACAAAGATGCTCACCCAGGCCTTTGTGGTTGCCTT